>NW_006763134.1:241867-414029 GCF_000264905.1 Stereum hirsutum FP-91666 SS1
CCATCTTCCTTCGTTCCATGTCTGCCCGTCTTCGGTCCCGGTCGCTTTACATTTAGAATGCATTCACCTACCTACCTACCTGCATACATACACAACTACCATTCATCCCCTCATCCCTTCATCCCTTCACCTTCGCCCCACACAATCCTCGTCCTCGTTCGGATCCCTCTTAAGCTTATGCTATGCTCTCTCGCGTCCGCCTCTGTCTTATGTACGTATGTCATATCTGCTCCGTAGTTCATAACTTCATACCTATCCCCCGCCTTTTCTCTTTATGTGTCGGTTTTGAGTATTTAAGGGGATGGAATGAGAAAATTAGAATTAGAAGTTCGAATCACTGATTTTGGTTTGCGGCTTGAGCTTGGGGTGGACGATTTGTCCCATGCCAGTACTAGTGTAGGCATGATCGTTTGTTAGGTTGACCGTTGTGTGCGCAAGTCCCTGTGGGTGGAATCGTTGGGGGTTGTAGGGGGTAGGATCGCGAAACTGGAACTTCGAAGAAATTATCGCTGTCCTCAGTTTGTTGAAGGAGTGGTTGGATGGTGGAAGAACTCGGAAGGCACTACGCCACCGCCACCCACCTAGACCCCCGGATTTTGCCGGACTCGGACTTTCGCAAGTTGAAGTTAACAAAGAGTTGACAAGCATAAAACACAACACCCATCCATTCAATCGTCTTGTGAAGCTACGACCTACGACCGTGGCATCCTGCTCAGCTCACTCAGATCTCTAGGCTGTTCTGCGCTTGGTTAACCGTTACATCTGGAGTTCCTGCAGCCCCTCTGCCAGGCTTGCCTGCTTCGAATTCCTAGACCGTCCTCCCATACTGAGTCGCGTCCGAGTCCACGGCTTGAAGCTTGGAGAAAATGAATCCGCTTGTTTCTGGCCAAAGTTGCCGAATGTCATCTTCTTTGTAGGTGCTGGTGCTGGTCCCTGTCCAAATCCACTCCCACTACCACCACCACCACCACCACTCTTACTGCGATCGCGAGGGCCTGTAGTAGGTGCAGCGCGTCGACTCCTAGCGTTCCTAGGATTGCCGAACCAGTCGTCAGCTTGAGGACCGTCTTCCTCGAGTTCCTGTGCACACTGCTCTGTTCTTGCTCATCGCTTGCCCTTCTCTTGCCTGCAGATTCAAATATTCTTTGGAGCCTTGAAGCTTGAAGCCCCATCGATCCGGTTCTGAATAAGTTACTTATTGGCGGCGTTCGCTCAATCTCGAAGTTCGCGTCTAGTCACTATGGAGGGTGCGTCGGGGAAAGGCCCAGAAAAGTGTGCCGTAGGCGCTAAACGTTGAACGCGGACAGCCGGGTGGATGTCGAAGAGCCTCACTATCGCAGACCTGTTCTGCACTTGATCATGATCAAATCTGGAGTCGGATACTACTAATCGCTCCACGCGTTCAATTTCTCCGAGATATACGGTCGGCTCGTATGCTTCTTTCCTCTGCGCATAACCTCTAGTGGTGCCGTGGAGAGAGCAGAGGTCTAGTGTGGCGTTGAGCTTCGAGATCGAAGCGGGCACGTCTCGAATCCATGCGTTCCCTTCGGCATATACTAGTACTAGTCAACAGTGCTGTGAAGCGTATTTGGTTATGCTTCCTACTCATAACTGATCGTTCTATTTCTGTAGATTGGGACGAAGGGGTTTGGGCAGATAAAGGGCAGCATGTCGTACAGCATGTCCATTAAGTACGTCACTCCCATGACACTCCTTCTTTACTGTGACACTGAACTTTCTACTACTCACATAAGCCTCTTTAAGTATCTTCGCGCGAATGGCGAGTTTCCTCACGATGAAATTGGACAGGCTTTCGTGCTCTGATGTTTGCCGTATAGTCAGCGTACGTCGTATCCGCATGTCGCTCGATTACCGGTAGAGATTCTTTCTAATTGCCCTGTGCAAACCGTCAATGGGTGCTCATTCCACGATGTCGCAATTTAGCAGCCCCCACACAGGCAATGTCTTATCAAGCGGGAAGTCTTCTAGCCTGTTTGTTCTCAATACAGCATCTATATCAGTTATTCTCGCACGAACCCGATTGACAGGGCAACAGCAAACTGTTCTTTACCTGTCTCGCCCTCAGAGCGTAAGACGGATACACTCATGCCTGAGGAGCCCATTCTCGAAAGGTAGAAGCGAATCTGGAAGTATATCAAGGCAAGTGGTTGGTACTATTCGGGGAAATCGTAGACGCGAGACATGATGCGCAGGTCGAACTGGCCGAGGAGCTCTAGCAGACTGCGGGAAGAATCTCGAGAAAGTTCGGGTGAGATTCATGTTTGCATGAATAGAGGCTCAACCGGGCGACGTGTGAATACTGTGGCCATAGAAGCATATGGAAGGACGTACCTCCGATTTTCGGCTGTGTCTTCGTATGTTCGCTAAGTCAAATGACCGGGCTTCCACATCCTTGGCACCCTTGCTATCCTTGTCTCTGCCATGATGTTTTGTATCTCAGTCATTTGCAGCGGTTCAATGGGGCTCATCACACACTTCTTTCCCGATTTTAGAGCCTTGATCATCGATCCTGAATCCCTTGGAAGCTTGTGTGGGATGTAATGTCCGACTGGGGGTCAAGCAAGACCGGAGAGTACGTTCTGAGGCAGAATAAACCTCAGATCATGCCTTTAGGTAGGTGTTGTTCGGCGCTCATCTGACAGGGGTTCGTTGTACATACTAATAGAGCACCCACTCGACAGTAAGCGAAGTTTAGTTTCGTTTCGCACCTCAAGTGATTGCTCTCAGCCTTCACCTACCCAGACCTTTGCTCGCTATGGCTTTCTCACTTTTGGATCTCCTGGGCATTCCACTCTCTCCGTCACGTATTGTAGGCTTCTCCATCGGTGCCTTGCTATTGCGATGGGTCTACCTGCGCTTCACTGCTATCTCGATCGCTGACATCCCCGGACCTGGCCCAGAATCATTCTGGCTTGGTAAGCGTCATGTCCATCACCTATAGTAAACGTCTCCCCAATATTCTAATTATTCGCCAGGGAATCTGCGACAATTAATGGGCGAACAAGCTGTCGAGTTTGATAAGAAGTGGCAGGATCAATTTGGAGGTATCGTTCGCTTCAAGGCGCCTCTAGCAGTAGGTCTACCCGATCCTCTTGCACCCATGCCTTTAGGTTTGGCGTCCTCTGACCTCTCATACGAACAGGAGGATTGCCTTCTCATTTCGGATCCAAAGGCAATCCAGTACATTTTACAGACTTCTAGATATCGCTTCGTGAAGCCATATGGTACGCGCTTCTTGCCCAACATGGCTACTGGGAAGGGTGTCCATGGTGCCGAAGGTAATGCTATGACCTGTCTTTCCTGATTCCACATAAAATGATTAACTGGCCTAACACTCATAGGAGCGGACCACCATTGTCAACGCCGCATTCTTTTAGTTGCTTTTGGCAGTCCTGAGAGCCAGGCTCTCATGCCAATTTTCAAAGCCAGTGCGCAGAGTGTACGAAGTCGCTCCTCCGCATCTTGCCTTATCTGATTGGTTTACGCTTCGCTAGTTGGTACAGCTGCTTCGCGATTCCTTGTTGCTGAATCAGGGTTCCAAAACCATTGACATGTCAACCATCCTTGGCCGCGCCACACTCGATTCCCTCGGAAAGGCCGCCTTTGAATATGATTTTGGCGCTCTACATCGAAAGGATAATGAGTTGGCAGACTCGTTGCACCACTTCACGTACGTTTCTTTTTCATCGTTTGCATCAATTTTCTTAGGCCTTTAGTCCAAAGTATGGCGCTGACTGCTGTATCCTACAATTTAGGACAGGAGGACTCGGACCACAGTCTGACAGCAAAATATTCGTTCAAGGCGTGATGACGCATATTCCTGCTCAATTTCTTGATATTATAGCGTACCTTCGTTCAAACAGGCTAAGGTCTCTAAAGAATCATGTTGAGGTGTCAAATGAGGTGGCGAGGAAGCTCCTCAAATCAAAGGCGGCGGCATTGGAGGAAGGAAGGGTTGGGAGAGATATTTTGAGCTTAATCGGCAAGTTACCCCTTTGCTTCGTCTGTGGTTCTAATCTAATCCTTCTGTGGGGAGAAGTCAGGGCGAACGCAATGGAAAACGAGAAGCTACGTCTGACGGACGAGGAGCTTCTCCCCCAAGTAGCGTCAGTCTTCCTGATGATTTCTTTTGCTCTAAACAACTAACTCAAACCTCTCATAGCACAATCTTAGGTGCTGGCTATGAGACGATTACCAAGTCCCTCGTTTATATTCTCTGTGAGCTTGCGAAACACTCTATGGAGCAGGGTAAACTTCGTGAGGAATTGCAGAGGGCACGTGCGGATGCACGCTCTGAGGGTCGTGAGGTTACAACGACCGAGATGGATGAGTTGCCGTATTTCAACGCTGTGATCAAGGTATGTTGTTACCAATTTCTGTAGAGAGCGCATTGACTGGATGAGTCATTCAGGAGACTCTCCGTTTTGATACTGTCGTACCCCACCTATCTCGTAAAGCCACCCAGGACGACGTCTTACCATTATCAAAGCCTATAAGTGCCACGTCGGGGAAAGTCATGAAGGAGATCCCAATACGAAAAGGTCTTCGGATCATTATCTCCGATGTGGCGTATAATTTGTAAGTATGAGGATTGTTTTCGTTGCCATATTGCCTGCTGCTAGGAAATATATTCACAGCTACCGTTGGCATTTTAGCAACAAAGACATATGGGGTGAGGATGCAGACGTTTGGAGGCCAGAGAGGTGGTTGGACGGAACCTTCAACGCTGCCTCTGTTGACGCGAACGTTGGGGTATTTGGCAATTTGTGAGCAAATTTGCAACTGAAATACACACTCCTGTCTATTGATATTACGACTTGTCTTGTTGTAGGATGTCGTTTGGGACTGGCCATCGTGCTTGTCTTGGGTGGCGATTTGCGTGCGTTATTCAGCCAACTACTCCAAAGCATCCATTATATCCACAATTTTTCCTGACCTTCCACCAAACATCATAACAAATATGGGCATGTAGTGTCACCGAGATGCAGACTTTCTTGTTCGAGTTGATCACGCACTTGACTTTCGACACGACGGACTGCGCGCGGAGGACCGGTGAAGAGCGAGGAGTAACGCTGCCCACAATGGCAGGAGGGATGGATAAAGGCAATGCGATGCCATTAAAGGTATCTTTAGCAGACTGCCATTGAATGACCAGTCTGAATGATATGACATGTCCCAATTCTGCATTCACGATGGCGCGAGGTGGTATGGGTATCGGCCGACTATCGAAATATATCAGGACTAATCTACGTGGGCCGTCTCTCTTTCCAATATTCCTGAGGCACATCTATGTCACCTCGCGTATGACGATAATAGCCAGATGTAATATACTTTCGCTTTGCCAAGTCTTCTGCTCAGTGTGTAAGCAATTCAACGCACAACATACGTTTGGTCAATGTCATAAACGTCGGAGATTAGGATACGCACCGTCATTTCTATCTTAGCCTCTCTTAATCCTCATCGCTAGGCTGTATCTCGCCGATCCATATCCCGTAATTACTGTCGGGAAAACAAAGGCACAAACGATGAGACAGCACCTCTACATCGTGCAACGATGGTTATTGAAAAGTCCACTTTGAGGATGTTCTGATCACAATGTACGCCTTTGGTTTCTGAATGCCGTTACTAATATCATCCAGCAAGAATATGACCTGCTCGTTTTGGGGATTGATTTCATCATGAAATAACTTCCGACTCGCGGGCTCTTTTCCATACATATAGCTCAAATCTTCATCTAGGAGGGCCTTGCCACTACGCCTATACAATCTCCGGGACATCCGAGTCCACAGATGGGTGCGTGTGTCACAAGTGATTAGCGACATCATACGCCGTGTAGGTGATAACACTAAAAATACACTAAGAACTTGCTAAGAACAAAAGATACATCAGGAACGACTCTTCGCCCTAGAGCATTTTCGGGCCCAAACTGCATAGAATCCAAAAGCATACTCCCAATCCGAGTCGTTCACCTCATCCATCCAGCCCTGCTGGATCTCTGGAGTGTGTACCGCGGCGAATGCTGCCGTGCTCGGTACGTTCGTTAGACTTCCTGTAAGCCCGACCTTCATGGTTCGTCCAAGATTCGCGAGCGCGCTCTCTATGAACGAACAAATCAATGTTCACAGTTTTCCAAGCATGGTCCGGCGAAACGCGTAAGCAAGTGACACAGGGGCTCGGACATGAGGAACAAATGAAACTTACGGTCGTCATGAGCTGGATTCAAAGGCACCATGGCGTGATCCATCTGAATCTTATCGAAGGCGCTCGATTTCTTCAGACATCCCCAAATGTGTGAGCCAAACGCTGGATCCTGGCCTTGAGAGCGCATGTATCCTAAAAACGCGGAGGTCATGCAGCGTCGCATTCCCGGACCAAAGCCACTGTAGTCCCCGGTTAAGTCAACGTCCTCGATGAGAAGGTAACCTCCCGGTTTGACGAGTTCAATGAGGCGAGGTATGATCGCGTGGGCATGCGGTAGCTGAGTAACATCGCAATTTACATCAGCGCCTCTGTGACGTGCGAAGTGGTGCTAGTGTGTAGACATACATGAAGAAGAACAAAGCGCGTGTGGACGACGTCGAAAGTTTCGGAATCGAATGGGATATGGTCAACAATGTTAACCTTTTGATACGTGATATTGGCTGGCATTGGTCTGTCAAAGCCGTGGTAAGAGAAAAAGGAGGCCGATGGTATCTCCTGTACGGGGGTAGTATGGAAAGGAAATCTGCTCACCGGTCTGGCAGAGGAACTATATCAATCGCCACAACCTCTGCCTTCGGGAACTGCGTTGCGGCCTGTATGGCCCTGTTGAGATTGTCGGTACTGCCACAGCCTGAGTGCAACTGTGATAAACATGTCTTACCATGCCCCGGACCCGGAGCTGCATTGAAGACGAGCAAGTTACTATACCGTAAGTATCCCAAAACAGGCATATCGGCCTACTCACCCGACCTCAAGTATCCTTTGTGGAGAGCCGATAGGCGCCTCCGTGATGTGAGGGCCCATGTATTCAGCGACTCCATTATGTTGGGCATCTAACCTGGGTTACATGAGCAAAAGGGCACTTTCATGGGCAACGCGTTACAGGGCACACCTGCCAAACTCCGAGGTGTAGTCCTTCATAAAGATAGAATGATGGTGTCAGAGTACAAGAGCGGATTCACCACAGTTCAAGCCCTTGCCTCTGTTCCATACAGCGCATAGCTTGGGTCCCTTGTGACGGTCATGATGGCAGGAGTCTTCAACTGAGAGTGAAAAAGAAAGGTGGACTTGTGATGCTGCGAAAAACGCTCCTTGTGCCGGGAACGGTCAGAACTCGAAGCAAGGGGGTCTGAGACTTTTATAATGCCTAAACCTGTATCCCCGGAAGAGGAAGCGAGGATCTTTGCAATTGTCAATATCTCGACAGTCGAGATTGGTTTGATACTTAACCGGCGAGAAGCCGTAGGGTCGACCGTGGATGCCAGAAGAAGTTGAGAAGTCAGGAGGCCAGGTGGTCTTTGCGTCAAGTACCTTCCTTCCGCAGCGTACCGCCGGGTACGTTTCTCTTTTTTCTGTCTTCATTCGCCAAAGGTTGCAAAGCGTAGGAGGTTGTTGCGCCGTAGTATATTGCATACAGCCCCCCAAGATACGGGCCCACTTCTTTTCGAACGAAGGGCCAAGCCTAGAAAACGATGGCGTCAAAATCAGCATACAATTGGAAGGTAAATTGAGCATTCAAGCGTACTTTTTGTCCCTACCGATGATCCCAGCTTTTTTCTCATCTACGCTGCCCTTTTCCTTCGACGATTCGCGATTTTGAAACCCCAGAAGAATGTCCCTATTTCCTACGCCAGTTTACATGAGTTCTGAACGTAAAACAAAATGAGGGAGCAGTGCCCTAGTCCACCAAGAAGACACGCGTCTGGAGAAAATCGATAGTAGCCGTTTCTACCCTACGGGAGTTTTTGACCACACCACATCATATGACGTCCACGGAAGGAGATATACAGATGACTCTGAGCGCTGAACCTTTTCGATGTCGCCGTCAGGGTCAGCGACTCACTGCACACGGTTGCGCCAGCTGGGTGGTAGGTCAGTGCCACCGCGGGCGGAGAAGGTCTTCAAACCAGCGCCATCATCCATTTATAATAATGAGGTCCCCCGGATCGTCTTGAGTAAAGCACTGAACCATCACGCCGTCTGAACGCAAGATTTGCAGCAATGTTGTCTTTGTGCAATTTTCCCGAGAAGCCAATTTTGTAAAGAGCAAGAAGTTCGGAAAAGACGAGAGGGCGCCTTACAAACCCAGAAGTTACAGAATGCACAATCGGCTTTGCATATACATACGTGGTTGTTTTGGTCGACTAGAGGTGACATGCAAGAGAGGATGCCGTCTGTTAGGGGCCTGAGAGTTCGCGGAAAAAAACGCCGATATAAGCCACATCGTCACTTGTAGTGACTGATTTCTGATGACATAGAGATGGAGTAGCCGAGGACGCGGGGTCCGTAAAGTTACTTACGAAGGAAGTCGAACTCTTATCTTGAGCGAGCCGCGCAGAGTCGAGAATAAAGACCCACCTTCAGACCCATCCCGAAAGGTCCTGCGTGTTACACACGCTCAGGCATGAGGGGTGATTTTCTCGAGATCCTAGCCCCTGCTTATAGGAGATTGAATAAGTTTGTGCGACCAGTCTAAAACAAGCCACGTAGCGTCAAAATGGCGTCTACACAGAGTCTTATACATTTATTTGAGCCCGAGCTCGGTCGCCTTTATGAGAAGCGCCTGAAAGCCAGCTGATCAGCATGTGTTCACGAGTGTCGCCGACGACTCCTTACCAGATTCTTCGAGCCAGTCCGACAGATGCCAAAATCACCTCCAGCATACCACAGCTTAATAAAAGAGTGTCAGTTATTGCATGGGAAGTGAGACGACTGAGTACAACGCACCCCGGGATGCGAAGTGGCACGCCAGACGCCGCGGACTTCCATTTCGTCATCGAAACCCCATAGGTGAGGCGTCTGTGAGATCAAGTCTGGGTCGAAGATTTTCTTGTAGGCTTCTAGAGACGATTGGTATCCGGTTCTGATGATCATGCCATAAAGTCAGCAGGTTTGTAGGGGTGGAACGGAGAGGGATAGCACCGACGCAAATATCAGGACGTCGGCCTCAAGCTCGGACCCGTCGGAGAAAACGACGGTCTTCTCTGTGCACCGCGAGACCTCGACACCATGCTTAACGCCGACCTTGCCGTCGATAATAAGCTGCGCAGTTCCTACATCTTGCCCTAGATATCGCTCATCAGTACCATAAAAGAGGGATATCCAAGGCAGAAAACATACAATATCCTGGGCGGATGGGCGTCAGTAGTGAACTTCACGAGGCGATAAAAATAGCTTACCTCCATACTTAGAATGGAATTGGAGAAACGTTCCAGTACCGTCGCTCAAGTTAACGTCTAACCCCCGACTTCTGAGGCCGTCGTGCATCTCCCGGTGAGCCTCAGCGATAGCCCCTTTGATTTCAAGAAGCATTTCCCTGCGTAAACCCCACGGTATAGACGAGTCTTTAAAATCCAAGACATCTGTCGGTACGCCCTCCGGAAATGAGACCATGATCAAGTCTAAGATAGCCTCATTCTTCATGATCGTCGTAGATGACCTTTGGACCATGGTGATAGACGATGCGCCCTCGAAGCAACAGTCCTGGCAGATGTCCGCGGAGGAGTTGCCTGCGCCGATGACAACAACACGCTTCCCCTTGTATGGAGCTGCCCCGCGAAATTTGGATGCGTGAAGGACATCTCCGGCGAAAGAGTCGATAGACGGGACATTGGGGATGTGGGGAGGGCCCACAGCACCAGCGGCCAGGACGATGTGGGAAGGGTTGATACGAACTTCAGTACCATGCCGGTCTATGATAATAAACCACTTCTTTGTCTTGGTATCGTAAGTCGGGCCAGGCAGGAGAGTAGAGTTCGTCCAGACGACGAGCTCCTGAGCAGTCGCGTAAAATTCCAAGAAATCACTATTTAAATCGAGTGTAAGTTACATAACTTAATATCGAATTCAGTGAGGCCGCATACTCACCTGAGTTTATCTCGTGGTGTATAAGTCGGCCATGTACTTGGGACTACGAGACGGTCAGTGATATTCCAATAAGACAGAGTGGTTGAGCGACTTACATGTATGATACAAAACTAGTCGCCAAAATCACTATGAGAATAGGACACAAATGAACCGTAAAATAATAACACTCACAAGCATGATGCGTTTTAGGCGTATGAAGGGTCAAGGTTGGGTACCGCTCGCGCCAGTTGTCCCCAACGCGCGCGTTTTTCTCTATGACTATCGTCCGGATGCCCATCTGTTTGAAGCGAGCAGCGGCCATCAAACCAGTCTGACCAGCCCCAACTGGAGATCATGTTAGTAAATAGAGGGGAGCGGAATCATCAAAGAAAAGGGCGTACCAATTAGAGCGCAAGGTTCACTTTCGATCTGTGCTCTCCTCTCGCGCATGACAGACTCGAATGACAACGTATGATTGCCCCATGAGCCAAGCTCTGCGCCCTGCTCCTCGTGCCCCTTCAAGTCGGACATCTTGGTGAACACTGACAGAGCTTGCCACTCGTCGTTGTGCTGGAGCAATCTAGCGTATCCACGGCCATGGGCGATAGGAGTATCGAAGGTAAAGGCAAACGACACCCCGACAGTGGCGAAAGTGAGAGGACCGTAGGTGGGGCTCAGATATGGCGCATCGACGATATTGAAGTTTGAGAGCTGTGCCTTCGAGAGGGTGGTGGAAAGATATGCAGTGATCGCTTCAGGTCCACAAAGCGAGCGGGTATCCCAGGTAAAGATGAGGTTGTCCCGGAGCCAGCCATTGGAAAGAAAGGTAGAGACGAGGGCTGGTAAGTCGGCGTCCTGGACGCTACGAGAGAACTTGCTGAGCCAAGTTTCGGCGATCTTGATTGCGTCAAAAGACATGGTTGATGAGGGATTGCAGGATAGTGAGTAATGTTGCTATGGAGGTGTTTTATTTATGACTTGTGGTCGGGACCCAGAAACAGAGCACCACACTGCGGGAGCGCCGAATGTGCACACGGGTCGCCAGAGCTCGGGTCCGGGTGAAGCGCCATGGAAGGTCCAAGTCAACTGATATGATACGTCAAGAAGCCGACTCAATGCCACTGCAATACCACATGAGAAGGTGAGTCTGATATACCACGGTGAGATTTGGCTAGAATAAAGATACTGCATGACGTTTGTGCGGATTCCAGAAAACTAGATGCCAGAGTGCAGTCTGGAAGAGGCTTCAGACTGCGCGAGGGGGCAACAGCATACAATTTAGTCGTAGAATGCTCGGATCAGACAAGGTGTGAATGTGAAAGAAGTGTGCAAGTTCGCGAAAGTGTCAGGAGTCAGAAGAGTTGAGCTGAGAACGCGGTTCTCGTCTGGGAAGGGGGGTTGAGCGTCTTTTCAGATGCAGAGCTCAGACGAGGTCACGTCGACTATCAACCGAAGTTCAGCATTCTCATTCAGGAAGTGCGCCTGGTCAGCACACTGACATTGACGGGAAGTAATTCACCAAGTAATTTCAGTCCACAGCGAGTCCAAGCACCCTGGACAGGAGACAACAGGTTACTCATCCCGTGAGTATATCGATCACTAATAGATATTGAGCGCTGAATACGAGAACTCTATCGTACACCATCGAAGTCCCGCATTAAAATACTCCCGAGGAAGGAGCTTTCAACAGGTGATTTTGTTACGAGATTCCAAGGGGCGGCTGCGCCTGGTAAAAAGACAAAAGAAAGCAGCCCGGTCCTCCTGGATGGAACCGTACGGTACGAGAGTGTTCTGATGGTGACCACAGGCGATGCTAATCAGCCGATGAGCAGGCCGCCAGGCTCATCGACGCAGAGTCAAATACCACCGACTACCTCGCGTCGGTGGCAACAATGCAGTGGAAAGAAAACTGGTGTATAGGATGAACTCGCCAAGCGTCTGCCTGAAACAAGACACAACCCAGAAACTGTTCTACGCACCAAGAGCAAGACCTCCATATGGGTGGATCTAGGACTCCGGGGCCAAAGTGAAAATCAAGTCCATACCTCTATCAGCTGATCCAGGCGATTGATGGCCAGCATGGAGGTGCGGACTCCGAGGTGGAAGCGGGAGGAATACCTTCTTCCCACCAACTTCCCACACTAGCACCGTGTACGTTGTGTTTCTCGGTGAGATTCCTGGCATCCGGCTATGACCCTGCCGTGACTGCGTTTGGTGGTTGTCATCAGAAGAGATTGTGATCAGGGAGCAGAGTACTACAGAGTAATGATGAATTCTACCGTTTCGGAGCAAGGCAGAGAGAAGAGAGATGGGTACCAACTTCGCTTATGTTACGCGCGTGGCTTTCCTGCTCCGCTCACTCTCCGCTCACTCTCAGCCACCGTAACTCGGCCTTACTCTCGGGTCCCTGAGCCCAGCAACTTCTGCAGGGACCAAGCGAGCACCCTTTAACAGCTGGGTTCGAGATGAGTTACTTACTGCACTGTTGCTCAGACTCCCTCCAGAAGGTTTGACTTCTTTCTCATGATATCCTGGCTTTTAGCCGCGACTATAACGTTATCAGTGTACCGTCACCGCCATCCCTTCGAAGGCATCCCCAGCCTCTCCGAAAGGCTTGGGCCTACAATGGCCGTAAGACTCTAGCCTTTCCCCCCTTCCCCTTCCTCCTCTAGCATGCTGTTATACTAAACTCGCTTTCGTCGTAACCGTAAACCTAACGTTGTTTGCATCTCTCACAGGCACCGGCGTAGAAGCGAGTGTGGCGTAACATTGGCGTAACACCATCGACGTGAAGTCCACCCTTTATGATGATTTGCACCCACTAGTCGATACCTGTGCATATGTTCTTCTTCTGAGTACCTGGATACGGGACTGGAGTAGCTTCGAAGGACCGGGTGTCACGGACTCGGCGCTCGATGACTCCGCATTGGCTTTCACCCCTCGCGGTGATCATAGAGCTGTCCCGGGCCTGAAATTGTGTTTCGAGAGTGCGTGCCCGATGGCGCTGCCCATGGACCTTCTTGTGATGGTTATGTCCCGTCTCGTTACCATTGAATAGCAGCTCGTGCAATCACTTGGGAAGACCATCAAGTCTGCTTCGCGTATTTTTTCATGGGCTTTTGCCGTTACTCTGGCGCCACTGAAACATTGCGTACATCTTCACAAACTTCGTCTCAGTATGACGAGCCAGTATAAGTATGGCTGGGTAGAGGTGCAGTGGCATATCCCTCTGCACCTCGCTTCCAGCTCCGCGTCATATCATCCATCAATATGGCGGTATCTCCAGCATCCGTCATGTAAGTGCGTCTATTATATCAGTACTACGGTGTCCCTGACATTAGATCGTACACGACGCTCTGCGGTTAGTCATGGACCTGCGTTCATTGGGTAGGCCACATTACAGCCAGACTCACATCAGAAACCATGAAGCTCATCGTCCGAACATTTAGAATTTTCCTCAATCTAGTCAGTCATCGCCTGTCTTTACAAATTCCCCGGAATTTGACCCATCAATATGCCACGTAGATTCTTTATGGTGCCATGATCGTTCAGGTGCAACACACGAGCGCAAACTCGACCGAGCTATGCTGATACCTACCGTGTCCTAGGTCTTCTACTACTACACTCGTTACCCTCAGTGCGTTTTCCAACCATGTTAGACACGCTCTTAACTATATGCTCCTTGACTGAACCTGCGTTGGTAGAGATAAATTGAGCCTCAAGTTATTTGCACGTACTATGCAATTGATTACACTTGCCATAGCTCATCTCTGCACTCAGGTCGCATTGCTACTCGTCGCTGACACTGGTAGGTCCTTCAGTCCGCTAATCTGGCAACCTTCTGACCACAGCATTAGCCAACTCAATTTTTGACATGTGGTGGTATGAGCGCTGCTCACAGCTTCTAATCATGTCGTCTGAGAACTGACTCTTTTTTGATAGGATTTATGACGTGCTTGTCAATAATTGGGTAGGAAGTCGTGCTTGGTCTTGCCTGAGACATCGGCTCACATTGTGGTCGCGCAGGGCAACGAGGACGCACTCCTCGTTGCAAACTGGCGTAAGTAATACATGCAGTCATCTCGAGATAAACTCACTCAAGACCGATTCCTGGTGTAGTATTCCTGTACAAATGTCTCCACTGATTTGGAAAACCGGAGCTCATGATATTTTTTTCTTAGTACGGATCCTGCGATAACTGGCATTATCGCTGCTTTAGTGCAGGTTAGTCTTTGAATCAAAATGACAGGGCCTCGTCTGCAATTCGAGTTAAGATCGGTTTTCCTAGGGCTTTTTCTGCTGGCGAATTTGGGTGAGCAAGTTTGTAGGCTGCGAGTCTTAGCAATCTCAACGGTATTGGCGCGTCTGGATTAGATATTAACGAAAAGCAAGCTCATCGTTGGAGCCATCGGGATTGCAACTATCTGCTGTGGTCGTAAGTATCGTGGCTTTCTCCACCTGGCCCCACACTAACTCGCTTTACTCCTCGATAGTCGGAGGAGTCGGAGCAAGTCTTCATCATACATATTAATTTTCCGTCTGCTAAAACCCTTATGTTTTAGTCTGCCATTGCGGCCGGAATACTGAAGGAGTGGACCCTCTTCCCAAAAGGCACTTTCATTCTTGTGTTGTGGCTAGCGGGTGGGGCTGTCGCGGATATTGGTATTACCATTGTCATAACATGGCATCTCCGTCGTCACTCGGCCAACTTCACGCAGCAATCAGACCCACTCAATCGTGTGGTCAGAATGTAATATTTTTTTCATGACTTTCGCTATTGCTATCAACTCTAACACTCGTATCCAGGACCATCTCAAACGGATTGATCACAACACTGGTCAACTTGGCTGACAGTACGTCGCAACACATCTCATGTTAAGACCAGTAGCTGATAAAAGTTTGGATAGTTATTGCCTTCGAGGCTTCGGTGAGCACTTAATACTGCATCTATTCGGACAGAAAACTAACGTTTACTGCTCGATTCTCAAAACTTCAGCCCAGTGGACTGTGAGATATACTTCCTACGTCCTCCGTGGCCATATCATAATTAGCTTGCATCGTCATCAGTAGCTTTATGTTCAACATGCCGCTTGCGAAGCTGTACACAAATTCGTATGTGTATTTTACTCTGGCGTCTTTGCGTGGCACATAGTTAATTCATGTGCTCCTCAGGGCGTTGGCAACGTTGAACCAGAGGCAAACGTGTGTTCCATGCACCACATCGCACTATGCGCCACATTTAAACTGATGACGGGCTCTATGTCCGACTGAAAGCACCGTTCAGGAGCCGATCGCATCCTTCAAGTCACCAGCCGCTAAGCTACTTGCTGGTAGTAATCCTTCGGGCAGAGTGAGTGACTTATTAACGTCCACATCCTGTGCACTTGAGAGGTTGCACCTCTATGATCTATGGAGGTTATCTTGACGATCGCACCTTATTCACATTAGAACGAGAGACAAGCTCCAGGGGTGTCCGTCACCGTGGAAAGGCACGAGATGGTCGATATGCCAGAGACTGATTTGAAGGGTAACTCCGAGTGGGAACTTGGACATAACAAGAGGAATGCCAGTATTGTCTGAGGTCAATGATTTTGTAGATCCTGGGAATCCGTTTTCGTGAAGCGGGAGTAGTTTCAGAGCCGTTGAGCTAGTGTTTTACTTAGCAAACCGGCCAGTGGAACGGGAAATATACGCGCTGCTAGTGGGAATGAAGATATGGGAAAGCCAGTGGTGGGACAAAGCGGCAGCACTCACCTGTAAAAAGGAGGCGAACTCATAATTATCCCCCTGTCAGTATTGCAAGGCTTGCACAACCGCTCTTAACTGGGGGCACGTACTAAACACCGGATTCAGCCATATCAATCGCGTGAATGAAAGAGTCAGGCTCAAGCCAGACGCTGTATATATGCGAGGTTGAATCACCCCCATGCCAAGAACCCGCCAAGGGAGTTACCAGTATACTGAACTCAACTCAGTTTGCTATTCCACGATACTTGGTTCAACTTGCCTTCAATGCTCAGCATGCATCCGAGCACAAATCACATATCAAGTAGAAGACATAATTGAGCCCACCTATCGAAACGGAGAGCCACCTCCGACTTCGATGGTTCCCCAAAGTCTCACGGCACTGTTTTGACGGTCACGCTATGACTCGGCACTGATAACTATCCTCATAATAGCCTGCTCTCACAGAGGCCCACAAAGATAACACTTGCTTTTAAACGCAACGCGCATGGCCCCTATCATCAGTATCTCTCCCACCATGTCTACCACAGCCGATAACCTTGCCGCTGAATACGGTCCTCGCGACTTGAAAGGCTACGGACAGCACACCCCAGACCCTAAATGGCCAAACGGCGCGAAGATAGCGATCAGCATAGTACTCAATTATGAGGAGGGATCTGAGGTGACAGGCGGTGAAGACGGTGTAACAGAAATGAGCGGTAGTGAAAAAGGTCCGGGGATGGTGCCTATGAGAGGAGCGAGGGACGTCAACACGGAAAGGTGTGATGATATATTCCGCAGGTCATATATTATCTGTCTGTACCGCAGCCGCTGATGCAGATGTCTTGATAGTCTCTATGAGTACGGGTCAAGGGCTGGGGTGTGGCGCGTTCTTCGTCTGTGTGAGTCTCATCCCGTCTAACGATGTCGTGCGCAAAGACGGCTGATGAAATATGAAGTCAAGGAATACAACGTTCACTGCACAAGCTACGCTGTGGGACAGGCTCTTGAGCGTCACCCGGAAGTAGCCATCGCTCTCGAACAGGACGGACACGAGTTGGCTAGCCACGGTTATCGCTGGGTTGATAGGACCTCATGGACCATCGAAGAAGAGGCCGAATATGCCAGGAAAGCAATCAATGGTGCGCTTCATATATATTATCTCCTTTCAAGTGACTGAGGCTGCGATACATACAGCGATTAGCAGCACATCACCCTCTGGTACACCACCCAGGGGCTGGTACTATGGGAAAGCCTTCACGAAGAACGACGCTAGATCCAGAAGTTTGATCGCTAGAGTCTTCAAGGAGGAAAATATTCCCTTGCTTTACTATTCAGACTATTACGGAGATGACCTTCCGTACTGGTGAGCTGTCCCGTACCAATGTCGAGTGACCACTATCCATGCCAAACCCATGCCATATTATGAAGGATCCCATACCCAGGTGGCGAGAAGGACCAAGGCCTGCTCATCGTCCCCTATGCACTGGACACTAACGACTTCAGGGTGAGCCACTCACCTTTCATCCACTTCCATTCAAGCATGCGTAGAGCTAAACATAACCTTGTATTCCTGACAGAACACGCGGCACGATGCCTTCATATCTCCAAACGATTTTTCTGACTATCTCATTGCCGCGTTTGACGAACTCTATCGTGAAGGCGTTGCAGGACAGGCGAAGATGCTCTCTATAGGCCTGCACGGTCGTATCATCGGGAGGCCGGGTCGGATCGCAGGTCTGAGAAAGTTCTTGGAGTATGTGAAGGAAAAAGGAGGGGTTTGGTTCGCGACGAGGGAAGAAATAGCGAAACATTGGATCGAGACGTTCCCGTACGAGGCGAAGACGTGAGGTAAGCAAAAAGGGGATTGCCTAGGTGTGAGTGTGGGTTCGCTGTGCTGAGTGTACGATTATTTCCTGTGGGTGGTTGAGTAGCGAATAAGAGTCCGTCACCAATCGATCAATCGATCATGACCTGGCTTGATTTCTGCTGTCATGTAAATTGGTCGCGTTCAAGTTACGTATTACTGCTGGGAGAGTTCAAATAGCATGAGGACAGGAAAGCAGATAAAATGAGCCGTCGCTACATTGACTCACCCGACGTCTGGCCATAACACTCAAGGTGATTTCTGCGATGCATCCCTCTCCTTTATCAAGTCTGCTCCCCATTCCTGGACTTCCGGATGCTTCAAATTAGGCAGACTGCTATCGAAAAACCCTTGAAGATCGTTGCCGTGAGCGCGCTCGTATTCGAGAGCTAACGAAAGCAACAGTAGGAGACTGAATATGACATAAACATAGATAGAGGCGGACAAGAGTACCTTGGGAGGCCATCTCGAATCGATCGAGATCTAGGGGTCCGCACGGGGGAAGGCGTGTCAGAAAAATTACGCGGGCCGGCACAATAACGCTGGGACGAACGACGAGAAACTGACCTTTGACGAACTTAGCCTCGTCCGTCTCCTGGTCTTCATATTCCTGCACGGAACAGGAACATGTAAGACTTCAAGCTTCAATGAAAATCAAATAACGACATATATACGTACTTGCCAGAGCGCTTCTATTCTTTGAGCAGCTGGGCTATTGTGCAACATTTCTGTGACGAAATTATGCATCGCTTCCTATGGGCATTAGGCATCAGCAGCTAAACACACTTCAAAGCCAGTGTCGAGTAATATACCGCTTCCAGGCGACGTTTCTCCGCCTTTGGAATTCCTTCGCGAGGGGCGATATCACCCACTAGAGTGCATCCATGAGCAGCAGGTATATCTACGAGGCTATGGACCGTTGGGCATACCTTGAGCTTCGGCGAGATCGTGTACGACCGCAAGCATAACACATCTGTTCAAAAGAAAAGATCAACAGGAGCAAGCATGGATGGAAGTAGTCCGGAAGAAAAACAGGTCCCCACCTGGCGATGTCCAGCTTCGTGTCGGAAGAACACATCGCTAAGACGGCCATTCTGTACATGTGGTCTGAGATACTTTGGCCGGAAATGCGCAAAAAGGAGGCATAGAAAGAATGGTCATCTTCACCGTTCTCCAGACTGACAAGTGGGATGAACCAACCTCTCAGCATTTGGGATCTAAAGGCCACGACGTCCAATTCGGATCAGATCGCCGCACCAGATTCTTGAAAGAGCTTTGGATGGCTTACGCCTTGATCAACCCATCCGGTCCTCTTCTGCGTCTACTCAACGATGTACCACCATATCGACATTGTACGTCAATACGCGTAGACTTTGGCGGGCACGACATAAAGTACGGAAAAGATCGGAACGCGACCCACCTTTAGCTTCTCTAAAATATGAAAGAACGCTAGTCTGTCCTCGGACTTGTTTCCCGAAGACTTGTACAATGGAGGGAATACACGTTTCTCTGGTACTAGCGGGATTTGAGAGGCAGAAGAAGACATGAACGGTGAAAGGGTTTGGAGTGCGGTGATTAGAGAAGAGTGACACTGGATAGAGCGGAGTTGAACAGACTTGTCGGACGGCCAAATTTTACGGCAATTTCCGGTATATAATTGCATCTTTGTCGGACTCTCAAATATACGGTTCTGTCATACCTCCACAAAGGTAGCTCGTATATGTGATCCTTGTTTCGAGGAGTTACTCAAATAGCACATTTCTAACCATGTCAAATAGGCTGTTCTTCCCTATGGAGTCGAATATGAATGAACCTCCACTCAAGCGCCGCCGCGAAAACGAGACTCCCGGTTCGTCGCGAACAGGAGGTTCCTCAGGCTCCGCGAGCTTTGAGAAAGACAAGGACGTCTGGTTAGATGACGGCAACGTCGTCCTGGTCTGCGAGGCCGGCGCTCATCGAACCGGGTTTCGAATATACAAGGGCCTTCTCTCACAGCGATGCGAGGTCTTCCGGGACATGTTTTCGGTCTGTGACGCGTCGCAGACAGGAGACGAGATGTACCAAGGATGTCCTGTGATCTTTATGCATGACGCACCAACGGACATTCGGCGACTTTTGATGTATATCGTGGACCGAGAGTAAGAGGCTTATTTATTGACTTATTTCTTTCGCTGATCCGTACGGACTCTGATCGTACGGTCTATCACTGTCAGCTTCGCCAAGGATGTAAAAACACTTACCCTTGACGAGCTTGCCAGTCTTCTTCGCATGTCTACGAAATACGTTTTCCCGTCCCTTCGACAATCCGTCATCGCTCATCTCAAAGTCCTCTACCCGTCCACGCTCGACGACTTCCTCTCCATAGACCGCCTAACCATTCTTCCAGTCGACTTCAACGGCATTACGGGTGTTCACCTTGGTCTCGAGTGCGATGTCCCGGTCATCGTCCCCGTCGCGTACTACCTCTGCTCAATCATCAGGCCTACAGAACTTCTCCACGGGATTAAGGTCGAAGGCATAGGCATGCCTATCAAGCTGTCTGAGACTGCACATGACGCTCTGGCCACATTCCAAGAACGCTGGTCGGTTACGGCGGCCACCACAGCCTTGCAAAATAGGCCATCTTTCGACTGCGTGGTCGCTCGCTGCCGAAATGGATACCCGAGGAGTCTATCGATGCAAGATGTTCTCATGCAGAACCCCTTGCTGATACTAGGCGAATGTTTCTTTTCAACTCAGGAAGATTCATACAGAAACGACGACCTATGTGCTAACTGCGCGCGGAGTTTGGATCGCAGGCGAGTGAGTATGCAGAAATCGGCATGGTCAAAGTTGCCGTATTGTTGTAACCTGGGCACCTGGGAGGAGCTGCAGAAGAAATGTTAGAGACTGCTCATCTTCTCGCTCTCGTTTGGCAAGGTGCGTATACGGGAGATGTATGTGTTATCGCGTCTTGCCCATGATGATGTTTAGGAATTGCTCAAGACGTGCGAACCGGAGTGGCGATATTGGACAGGGATCGTCCGAGTTGCTCTACGGACCCAAGACGGGATTCCTGCGCACGTCATGTCTATAGCGTATAACACATGCATAGCACAAGTACGGCTCTGAATATGTGAAGTTGATAAGGATACAAAGGAAAACATAGTAGAAGCCGGTGACTGCATGGCTGTCTTTCCCCTTTGGTGTCCGGGGCCTCGAGGCTGTTGGTGGCACGTCGTGGTGACGAAGCGACACGAGTCGACCGTATTTGTCGCCGCAGATCTCCCTAGTGTTCGAATGTTGAAAGAATGGACAGAAAGACTAGGATTGATGTTGATGAGTTCAATGTCTTAGCGAACGAGCATCTAACTTGAAGAAATTGTATATTTGCCGCGAGCCTGCAGGCGCAAGGCACGGGGTTAGGGTTAACGCGCCACCTGACGCATGCCCGAATTTGGCATGAACGGACAGTTCGACCTCGACCGCCAACACCCCTTCCTCACCGCCGCCAACGACGACGACGACCCCCTCAACGACGGCGCCGCCAGCATGCCCGCGCCCTATGCTCCAAACCAGATGCAGCAACCACTACCCGCTCTTTACCTCTATCCCCTCAATGACTCTTTCCTCCCAAAACACATCCATCTCCCACAGGGTCCCCGAGTCAAGATTGGGCGCCAGACGAACGTCAAGACCGCGCCGGGAGAGAGAAATGGTTTCTTCGACTCGAAGGTGCTCAGTAGACAGCACGCGGAGGTCTGGGAGGAGAATGGAAAAGTACGTCGGCCTACGTTTTTTCTGTTGCGCGTTGTCGCTTCGTGTCACGAGTAGTCCTCAACGGTGCATGTGTTACGGCAGATTTACATCAAGGACGTGAAGAGCTCGAACGGCACCTTCATCAACGGCGAGCGGCTCAGTCCTGAAGGCGCAGAGTCGGATCCCTTCGAGCTCAAGACGGATGACATTGTCGTGAGTGCTTATTATTCAATATCGTTTCTCAGGCTCCAGTGCAATTGTGGGGGTGGATATATGCGAACTTCATGCGGCGTAATCGCGGCTCCTCCCACAAAATGTGGCGTTCGACTTGCTACACCACAACATGTCGGGTTTATCATGTCTGAGCCTTCGTCATGCTCCCCGCATACCGAACGTTTCAGCACCGCCAGCGGGGAGAGAGCAACCGGCTTGCGGGAAAGGTTAATGCACTGCAGTCGTCTTCGCGAGATCCTCGGCCCTTTCGAGAGCAATGGGTGCGGGTGTAGTCGTCAACAGCGATAGTTTCTCGCTATTCCGACTCTATTTCCTCGCGGACTTTTCGACAGGGGCGAGCAGCAAACCCAGCACTACGATCCTTCTTTTTCCCTCATTCATCCAGTCTGAGATCATCTTTCGGCAAGCTTCCTCGTCTTAGCATTGCTCGCTCCATCGCTGGCGTACCATCCAGCACCCGAGGCTCCATCATGCGTACTCGACGTGACAAGTACTATTCGAGGACCCTCAGCTTCTCTGCCCCTCGCTTGTATCAGAAAGACCTCATCTGAGCTTTTGTTTCTTTTTGTTCACAAACGTGCATCTCCGAGTCACTCGGCCTCGACCGTTGACCACATCGCACACGCGTTTGCATCGTTCTCTTCGTCACGTCTTGCACCCCAGTTTTCCATCTGAGATCCGTTCAAAGCCTCTGCAGAGAGTAGGCGCGAACTACTCGCCAGTCTTTGGCCCCGGATTCATTTGGTGCTCTTCGGGCGCACAGACCAACTGATCGAGACCGGTCAGCGTGCACGACTAGAAGTACGAAGACGGACCCGTGGGGTCAATGACATCGGATCTAGTCTGGAAGCAAAGCCAACGTCAAGGCTACCTCCGCTGTGTCTAGGCCGCGATACTCACAGATGCATTGATGCTGGAAATAATGCGTCATGGAACTTGCTGTTATTTTTGTTCTGTGCTTTATTTTTATGGTTGCATCAAGTACTCATAACGTGTGACCACTAGGAATTCGGTATTGACATCGTCGGGGAAGACAACAAGACCATTATCCACCACAAAGTCGCCGCCCGCGTCGTCTGTGTCTTCACCGAACAAGACGCCCAATCCGCCGCGCGCGCCGAACAGCATCAAAACCCACCACTCGCTAATCTCTCTTCCCAACCTAATGGTAGCGGCAGCGCATTCAACTTTGCAGGCTCGCAAGGTCCAGGCCCTGGACAATCTCAACGACGACCAGCGATGCAGCAGCAAGCCCTCGCCGGGATGGGTGGCATGGGCGGCAACATGCGACCGCCGGGAAAGAGTGGCCTCACATTCGACCATATCCTGAATCGTCTCCAGGGCGAGCTCCAAAAGACGCGCGAGACTGGTGCGGAGCTCCATTCTCTGACGGGCGCGATGAGTGACATCCATGAGACGCTTGGTGGCAACTTGGTAAGTTTCGTGTTGGATATTGGCCGCAGCCATTGCTGATATCGTCGGTCGACAGCCTCAGCTTCCCCCATACCCACAGTCCCTCCCGCCTGTCATGCCACCACAGCCTTCTCCGCCACAGGCCACCGATGCCCACCCGAACGGCCATAATGTCAACGCTTCCTCTTCCTCATCCGCACTTGCCGAGCTCCAAGCTCAACTTCAAGAGACTCAAATGTCGCTCGCTACTCACATGGACAAGATCCGCTCGCTGGAAGGCATGCTCGCGGAGCATGAGGCGATCAAGCGTGAAGTGAGCACGCTCCGCGAAATGATGGAGGACGAAAAGCGCGAACTGGAGATGGTCCGCGGGCGGCGGAGATCCAACACGGTCCGTGCCGATGACGGTGATGGCGACGGTGAAGAGGGAGAGTTCGTTGGCGGGCATCATGACGATGACGATGACGCACGGAGCATCTCGACAGTCACGCCACACGAGCTCGAGCGAGTCGAGGAGGAGGACGAAGAGCAGTTGGCGGCGGAGCAAGAAGAGGAGGAGCGGCGGCGGCAGCAGAGGGAGGGTGAGGAGTCCATGACGAGACCAAGGACGCCAGAGCCCACCGGGATGGGGATCCGTATGGACGACGAGTACGATGGAGGGAGGGGATCGAGGTCACCATCGCCACCACAACGCGACCGTCATGCGATGTCGAACGCGAGGGAGAACGATATGACCGATCGGCTCGACCACCTTTCTACGCAGCTCGAGTCGGCCTTGGAGCTTTCTCGCGCCCTTCAGGTTTCCCACGCTACCGCTCAAACCACTATTTCACTCCTCGAGTCGAAGGTCACCTCGCTCGAGTCGCTCGTGCAGGCATCTCAAACCCAGGTGGCAGAGGTGCAGGCTACCGTGACAGAGACGAGGGAGGAGGAGCGCAAGTCGTTGAGCGAGATGGTCAAAGAGTGGAAGAAGGGCGTCGAGGGGCAATGGAGCGGTGTCAGGGAGGAGTGGCGGGAAGAGCGAGAGAGGTTGAACAAGGCGAGGGAGGAGTGGGAGAGGCGGGTCGTGGGTGTAGAAGCAGGTGTCACGCGAGTTGGGGATAAAGTCGAGAAGGCGGTCGCCTCGCTCGCTCAGCAGCAGCAGCAAGCGAGCCAGAACGGCAACGCCAGACCAGAAGTCGGACTCGTTACCCCTCCTAGCCCGCGTAGCCTCTCCTCCGACTCAGGCAAGCAGAGATCTAGGAGAAAGCGTTCGACAGCGTCGAGAGGCAGGCCTCGATCCAACTCGGCGGGCTCGAAAAAGGAGAAGATTGGGGACGCGGATGCGGATGTTGACGCGGAGGGATACACGAGCAGCTCTGAAGGCGCGACGTTGCTCAACGACGGAACGGACGACAAGGCCTCCTCGATCCACCGACATCTGCAGGGATCGAGGACGAGGAGTCCTTGGATGCACGACGACTCGGAAGATGAGGATGCGGATAGACGGTTCGGTGGTAAGGGCGGTGAGAAGGAGAGGAAGGGATTGGTAGGGGCGGGCAAGTATCCCATCACGCCTGATTCTTCAGTCAGAAAGTCATCGACTGGTTCGATGACTACGATGGGGACAGAAGAAGATGGGTTACAAGGCCCTGCTCCGGCAGACAAGGATATGGTCCCCATGAACTCACTGGTCCGTTCCCCGTCTTTTTCTGGTTTGTGCCTAAAAATCCTCATACCATTTTCGATCTTCTCCCAGGCGCGACAGAATATGCAGTATTCGACAGCCGTGGGGGTTATCGTGCTAAGTGTGGCGGCAGCCGCGGTCCTTTGGAGAGTAAAGGCAGAGTAAACCATCGTCTTTCATAGCTCATACTTCTATATCATCTGGATACTGGATTCACTTACCTTCTCTTTAGTCGCCTCGATACATATTCTCTCGCATAGCTTGATCTGGTGTGGCCACTCACGTCTCTGCGTATCCTCCACCGCTCTTATCTTCCTCTAACTATAGCTACAACTCAATATGCATGCAATACCTCTAGTCCGACCTTTTTTGTTTTCCATTTTCCATTTTAACCTTTACTCTTTTTATTATATCGATGAATCCGTCATGACCACTCTCGTTTCCCCTTCTTATTGCCGTCTTCAATTCGTTGTTTATCGTTCGTATTTTTTGACATTTTCGTTTGTTCATGTTCGTTTTATGTTTTCGTTGTTCTTCGCTTCGCGGTCCGTCTGTCGTCTGGCATTCCTGTCTCTTGTCTTGGTGGAGGCCGGTCGTCTCTATTATGTCGATGTCGATATCGTTCGTGTTCCGTTTGATCTGTCGCACAAAATCATACATATGTTTATTGGACAGTCCATACATCTTCGAGAGTTGTGGCTCCTCGCGATTCACACTCCTTGGGGGTCGGACCTTGAAAGTAAACCGTGACCAAGTGCCCCCCTCGACGTTCTCGAGACCGAAAAATACCTCGAGATAAACGCTCTCTCTTCCCGATACCGCTATCTTTGATTTTCCTTCGATATCACCGTCGCCCAAACAATTCAGCCTTGATACTGACCATTGCAAAACATCGAATATTGAGGCCGGAGAGGTGCAGTTTCTGAGAGAACTGAACATCTGTTCGTATCTGCCTCGGAGGGGGCGGCTGTCCTTCCGTCTCATGCCCTCGTGTATCGCGCGTCTTCTACTTCTTCCACTGCTTCTTCGACGAACAATGTTGACAATTTCGGTTGCTCGTCATGCTGTTGTCTACCCCTGTGCTCCTGTGTGCTGCGTGCATTGAACTATATAAAGCTTGTGGAGCGGGCTCAGCATGCTTGGAAGGAAGGTCGTGTTCCTTGTCACGGTGCTAGTGGGACAGATCACCACATTCTCTCTGGCAACGACTTCGTCGCACCCTGCTAACGACCATGAAGATGGTGGCTTCGAGCTTGCTCCCTGGAGCATGTATTCTGTTCGCTGCTGTTGCTGTTGCTGGAGCCCACGGTCTATCTGATGTTGAGCTCGGTCTGGGGTATAGTGTCAGTGACATGCCAATGTCTCGACCGAGGTCGTTGATGGCGAGTTTGAAGAGGGATAAGATGGATAGGCTGGCGAAGAGGGATGATTCATTCGCTAGGTGGTGCGGGAAACATGTACGTTGTGCAGTTCGTTGTTGTCCGTATCTTGCTTTGGTGCGTTGTGCCTAGTGACGAATATTGGCTTTTTTCTGCGAAATAGTACCAAGTTGGCAGCCCTGCCGATTCTGAGGAGGTTTATGCTGGTTTGTTTCCCGTACCTTCGACTTCGGATACCCCACTGTTGGATTTCAGGTGTTCGCCGGCCATACAGCCATACCTTCACGAGTACGCTTTGAAACGTTTCTCATTTCGCCCAAACACTGACTCCGCGCTTCTTTCCAGTGAGACCGAGGGTTCCTTCATCATCGATGCGAACGTGACGTATGATGTTGGTACTTCGTTCACTGCGTCCTCGAACGATTCTTCTTCCTCCTCGGACGTCCTGAACGTCATGATCCAAGTCACGAACTCGTCCACCACCCTCATCTCCAACATAACAGTCCCAGTCGGTAGCACCGGAACCATCATCCCATTCCCTCTCTCATCTATCCCACCGTCTACTTCTCCCTACACTATCTCCTGCTCTGCCGTCCTCGACTCGGACGCAACTCAAACCTTCGCTGCCTCCAGCAAAGTGTACAACCTCCCTCCCAATCCATACATCGCAGACGCCACGAACACTACCTCTGTGGCGACTAAGATCGACAGGAGAAGCGGCGCCATGTTGAGGGTTGATAAGGAGAGCGGAGAGTGGAAGGCCTTCTTGCCGTATGGGTTTTATACCGGGTTCAGTGATATTATCGCGAATCTGAGTGTTGTCGACGCTATGGCTGAAGATGGGTACGTCGTCTCGTCTGGGATACTTACTTGTCCCGAATTCTTGTGACAGGATGGGTGACGATGTTGACCGCTGTGGCGCAACTAGGTTCAACGTGATTCATCTCGTCCCGGGATACGACAACACCTCGATTGTCGAGACGGTATTGGATCGTGCAGATGCAGCTGGTGTAGGTTCACTTTAATTAATTTGGGGTTTCACCTGCTACTATTCGCTCATTCGGGTCATACTTGTAGATCATGTATATCGCCGACTTCCGCGATATCTACGAGAACTTGACCGCCGTGGCTGCTTATGTTGAGATTTTCCGTACGAGGGAGAATTTCTTGACATGGTATACCAACGATGAGTAGGTATCGCCTGCTGTTTTTGCCTTGCCTCGACATGCTGATCAATATTCTCAGGCCTGATGGTCCTGCTGACCCATCGAACTATACGACCGCTGCCTACGATATGTTCTACGAAATGGATGGTTATCACCCTGTTTCTCTTGGTTCGTTCATCCAACAGTTCATACAAGTGTGACCTGCTGACCCATGGTCTCACGCAGTGTTGAACTGCCTCGACTTTTACTGGACGAACTACACCTCGGGAGCCGATATCGTCTTCGCAGACGTCTATCCGTTCGTCTCCCCCGCCTCCTTCATAATTGTCACTAATTGAAGACTCGTGAAACTATAGGATTGCGGTAAATACGAGCTACTCTGACCGTTATGGAACAGTCTGCAACTTCACCTACGGCTGCTGCGGGTAGGTCTCTGACTCCTCCTATTGCTAAGGTGCTTGACTGATAACGAGCTGCCTCCATGTAGTTGCGATGATTGTACGGGCGAACTCACCGACATCTCCAACAAGATCGACCTGTGGTCCGAATACAGACGATTCGTCGGCCGCACCCGCGAACTAGCCATCTGGAACGTCCCCCAAGCATTCAGTATGTCATGTCTTCTCTGAGTCACCTCCTTCTCCGTCTCCCCTTCCAGTACAAGGATGGACATAACTTAACAATGTTCTATTCTCAAAATAGACGGCACCGGCGAATTCTGGACACGCATCCCCACCGGCGCCGAATTCAAGATGCAGTCCGTCCTCGGCGTAAACCACGGTGCAGTAGGCATCATGCCCTGGGACAACCCTTACGACACGCCCGATATCGCTCAAGGGGCTCGCGAGATCGCCCCTATCTTTTCGTCGCTCTCTTCGCCTATTGTCGCTTTGCTTTTGGACCCCAATGCGACCCGGACACTCTTGACGGCGGAGAACGAGAACACGACGAGTGTGGATATAGCGAGGTGGATCGTTCCCGCTTCAGGGAACGAGACGACGGTACTTGTGCTCATGACAAGTCTTTTATACGAGAACTCGACAGTGGAGGTGGATGTGAAGCAGGATGGGCTGGAAGAGAAAGATTTGACGTTAGTTGACAGTGTGTTTGGGAGTGGGGAAGAGGCGGATGCGGTCGTTGAAGATGGGGTACTGACGATCACATTGGGGAGTACAGGCATTGCGGGCTTCGTTTTTAGTGCTTAAGAAACTGCATCCGTGTTCTGCACTCAGCTTTCTGGGGTTCAAAATATTTCTTTCAGTCCTGTGGGGTTTCGTTCCTGGATTACTTGCTAGGCTTGAATGTGGCGCCACTTCTACAAACCGACGACGCTGGCTGGCTGAGTCCGTAGAGACTCGCGAACTCTCTCCCTCAAAACATGTTTATACATGTCGTGTGAGCACGATATAATATGAGCGGAAAAGGTGAAAAAGGGACTATGACCCATGATCATAAATAAAACCCTTTTTTCTCTCGCCACCTGATCGGAGCGCTGTCAAAGCTGTTAAAGCGGCTCCGAGATCGCCGTACAGCCACCTCACTTCCATATGTGCTGCGCCTTCCAAGCGCCTTCATAAAACTGCCCATGTCCAAGTTCCTCTCGCGAGACCACCACATTCGTATCCATCCCCGCTCGTCGGGGTCTTCAGCTCGTCAATGTCGCCTCTGACAGGAACATACCGGCTATGGCGAGCGCTAGGCGTTACAGAAAACTTCGATCCTGCATGCAAACTTGTCACATCTCCCTTGTTTTCTCCTCTCGTCCTCGCCGGGTTTAGGTTATTGATCGCGTTGTATACCCTCATTACGCTTTGTATAACGGTGGCTTTTGCCTCTGAAGACGGAGCCGGTGATAGGTACGTCGTTTTCGTCTTTCATCTACGGGTTACATATGCTGATTGATGGTCCCCGTTTGGTTCTTGTTCGGTCTAGCTACTTCTCGTACTTCACCCATCTCTCCTATATCGGACTATGCTCTTGGTTTTGGGCCTCTGGCATCCAGACACTTATTTTTGGGATACGTGCTGGTTCTGGGAATAGGGCATACCCCTTACAGACGTGGCCGCGCATTCTCCAGTTTTTGCATATGCTACTCTTTTCGACAATAATTGTATACCGTGCGTCTCCCCCTTGGTCACGAGGAATGCAACCTCTAACGCCACACACATAGCCATCATAACTACCGCTGTCTTTTGGAGCCTGCTCACCTCCTCGACCACCCTTTCTGGGACAGTCAATGGTATGTTTTATCCATTTGAAACATACATGCATAAGCTAACAACGGTCCTGGAATAGCATGGACAAACATCTCCGTTCACGCACTCAATACCGCACTTGCCGCATTCGAAATCTTCCTCACGAACATGCCGCCAACGCCCTACTTGCACGTCGTCTTCCTCGTCATTCTCTTAGCATTCTATCTCGGCGTCGCCTACATCACCTTCGCGACCCAAGGTTTCTACGGTATGTTCACTCCCACGAGTCGCAGTCGTACCTTTTGACTCCGTTATTTCCCTCGGGGAATCCCTCCTTCCAATGTGCTTCCTGATCCTGATGGTTCCTTTTAGTATATGACTTCCTCGATCCTTCCGAACAAGGCGCCCTCCTCGCAGCCTACATCGTCGGTATAGGAGCGGGCTGTGTCGTCGTATTCCTCGTCACCCGCAACTTATGTCTCGCTCGTCAAAAGATCGTGGCAAGATTCCTTCCGCAAAGTCAACCAGCAACGGCGGAGGTAATGGAAGTGAAGGCACTGAGGAGACCTTATCGGACAGAAAACGTCTGAGTCTCCGAGGGTTGTAACTCAGTATCAGGGCGATGCCAAGGTCTCTCGGACTTGTGGCGGGTTATTTATGTTCTGCGGGATCATGCTAATGTGGGTTGTAATCAAGAGCTGGCAGTGATCTTATGCTATATAAGAGACGAACTGAGACCGGTCAGGCGACGTGGCGCCATCACGGTCAATGGGTGGGTGGGTGGATGAGTGAGGCTGATGTCTGTTGATTCGCTGACTGGACACCTCGCGGTACACTGTGACGAGCCCGATGTGGACTTCAAATCATCCATGGATCTGATCAGACCGCCTAACTTTATGGAAAAGTGCGCTTGTATTCACGACAAGATCGTAATGGCCAAATGGGTGGCGTACCTGGTGTGGCGTGGGACCGGGTTGCCCCGAAGGTAAGGTTGGGACTTGTATCGGTGTACGCTGCGTGGAGGTGTGCCCCGCAGGACCCAGGTATGTAACTCGTCAATCTCCCTTTCGTCACGCAGGAACTAACATATACAGCTTTCGTAGTGATACGCTGAGAATGACACACGACTCGGGAAAACTCACCATCAATTCCTCTCAGAGTAAATCCTTGCTCGAAAAGGATGACGTTTCAAGCTGTTACTACGAAGATTGACGCGATCATAGAAAGTTCGGGTTTATCTCATCTTTATTGTTTGAGACATTTGCATCTGATTTAATCATGTCGTCTTACCAGCCATGTTAAAAAAAAACTCGCAGTCCAAACTCAGCGAGCTGGCTATTCCTGTCCACGAAGCTCGGGTCTGCGTAAAGGTGTCAAAACGTATACACTGACAGCGATCTTGTCACCTTCGATGTTGGTTGAATCCCGCTATCGAAATCGGAAGGATGCTTAGTCCGAAGACCTCAATCCACCCACATGGAAGGAAGGAGGGAAGGTTTATTCAGTATCAACCTCCGACACGACCAGTGCGACATTCCTTGCATACTGTCCATCGCAACTTACCTGTGCTCACGATTCAGTCCGCTGGCTGTCTTTGATGGGTTTTTTACTGCCGGTGCACCGCAGCCAGAGGATGTAACGCTGTCATCTCCTGCATATTCCGCCCTCCTAGAAACCCAGCATCGCTTCCAGCTCGGCCGGCTAATAACCACCGGTCGAAAGTCCACCCTCTTCGACTTGCGGGGAAAGTCGCATTGTTGTCATAGTCCGAGACATATACGCGTATGAACGGATCGCGAACCCTCATCATGATATCCTTTCAAAACCACCAACCTTTCCTAGAAGCCGACAAAGCGTATGCCGTTACCATTTTCAACGGTATGTCATTCTACAGGCTTGATCTCAAATTCTGGGGTCCACTTCTGCTTTCGTGCTGGTTGGGGGACTTGCGGGCGGTTATTGAATGATGTCAATCAGGTATCGATGGTGGCGCGCTTCAGGTACTTGACCCATTCACCCAGCTACGTTTACCTCCTGGCATGTTGGCGGTCATAACAGCTCCAATGAATTCCATGCTATGTTGTTTGGTTATTTTAGGTTCAACACTTCGCGAATGGTTGGGTGCCTGTCCCCGATGATGCTGCGGGAGGTACACGTCGGTGCCGTTGATCCTTCACACGTCATCGCGTACGTCTAGCTTTTGGTGGCCGTTCACTACCATGACTCGTTAGCCATGGACACTCGCACCCAATGCCCAATGGTAGTTTCGGCCTTCAGCTGATCGGAGTGATACTGGACCTTGACTTCTCTTGCGCGCGCTATTCCCCATTGTCGTGATCCCTCTTGTGCCATTGTTTATGGACACATGCTTGCCATTTTCAGACAGCAGACAGTTCATCTCAATCCATCCTAACGAAGTCGGTCTTCTTTGTGGACTCCGCAAACCGCTGTGCTATCGTGCATACCGAACTCCTATGGAAGTAGGAGCGCTCGTGAGTAAACAGATCAGCCTTTGGTCATCATCGTAGTGCACATGCATTATCGTGCATCCTGCCACTATCGACTCTCCTGACATAGGGTACCCTCCCGTCGCTGCCTATAAGGAGTTCGGTATGTCTACCACTCGGTCTAAACCGGGTACATTGCAACGAGGAGCGTCCCTCCACTACTGCATATAGCGCACTTGTACCACCGTGGTTATACTCATGAGAACTAGCCGTCTTGGGAGTCGCGGTAGCCATTGAGACTTCCTCCCAAGTTGGCACTACAGTTTCCATTCATCTCAGTGTTGCAATGATTGAACCCGACTCACAGCTGTCACCATCATTTCCCGGCTGCTTAGAAAGTCAAGTCGTGCCACTGATGTGCTTACTGGCCATAATATGTGGCGGGGCCTGATCTCCGAAATACCGCGCAAGATGTGACGATACGGTTGAATTACTCCAAGAGTAAACGCTACTCTGCCTGAAGTTCCTTCAGGCAGTATTGCCGCACACTGGCCATAGCCTTTGCGCGATACACTCACTCCGTCGTCACTGAATCTAGGACACCAAGTGGACAGGTATGGTATCCGTATTGACTCGTGCTGTGGGAGAAAGAGTATATAAATCCTCCCATCCTGAGCCTCGTTCAGTATCAGTCTCGGTCAAGACGCAAACCCCTTTCCTTCTGACCCCTTCGTTTGCATCGACGATGCAGCTCACCACCTGTCTTTCTCTAGTTCTCGGCTTTCTTGTGACGAGCTCCTCTGCTGTCACTGTCCAACGTGTACAACTGGATATTGTCAACTCTGAGATCTCTCCTGACGGCTTTCAACGCGAGTGAGTGAAATTTAGACGGTGCATCGTCCTCGCTCTGACCATCTCTTTTCGTAGAACCGTTCTTGCCAACGGGACACACCCTGGACCTCTCATATCCGGCAACAAAGTACGTCACAATTTCTGAAAGAATGTGCCTCTTCAGCAACTCAGCTGACCCTTCCGTCTGGACTCTTCTTAGGGAGACATCTTCCAAATCAATGTCAATGACCAGCTGACGGATACGACCGGTCTGGACACTCAGACTTCCATCGTATGTTTTACATTTTCTTTCTCATCAAGTCTGAAACTGACAATACATGGCCCATTCTCCAGCACTGGCATGGAATTAGACAATACAGAACCAACCCGTACGATGGTGTCGCATTCGTGACCCAATGTGTATGGTCTTTTGCCCACATAATTCTGCATCTACCCATGATCTGATCATCGGCCATTTTTAGCCAATCTCCTCAGACAATTCATTCCTTTATAATTTCACGGTCAATGACCAGGTACTTCCCAGTGCTTTTGACGCATTATTTCACTGGCTTATGGTTTTTTTTTCTTTACCACAGGCGGGCACCTTCTGGTATCACTCGCACTTCTCGAACCAGTACTGTGATGGCCTCAGGGGACCGATGGTAATATACGATCCCGAGGATCCCTATGCTAATCTCTACGATATCGACAATGGTAAGGTTTCCCATAAATATGCCTAAGGTAAAAACTCACGACTGGTCTTGCAGCAAGCACTATAATCACTCTTGCCGACTGGTTCGTCTACCTCCATCCTCTTCTGTCTGCAGAGAGCTAATTATGATCTTCGCTCCGAAACCAGGTACCATTATCTATCAGACGACGCTCCTCCCGGTGCTCCGTACGTGATATTATTCCCTTCTTTGGTGCCAGTATCTCACTCAACATGCAGCAATCCTGCCACTGTCTTGATCAATGGCGTCGGTCGCCAACTGGGAGACGATTCCTTAGCCCTTGCGGTTGTTAGCGTCACCCAGGGAAGGCGGTCAGTTCATATCTTGTTTCATCCCTGCCAATACCCATCTCATTCGGCATGATGGTATAGCTATCGCTTCCGTTTGGTATCAATCTCGTGCGACACCGCCTTCAATTTCAGCATTGATGGACATCAGTTTACTATCATCGAAGCGGATGGGAACAACGTCGAGCCCGTGCTGGTTGACTCGATCCCGATTTACGCCGGTAAATCCGTAACGCTGTGGCATACATTTTCAATTCTTGCTGATTTTCTCTTGTACGACAGCCCAGCGATACTCTTTCGTCGTAGGTGTTTCTCTGCGTACGGTTCGACAAAATAAAATAAGTCTGATGGCGACTCTTCCCCGCATCTATAGCTGAATGCAAGCCAGAACGTCGATAACTACAGTTCGTGAATGTCATCTCCTCATATCGCTTCCACTAACTGAACATGCTCCTCAGGGATTCGAGCTGCTCCCGATATCGGGCTCACCAGTGGAACGTTCGCAAATGGTGTCAATTCTGCCATTCTTCGTTACACCGGAGCTCCAAGCATTGAGCCAGTCACGAACGAAACTGTCTCCCTCCTGCAATTGAATGAGACCGACCTGCACGTGTGTACCTGTGACCAAGTCATCTGCAAAAGCTGTTGCTAACAATACTTGAAGGCGCTGGAGAACCCTCAAGCGCCTGGAAATCCAGGACTAGGGAACGTCGATCGTCCGTACGACCTTACCGTTCTTTTCGTGAGCCTCTCTCTCCGCCTTCAATTTCACTGATATTATACTCAAATACTGCTCAGAATGGTAATGTTAATACCAGCGTTCCGGCCAACTTCACCGTCAACGGTACCTCGTGGGAAGCCCCAGGCGTACCAGTCCTTCTTCAGATCCTCAGTGGCGCTCAACGTGCTCAGGATCTTTTGCCGTCCGGGAGCATCTACCCTATCAACGCCAATGACACTGTAGAAATCATCTTACCTGGCGTTGCAGGAGCAGGCACAAACGTGTGTACTATCAGAAACTATCTGTTGTGTACATCACTGATGATTGTCATTTCTCAGCATCCTGTCCATCTTCACGGGGTCAGTTTGCTCCCTCTATATGACTCACCGATATCTTACTATGTTTTGTTTAGCACGCCTTCTCCGTCGTCAAGAGTGCTGGAAGTTCGGCATATAACTACGATAATCCTGTTCGACGTGACGTTGTGAACATCGGGCAAGAACCCTCCGATATCACGGTCATTCGCTTCCAGGCCGATAACCCCGGTCCTTGGTTCATCCATTGCCACATCGACTGGCATCTCACAGGTTTGTTCCAGCCTTTCGACTCATGATCCATTGACTGGATGAAAAATACTTATGCACTATACCTCTTCTCTCTCACAGCCGGCTTTGCAGCCGTGTTCGCGGAGGACGTACCCGATGTACCAGCTGATGACCCTACTTCAGGTAAGACTCTGTTCTCCTCCGACTCTGCCTCGCTGAACATGACTTATCTCTTTCTTTCAGATGCATGGCAGAATCTTTGCCCTGTTTATAACAACACGTACGGCAATGCTCCGCCACCAGCGCTCAAGTCGATTGGGCCAGTCACACAGGTCGCCCCAACCCCTTCTGTCACTCTTTTACCCAGTTCAGTATCGGTGTATTCCGGAACACCTTCCTTCACTGTTACTGCTACATCCTCGGCCACAGTTCTTCCGATTACTTCGGCGGCCTATTAGAGCTATTATTGAGCTCGTTCCGAGACATAATTATAGTTCTCGATGGACATATACACGTACTTTCTTTTACTGAACACTTCCTATAATCTCTCAGGACTAGTATATATATAATCCTCTTATGGCGTTCTTTTATAGTCGTTCTCTACTAGGGATAGCACCCACAGCTTTCTTGCACCCCACTCCCTACAATCTATCATCTCCTGCGGCTATTTTGGATATTTATTCTGTCGTATTGTATCTTGGCCTGGTCTACGTTGAATTATCATAATCAGTTTGCCTCACCACGAGTGCGCCACATCTAAGTCCAGCGTTACGCCACACCCTTACCTCCGGGAATGTCCGGTCATGACGGCGACCTCTCTGCATGCCTGCTCCTGTACATGTCGCGTTCATCCATGATCTTCCTATAGACGGAGTCAAGCTCTTCCCATCGGTAGACGATCATCTACCTCTACCTTTCCATAATCTTCGAGGTCTCACTAGAACGCCGAACACTTCCACTCCTCGATCCCACACATATAAATACTTGTTGAGTACATGCGCACAGTCAGGCATCCCCCCCGGTACTCATGCTCTCTCCTTACAATGGCTAAGCTGAGACTTGGCATCAACTAGCTCTTCAGTGCCATTGCACGCACTGAGCTCGGAGCGCAACGCTCTCTAACTGATTGCTAACGTATCCCACAACGACTGCTAGTCTGCTTGGCAGTCACGTCCAAGATTTTACATTCGTAAACTGGAGTGGCGTTCGCGGACGCGATGAGTAGTATTGGCAGCGTAACTTGCTGTGAAGATGATGCGCCCGAAGGGCACTGGCGGTGCCTTGCGTCAAATTTGCGCGCCCGTTTCTCGATCTCCGAGTCCGGTCCTTAAGGCTTCACGGACGCGAGAGCGTTGAATGTGCGTGCATCCCTGGAATATCAATAGGACTGTGGTCTACTTAGTACCATGACTTACTCCAGGGTTACTGAAAGGCTTTTCAGCGAAGTTATGTTCTCCCTAGTGTTGATAACGACTACTGAAACCAGTTCTAAACAGCCTGGGTCTATTAGCGCCCTCAATGCCAGGACCACCTTTCGTGGTATACATTCGACCTTTTACATTCTCTTGCTGTGCGATGTTAACGGAAAGCACTATCCCAAAAGGTGTTCACAATCACCAAGACTCGTCGAGGCTCTGTCGAGATCACTGAGCTGAAATCACTGACTCGGAAGTCTTGGCCGAAACGCGATTTCTAAGTTTTTTAGACCGTCTGTCGACTCATCCTATGCGGTATGGTGCATAGGTCAATCTTGGCGCAGGAGTTGCGTTGAATGAGAAAGTACGACGGCTGATACACACCCTTCTTGCTCTTGCCTGTCCCTATATTTTTTTCTTTCAGTTCCACTTTCGCTCGCGCTTGAAGTGACTGGTAAGAGTACTTCACCCTTCCAGGGACCTACAAAATTTAATGAATGCTCTCTTGACCAGTTCATGTCATTCTTCGTGACGGCTTTCGGTGCCCGTAGCGTCGGCGTCCGGGACCAGCTTTCACTCTTCCGATGCAGTCCGCTCGTCGGGGGCGCTCTTTCTCGCGCTCCTGGCGAACGCGGCATTCCACACTGCCACAAACGGGTCGGACATGACACGTACCGTTGGGTGGGTTGAGCACAAGAGTGTTTGACATTCTCGCCAAGCGGTCGTGGCTGGTATTCAACCCTCCACAATTGACCTTTGGTGATTGCACTTCCTCTTTCTGTTGGGCACGTTCGAGGTGCTGTGTATGACCTGTGTCGAAACTTCAACCAGTTACGCCCAGAACACCAAAGCGAAAAATTATTACACACAATCGTTCCTGTGATCCGAGTCACTTAGAAGATCAAAGTGGTAATGCTAGGTCAGACTCTGACATTCCCTGCGGGTGCGCTCGTCCAGAGAAAATATGGAGGCAGATATAAAAGAGAATATGTCCTGCGCTTCTTTCTTGCCCATCGTCTACCACCTTTCTCTGTATCTGCTCTCAACAATGGGGCTCTCTCACGCCCTCGTTGTCCTCCTTGCTTACGTCGTATCCAGCTCGCTTGCCGTGACGGTCCATCGCCTGGATCTGCCCATCATCAACAAGGAAATCGCACCCGACGGATATTGGAGAAAGTAAGTGATTTTGCCTTCACATCGATGATATCTCACCAAGTGCTCCGGTCATAGAACCGTCCTGGCGAACGGCACTTATCCAGGGCCACTGATCAAAGGCAACAAGGCGAGCCTCCGATCCTCTCAACCCTCTGAGAAATTCCGCAGATGTTCTAATTGTTTGTTTCTTCGATGTATTACTATTCCAGGGCGACAACTTTCAGATCAATGTCATCGATCAGTTGACTGAAAGTCATGGTTTGGACCCTTACACCAGCATTGCACGTTTCTTATACCATAATATCCCCAGACAGAACTCGGTGTCCCTCAGGCTAATACTGTACTATTTTAGCATTGGCATGGCATCGACCAGGACAAGACCAATCCCTACGACGGGGCAGCATTTGTTACTCAATGTGTCAGTTTTTTTGCCATGTATCATACACACTCTTTATAACATTCTTCCTTCTTTCTATGTAGCCCATTGTTCCAGGCCACTCTTTTCTCTACAACTTCACAGTTGAGAAGCATCAGGTATGTCTCTCCAGATACTTTCATGTCGCCTCGCTTTAATTCTTTTCGGCATAGGCGGGAACTTTCTGGTACCACTCCCACTTCTCAGACCAATACTGTGATGGGTTGAGTGGCCCGCTCGTAATATATGATCCTGTGGACCCTTATTTGAATCTTTATGACTACGACAATGGTGCGTTTCCCCTATATTATTTTGCGGAAATTTTTGAGACAGACCTGTTCGATAGAGACTACGGTCGTCACACTCGGAGATTGGTCAGCCTGATTTGAGCCTGATTATTGTATGACAGCGCCACTAATACTAATGCTCCGTGCACTATGACAACTGAAGGTATCACTACCTCTCGAATAGCAGGCCTGCAGGGGCCCCGTAAGTCTTTCATACCTTGTCTCGAGAATATATGTGTAACCCTCGGCTCCATAGTTCGCCGAGTAGTACCCTAATCAATGGGCTCGGTCGTTTTCGCGATGGTCCACAAGTACCTTTAGCGGTGATCAGCGTGGCTCAAGGCAAACGGTTAGTCACTTCTCATTCCACCAGCACTCGGTACATTCAAACTCAAAATGTCGGATCATCAGGTACCGTTTCCGGCTGGTGTCGGTCTCTTGCGACTCAAGCTTCGACTTCAGCATTGACGGGCATCAGTTCACTATCATCGAGGCTGACGGGAACAATGTAGAGCCACTATTGGTTGACTCACTCACCATATACGCAGGTATGTTCCATTAATGCGGCTCCCGGATTTCATGCTAATGCCACTTTCTGCGATCATGACAGCTCAACGTTACTCCATCGTGGTATGAATACCTATCTTCAAGATGACCAGCCTCGTGTTATTGAAAGAACTACACTATTTGCTCATCCAGCTCAACGCAAGCCAAAATGTGGACAACTACTGTGAGATTCATTTATTTCTCCATAGCATCATGTCCTGAAGCAAAAGGAAAATGTTCCTAGGGATTCGCGCCGGCCCCGACACCGGAAAATCCAGCACCTACGATGGAGGTTTGAACTCAGCGGTTCTACGCTATATCGGGGCCCCAGAGGTGGAGCCAAGTACCAACCAGACGGTTTCACTGTTATCGTTGAACGAGACGGATCTCCATGTGAGTCTCAGTTCGTTCATATATATGGCTCGGCCTCAGTCTGATACTCGTTCCAGGCTCGAGAGAATCCACAAGCGGTCAGTTTTCAGAGAGATCTTCATGCAAGGTCCCAATTTCTGAAGGTCTTTTCTTTACTACCAGCCTGGAAACCCCTGGCCAGGAGGTGCTGACCGCATCATAACGCTCGCTCCAGCCTTCGTAAGTATTATATCGCCAATCTCAGCGTCCTTTTGCACATCGTATACTTCCCTTCTGACACTGACGTGTTTTATGGATATATTGACAAACAGAACGGAGGAAATTTCACCATCAATGGAATTGCATTCCAAAACCCTGAAGTCCCGGTATTGCTTCAGATCATCAGTGGTGCCAAACGCGCGCAGGATCTCTTGCCACATGGGAGTGTTTATCCTATCAATAGGGGTGAGACCGTGGAGATCATCATCCCCGGTGTAATTCAAGCTGGGTCGAACGTAAGCGTAGTGCACTTACTACCAAACTACATACTGACCTTCGTCTATAACAAAGCACCCAGTCCATCTACACGGCGTGAGTTTATCTTTCTTTGATGTCATGTTCAGCGGTGACACTCAATCACTGTCAAACATACGCTCCAGCACTCTTTCTCTGTCGTTCGCAGCGCTGGATCTTCCGTATACAACTACGAAAACCCCGTCCGTCGCGACGTGGTCAAAGTTGGTAACCTGCAGAACGACACGACCGTCATTCGGTTCAAAGCAGATAATCCTGGACCATGGATCATCCATTGTCACATCGACTGGCATCTCACAGCTGGATTTGCGGCCGTGCTTGCAGAGGATGTGAGGGACACGCCGTTGAAGGACCCGACATCCCGTAAGTCCCTACCACTCCCCACCATAGGTATCTACGATGTACGGACGAGAGCTAACCCTAAGTCTTTCGGATACAGCGGCGTGGCGCGACCTTTGTCCGGTTTGGAACCAGACCCTCACATTCCCTAATGGGACTATCGATTCCATACCAGCCGCGTCGCTCAAGGCCGTTGCAGCACCCACCACGACGATCGACCTGGCATCCACCGTTACTCTGTTACCCAGCTCAGTTTCAGTGTACTCGGGGACCCCGACGTTTAGTGCGACGCAGTCATCGGACTAGAAGGTTGAGTGCCACATCTATGGGATTACTGAGTTCCCGTACGAAGGCGTTGGATGGACCTCGACATGGACCTTTTGATCCTCTGGACTGTATATGTTGTGTCTCATTTATCTGAGTGCTTGATTGCGACGGATATGTTATACTCTTTCACTTTTGGCTTCTACTTAGCTCTATTTATTACTGTCTTTAATCAGGTATCTTATGCACACTTATTACCCGTACTTTCCGTACTATGACCACAACGTTAATTTATCAGCACGACACTATTGATGGAATGTTGTGCCGCACTCACATCTGGGCCACAAAATCATCCCTTCCAATGATAGGATGCTGAACCAACGAGGAGGTAGAATTCCATAACATAACTGAGGGCTATTGGTACAACATAGAATAACACACAATAAATACTCGGTCCCATGAAGGAACGGACAGTAGCCTAGAATTCACGCATTCACTTCGCTTCCCGCCTCCCCATCATACCCAACACACCAACAACACACCTTTCAATCATCCTACAGCTCAATGAACTCGGACCGTCGGCATTAATCTTAAACCACTCCAGTAGTTCTCGTATTATAACTGTGCGGTACTTCCCCTCTGTACGGGTCTCACGAGGAGCGGCATGTCGTCCTCTGGTTCTATAATATCGAAAGATAAATCTTCAGCATCTAGTACGAAAGAATGAAATGATAGACCTCAGGCAGAAAAAGATGCACTCATGGTGATCGCGGCGGTAGGCTTGGCCACCTGTCCCTCATGCGATGGCAAAAACTCGAACTTGACGATGATCGCACTACGAATACCCCAACGTCACGGATGTCAACAAACATCTTCCGCTAGACCGATAGCTAGCAAACGAACTCACGCCAAAACGGCCTTCATCTCCAAGATACTCATCGTCTTCCCAATGCACGCGTGCGGGCCCTGGATGAACGACATCAAATGATAATTCGCGACGTAGTCCGAAGGAAGATCGAGCCAGCGGGAGGGACGGAAGGTTTCTGCGTCTTCGCCCCAGACGGAGCGGGAGGTGTTGATGACGCGGATCTGTGTGAACGATAACAAGCATGAATGAGTGCGGCGATGAGGTGGAGGAGTGTAGGGTAGAGACTTACAGGTATATAGAAGTACGTTCCTTTCCTGACCCAATGACCTTCTATCCAATTGCTCTTGGCGGCCTGTCGGATGGTCATCGGGACGGGAGGCATGACTCGTAGGCTCTCCATCCTGCGCAGACCACCACTATGTCAGTATATGTGCATTTCTATCGAGTTTGGGAGAGACGTACACGACACAATCCAGCATCTTGCATTCCTTCAGGGCCCTATATCCCGGTCTCGGCTCCGCGTCGAACAAAGGCGTCAGCTCAGCACGCAGTTCGGCTTGAACGGTAGGGTTTTGAGCAAGAAGCCAGAGTGTCTGTTGCGTCGAAGGGTTATAATAAATCTTAGTTTTTCGAAGTCAGAAATAGGGTCATCGACTCACCCACGAAAGCCCCGACGCCGTCGTCTCATGTCCAGCCCCCAGAAAAGTAAGCTATAATACCACAAGTCCAAGTAAACGTCCCCCCTCCTCACGAAACAAAAAACGCAAACACAACTGACCACCTGATCAACCAAAGCCTCATCGCTCAACTTATACACGCCATGCTTCGCCTCTCCCTTCTCCTCCGCATCCTCGTCGCCCTTCCGAGCTCTGACCATGATCGACATGATATCCTTCTTCGTCGACAGGTCGGCGGCGGTGAGGCCGGAGTCGTGGATCTTGTCGGCTAGGATCTGGGCAGAGATGCGACGGATGCGGGACATGGATTCGATGAGGACTGTTCCTGGGGCTGCGGATGTAGCGTCAGTTCGGTGGTCAGTCGGTCAGGTTAGATGGGGGATGGGCGGGGTGGGGCGATGGAGAGTGGAGAGCGGAGAGTGGACTTACCGGTTACGGAGGATAGTTGGAATATCTTCCTGAACTTGTATCCCCATTTCGAATTCATGAACCATGGCATACCGGGAATCGAGATCAGAGCCATGAGCATGGTGATATTTGAGCCTTTGCACACAGAGTACAATACGGTCAGTAAGACGTTCTACGCCCCCTGCGAAAATTAACTTAGCACGTACCGTTCTCGAGGTTGAGAAGGTTATGATACGCCTCCGTGAGCTCGTTATGCGGGTCACGAAGAGAATTGGAGCGATAGCCAAATGCGGTATCGCAGATGATGTCGAGAGTCACTTTACTCACTGTACAAGATAAGTAAGTATACGTGAGTCCACAGCAGGGAGATTCATAAGAGTGCGCGCTAGAACGTACTCCACGAATACATGAGCATGATTCTTCCTTCCGATGGCTTGAGTTGCGACGAAATCTCAAAGTCCATCATCTCGATCAATCTATCAGTCAGTACGAACCGAGCCAAAAATCAGCACGTATCCATAAAACAAAAGCATAGGCATAAAGCACGTACGTCTCGATATGATCATAATACATGTCCGTCTCTGTCAAATCAAAACCAGCTTAGTGTCAGTATCTGGTATCCCAACCAACGAGGAGGAACGAAAACAGCGACCGGAGGAAACCTACGTGCTATGAGATTCGAAAGCGAAAACGCAGGGTTCATCGTCTTTCTCATCTGTCGATGCTCGTTTCCCGTGACCGTCAACAACCCATACCCAGCCACCATCCCCAATATATTCCTCATATACGCCGGCTAAACGTCACACAACAACTCCATCAGCACCTTTCATCCATTCTCGTTTTTCTTCGGAAGTGAAGAATATAAAGTCAGTCTCAAAAACAAAAATGCCTACCCTCGGATAATCAACCCACTCCTCCCCCAACACCCTCCCCATCGTCTCCCTCCCCATACAAATCACCCTCTCAATCCCAAACGGTCCCACCGCCCTAACGAACCCACCATACCTCTTCGCCCACTCGCGCTGGATGATCCCCGCCTCGGAACGGATGATGGCGGGGAAATGGCCGTAGAGGATGGAGCGGAGGGAGGTGAGTGGGGTGGGAGGGCCGGGGACGTGGCGGAGGGGGGAGAGGAAGTGGGGGTAGAGGATGAGGAGGTAGATGATTCTGAGGAGGATGAGGGCTGTGGATTTGGATTGTTGTCGTTGTTGTCGGAGGAGGTGAGGTGAGGAGGTGGGGGGAGGAGGGGGGGTATTCAAGTCGTAAGTTCTTTGCTCGTATGGGAGTAAACTGCAGCAGAAGACTCACAGGCAACGCCAATCGCAACGTGCATCGGCCGCACGGAATCCAGCACTTCAGTTAGGATACCCATGCTCTCAAGACCGTTCTGAGCGTCAAAGAAAGAAAGAAAGAAAGGGTGTTCGAAGCATCCCCAACCCACATGCATAAATACACCAACGCGCATAGGGCAGAAACGCATCAGCCTGTGATTATCCATAAAGCTAGCGCGACGACCCATAAAGTTAGCGGGTCATTCGACGAGCAACTTATTGCCTCCGTGAAGAAGTCCAGCGAAACATATGACCAGAAGTTTTTCGACGCGGAGCCGATATCGCTGCCATGTTATGTTAGCTCTTACGCGGACAGTACACGGTGCATGACACTATGCAAATAGGAGGTAAAGATTGAGCAACAGCCATCTGTCACGGTATGTAGTCCCTTGCATGCAATGTTGAAGGATCAGCAGAAGACTGAAAGTGCCAGGAGAAAGGAGAAGCACCGCCGGTTAGATCTCAGCCTGCTCCGAGTCCCCGGGCCCTGATTGCTCAATGCTTCCTTCTGCAACTTGAGGGTCTGTGGCACCAAATCGCCACAGAATCCTTCCTTCTTCTAGACGCTGAGCGCTGATTGTCGGCCCTCTCCAAGTTCACCGTAGTACGATGTTAAAAAAAGCTCGAATCTATACACATTTTTCGTCCATCATTCTTCGTTCCTACTGTAACTACGCACGTAAGATAACACTCACACCCACCCTCCCTCCCTCACCCCCATTCCTCCTCTCTCCTCCGTCCAACCAAGCCCAACCCCAACATCCTTCCCCCCACCCACTCCACCCACCCGCTCACCCCGCCAACCTCAAACTCAAAGTCCATGGTAAAATTGTAAATCTGTAAAATTGTAAATTACGAAATCATCAAGCATCAAGCATCGACTCCCTCACTCCTTCACGACGAATGCACAGGCAATAAATAAAGGTATGGCTGGGTTCCAATTAAGCATGGAGGATTAAGCATCAAGCATTAAAAATGTAAGAATGTTCGTTCAATTTCGGGGTAATGAAGCGGTCAAGGGAATCAAAAGTCAAAGGCAAAACTCAAAAGAAAAAGGTAGAAACAAGCACTCCCCCCCTCTCTCCCTCTCCTCCTCCTCCTCCTCCTCCTCCTCTTCAACCCACCAAACCAATCGAATCGAATCAAGGCATCCCCACCTCCCAACTCACATAACAACACATTCCTTCTCCTCCAACTTCTGACTCTTAAACCCCATCTCCTCAAACGTCGCCGGCCCCTTCTGCACCGCCTGCCTCCTTCCTCCTCCTCCCGCTCCCCCTCCTCCTCCTGCTCCCGCTCCTCCGCCGCCTTCGTCCCCAGAACCACCACCGCTGCCGGGCTGGGGAATCGAGTTACCTCTGGACGGCGCAGGAGACGACGCAGGGCCGGGATCGGACAATCCATACCTCGGCGCATTCGGATGTGCGCGTTGTTGGCCTGGTGCACCCGCTCCTCCCATTCCCACACCAGGACCTCCCGCACCCGCACCCCCTGGACCACCCGCACCCGCAGGCCCAGGTGGCAGCGAAGCCGCATGCATCGGTTGTGGTTGGGATTGGGGTTGTTGAGGAGCGGGGAACGCATCCGGCCCAGACGCGATCCTCTGCATCGGCGGTTTATTCGCTGGATTCATACGCGGTGAAGCCGGTAACGCGTTATTCGCATACTTCGGGCTCTGTCCCGCACCCATCTGCCCACCCATCCCACCCACCCCACCCACCCCACCCTGTTGCCTCTCCCGATGCGCAATCGAATTCTTCCTAACGCTCGAAATAATCTGCTGCGCCGGTGTTTCGTTTTCCGGCCCCTGACCTTGCCGGGGACCCCTCGCATCCGATCTCTGTTTCGCCTGCGTTCGTTTCCTGACGAGTGTCGTTTCGGTTAGGGTGTCGTGTTCGGTGCGGGAGAGGGCTTGGGGGGCGGGTTGGGAGAGGGCTGTGAGACGTTCGGTTGCGTCTGTGTTGCCGTGTTGGGAGGCCTGTATGCATCGCTCGTGAATAAAATGTAGAGGAAATGGAGGGGAGAAATGAAGGGACAAGGGGAGGAAGGAAGAACACACCCTCTGATACCACTTAATCGCCGCCTCAACATCCTTCGTTCCCCCCACACCCACCTCCATATAATACCCCATCGCAAACTCCGCACTCGGCAACCCCTTCCTCGCCGCCTTCTCCGCAAACGTAAACGCCAACCCCTCATCCTTCTCGAAACTTCCCTCCGCTCCACAAAGGAACCACTTACTAAGCGCCATATCCGCCTCCGTCTCGCCCTGCTGACTCGCAAGTGAATAATACTGCACGCTCAACAGCGCGTCGAACGGGAACGGCGGCTGTGCGAATTCGTAGGCATGCCCGAGTTTATACTGCGCCGGTGCGAAATTGAGGAATGCGGCGCGTTCGAGATGGCGGCGGGCTTCGAGGTCGAGGGTTTGGCCGAGGGGGATGAAAGGGGTGAAGTGGTGCGGGGGGATGGTGACGTGGGAGAATTCGGAGAGGAGGAGGAGACCGTAGACGTAGGCGGGTTGGGGGACTTCGATTGTGGCGAGGTTGGCGGCGCGTTGGAGGAGGGGGAGGGCGATGTCGGGGTTGGGCGCGAAGCCGAGTTGGCCCATTAGGTTCGCCATACCGAGACGCTGTTCGTCGTCGTAGTCAGTCAGTACAATAGTCAGACCTGAATAGGGGCGGACGATGACGCACGTATAGACAGCTCTCATTAGCATACTTGACCCCCCTCTCAAAACAATCCTTCGCATGCGCCAAATCCCCAAAATTCTCATAATCCCTCCCAAGCTTAAACCACCCCGCATGATACCCCGCCCTCGCCGCCTTCTCATAATCCCTAAACGCGCTCCTCGGATTCAACTGCACGAACATCGGGAACGCCCCGGACGCCGCGAGATTCGCGCGATGATAGATCGCCTCCGCCACATGCGGCGGAAGCGGCGATGGTGCCGGATTCGGAGGGTTCGAAAGCTGCACGACGAGCGGAACGGCGATGTGCGCTAGTCGATTCAACTGCGGGTCCTGGATATCAGCGGGTCCGGGCGCAGGCGGTTCTGCTTCAGAGGAATTGATCTGGGCCTGTGAGCGGTCGACGAGGAGGAGGACGTCTCGACACCAGGCGACTTTGGAGGCCTGGTCGCCGTTGGGGTTTTGGATCGCGGGGAGGGCGGCGGTGAGGGCGGAGAGGGTGGGGAGAGGGGCGGTGAGGGAGGGAGAGGCGCCGGGGTTGGGGGTTGGGTCTGCGAAGGAGGAGCCGCGCGGAGGGGGCGCGGCGCCGGGGAGGGGAGCGTCGGCGTAGTTCATGGGGAGGGACGATGATGGTGGTGGTGGTGGGTGGTAGGATGTCGGGCGGGGACTCGGTGTCGGCTGGCTATTTGGGATGTTCCACGGGCTCCAATCAGAGCCTTGGGGAGGAGGCAGCACCGACACTCGCGACGGCACTCTGAACGCGGCGTATTGTTGGTCCTGGGGTCCGCCCACGACGGACAGTCTTTGCGAGCTTTGGGGGGGCTGGGAGAGCTGATGGTCAAGCGTGCGCGCCATCTGAGCGCCGCGTTATATGTAAAAATTAATTTAATGCCACGTTCGTAACTACATAAACTTACATCGGCGGGCAGATCAGGCGTGATCTTGTGCGGGCGAGGCGCGACGAGCGGGTCCTCGAAATGCGGCAACGAGATCTGCGGGTCCTGTCCGTTGAAGCTGAAGTTCGGGGGCAGTGGCGGCACTGGCGGTGGTGGCGCTGGCCCACTACTGTTGCTGTTCGTGTACGACGACGTTGGCCTGGGAGGGACGGGAGGGCGGTTATAGTCCATCATCTCTCTTGATCTTCCTAGATCTCACCAGTTTCGTCGCTCCCAGCCTCTTATGTATTCGCCCCTGACTCTAATTGGCTGTGTTCCATACTTTCTCACGCCTGCTACATCATCATCAGCATCAACCCGAGCTGCGCGATGTCTCGTCCTTCTTGTCTTGCCTTCAACTTCAAGAGGAGGCGCATGCCCTCTCTCTCATCCACCAGGTCCTTTACGATCATGACACTCGTCAGTAATAAGTAAGTAGTACCCGACCCATGCAGATGGCTGTACATCCTTCCACCGCCGCATCGCGCGCGGTTATGCAGCCGAACAACCCTCTTAAATTCATTTCGGACGATATCTTCGCGTCGGGTCGACTGAAGCGGCGAACTGGCTGCCCAGTGCCAAGTCTCGCAATTCCTTGAGTCCCGTTCTTATAAGCACCCGGGCCAAGCACTCAACAACGTTAACGGTGAACGCGTAACGCGTAACAATTCGCCGCTTCCGCCTCCGCCTTCTGCCTTCTCAATTCTCCCTCTCAGTCCAGTCGGTTGGATGGACGAAACGACACCGGGATCTATCATTTAGGCATATGCCGAGTGAACTATAAATGTCCTAACTTACGATGGCCAGCTGTCGACGCCTTCCACAAACACTGTACATGTACGCATCTCGTCAGCGAACGGAGTTGGGGCGTTGAACATCCGATGGAGAAGCTCGAGTTGGAAGTGGGAAGTCGATTGGCTGTGGGAGGTGGACGGAGACTGCTGCGAAGAAGGACATTGTACTTAGGGAAGGGGCAAAGAAGTGTTTCATCCGAGCCGCAGTTCGTGTGCATGATCACTATAGTACTGCCCTGTTCCCTGCTGTCCCCTGCTGTTCCCTGTGACTGGTAGTGGTACATAACTTACTTAGCGGTCCAAGGGCTTGATTGGCGCCTCGGGACCGCCGGGGACACACAGGGACACAAGGGGACACTGGCATGGACCGCGGGTGGGTGGGAGGGGCGGGGGGGGGGGGGGGGGGGGGGGGGGGCGGGGACAATAGCATGAGCATGAGCCTGAGCGGGAAGGTGTATGTAAATATGTACGATGCCGTATACTTGCGGTTTTCCGGTTCGAGAGCTCGTTTCCTGTGTCCTGTTTGCTGTTTCCATGTTTCCGGTATTTATTGTATCGAGGGGATAGCCCTCTTTCGATTTATCGGGCGGGATTCAGATGCCACTAGCGGGATCAGCCCTGGCGGGATGGTGGGATGATGGTTTTAGAGGTGTAGATGCTGCAGCTGTTGCAAGGTGAGGTTACAGTATTTTTAGTTTTTAGTGACGAGTCGACAAATGTGCATTAGGTTGAGTTTCAGACGGAGGACGGAGGACGGAGTCGGTCGAAAAAAGTAGACGATTCAGAGCACGGAGACGGACTTACCTCGTAATAGTATGCATGCCTCTCAGGTCCAGGGAGCAGGATGAATCAGGATTCAGTATACGCGCACCATTGACCCTGTCTTCCTTCCAAGTTCCTTCCTGTAAGTTTGAGACCGAACTGGTATATCGAGCTGTATGTATGCATGTGCGTTTAGAATCTCCAATCTTGATCCCTGATTCCTGATTCCTGAGAGGCAGACACCTGTCCTTCCGCTGACGAACCCAATCGAGCGTAATGAAGACAATGGTCACTTCGAGAGCGCATATAACCATTGTCAGTGTGGCACTTCTTCTGAATCGACTACTTGCCGTGACCGTGGCCGTGACTTATCTACGAAAGACGCACAGGGATTTAGGAATGGACGGACGGACGGATGAATGGACGGACGGACGGATGAATGGACGGACGGACGGACGGATGAATGGGGATGAGAGCCTGAGTATTGAGTATTGAGTGCCAGTGTGCTTGTGCTTGGACTAGATAGATCAGACGCGGTCCTGGTCGAAAAAGTACAGTCCGAGCTTGAAGGAATCAGTACTCCGCCCCAGGACCCTCCGAGAGGGAATACTTATCTTCACCTTGGAAGCCTGGTCGACAGGGATGTTCTCAGTCGCGCCTCCCGGACCACAGCATCAGTTCGAGACATCACGCAGATGATAGAGACGTACCGTGGGCTACTGGTACTATACATATGCAGCGCCGTTTTTTCGCCCGTAGAATAGGGGTTTTCGGTTTAGGTTTCAGGCGTGAAAGAGAGGAAATACAAGGATAAGGAATGACGGGGTGATATGTCGCGCAGGGTATCGAAATCTAGACGAGGTTCGATGATCGCAGGGGAAACAGAGGATCTAATAGACTCGGCAGAGTCAGAACGAACGAACGAGCCTGAGGACGACCGTACAGCACATAACTTGTAAGACCCAGTTCAAGAGGCATACATCGCGTTGAATTCATGAGATTTTGACAGGACGCCAACGATGGAGAGAAAACTGATGCTGGCAGTGGAAGGAGCAAGACGCGTCGCGTCGCGATCGACTGAACGCGTCTCAAATAACACGTGCAAATGCCGAGGACGAATGGGTGGCGTGAGATGTCCGTGGTGCCACATTTTTACCACATTTCACACGATATCAGGAAAGAACGAAGTTTTGAGTGGAGAATATGGGAACGACTTGGAAGCCGCAATAACGAGGCGAATAGGAGTGTTTCCATCACGATGTTATTGTTACAGAGAGATAAGTATCATAGAAAGGCCGATTAGAACGATGAGCGGTGGGTGCGAAACATAAGTATCAGGCAAGTGCCAAGAAATTTTTGAACCACTCGACAATCAGCACCCCAAGTCAGTGGCGACGATAAAGTACAAGAACACACTAGGTACACAAAACTGGAAGAAGAAGAAGAAGAAGAAGAAGAAACAGCTCAATGAAGCGTGAACGCAGGGTCGTCTTCTGGTATAAATAAATCCACGAATAAAAGTACAATTCAATCAATCCGTCAACGCACACTCCCCACTCCATCATCAGCTTTTGTCGAGACCTACATCTCAGCGGTCCTCCTATCGAACGCATACTCCTCATCATGCACCGGAAGCGTCGACGGGACTGTGATCCTCGTCCTCGACCGTCCAAGCTCTGGAGATTCGCCGATGGTGTTGGCGGATACGGCCTGAGGGCCTCGAGAACGAGAGCGAGAGCGAGTCGGGGATCGGTCTGGGATGGAGGAATTCGTATTCGCAGGGGAACGGGATGGTGAACAGGCGCGGATGTTGCCTATTCCACCACGGCCAGAGGAGCGCTATGATGCAAGAAGAACGTGAGCTACCTACTAAGAGGATCCAATGAGGGAAGGCAAAGACGAAGACGTACGACAGCAGGTGTCCTGCTCTCTTCCGATCTCCCTCGTGCGATCGTGGGGACATACGATAGTTCTTCTTCGGCGGCGTAGGTATACCCTAGTCCTGCTGTCTCCCGAGGTCGTGATGGTGACCTGATATTACCAGCACCTCCCCGTCCGATTGATATTGGCTAGGACCACACAAGGCAATAAGTCAGTCCATAGTACGACATGAAGAAGATAAGACAGGAGTGAATGAAGACGACGTACCTGCGAGGTTGCGGCGATTGACAGTGCAGAGCGAGGTTCACGACCACGAGTGTTTGAGAAGTCATCGGGGCCGTCGACGTGTGCCCGTGCACGAGATGGAGAGCGAGAAGGAGACGGGGAGCGACGAGGGAGGATATTGCCTAAGCCTCCTCTGCCAGATGATTGCTAGATGCCGGAACAAAGAAATATCAGAAAAGTACTTAATATCAGAAGACGAGAAAGGTGGGAACGTACGAATTGGCGGCCGCGGGAAGTGGAACGTTCTTGTGCTTTTGCCTTTTCCTTTGCCAGCTGAATTTCATCGACGGTATCTGCTACAGATGAAATTTTTTCGAGTTTTATGTCAGCCTTTTGTAGACCCAGAAACCGCAATGATCATGATGTCCACGGCGAAGTGTGATGGAGAGAGAAAGAACGATCCTAGAACGCCGTATCTCTGGCTCTCAGCATGGGAGCTGTGCCAATGAGGGTTCAGAGATAAGGGATGCGGGCAGCCCAGAGATAAGCCTCGCGGGGACCAAAGAAGCGACGCCCTCACGTCGTTCAACTTTGCAATAGCTCACCTTGACTTCTACCATCATCATCTCCTCCTTCCGCGCCCGCAGGATGTCTGTCTCTTCCCCTCGTCGTCGTCGCCGGCGTCGTCGACGCATCCGCGGGCTCACCCGAAGACAGCACTCGCGTGAGCATGGCACCCAGCGCGCTTATCTGCTCCGACACCGTGTTTTTCCTTCTCCCTGGTGAGACCTCCGTGCGACTGGCCATGGTTTTCCGATGTTTCTTGAAGTGGAGAGGCAGGTTTGGGTCTGGAGAGAGAGCAAGCGGGGCTTTGGACGCACGGGGGATGATTCGATTGGCTATAAGACCCAGACTAGGACTTCGCACGGGGCGCACGGGGCGAACGCCATCGCCCAGGCGGCTTGCCTGGCGAATGGCGACTGCTGTGGCGACCTCTGGCACTCGGTCTTTGCACCCCCATGATGCGATGTAGCGTCATCACTCCCGCTCCTTTCTTTCCTTCTGCAGCCGTCATATTCACCCTCGTTTTTTTTTACTAGCTTCCGAGAGTGCCACCTCTACAAAATCGGAACTGCTCTGATATAGCGACTGGGATTGTCGACCTTCACTGTGCTTTGACGTTTTCCTCGTTTATGTTTGTACCTGGAGTTCTCGGACCCCTTGACGCTATATATGTTTCACTGCTCTCATTTGGACCTCGGCTTTTACCTGTCACCTTCCGCGCTCTTGTGGCACCACCTCTGAATCGATCGGCATCCCTCTCCATGCCGCCACCAGCACGTGTGGCCCCTTCGTGACTTCTCCCCGACGTTGAAACGTACGCTACTGAAACGTTCGCAAATCAGCCCTGTCATTGGCACGGTCCCATGAGCTTTCGTCATGATCATCGTGGCAGAATGTGGCAACAGCAGGACTGCGAGGACCATCACGGGGAGGACGCATCACGAATTCCCGGAGCTTGACGGGCTCTCTCTCCCTGTAAGTTAACATGTGCGGGTGCGCAGAATGGAATGCTGAACCCCTCTCGTTTCGCCGGGGCGAAGTCGTCGAGTGGCGTATAAGAACGTTTGAACTTTGCGCTCAATCCTTCCCATCTGCCTTTCCCTAGGGAGCTACGCGAATCGGTAGGGTAGCCCCGCGATGGGACGTCTACACAGCTATGGTGCGAGAGAGCTCTGACCGAAACTGATGCATCTTTTGTATACAGTCATATTGCCCCTATAGCACGCCTTCAGAGCAATGCGACTCTGTGCACACGCTGTGCCACCCGTCTGGGGTCTTCTCTGCTTCACCTGATATCCCGATTCTTTGTTTGGACAAGGCCGTCTCCGGACACCGTTGAGAGAGAAAATTCAGTCCGCGGCTTCCGCCCGTGCTGTTCGATAGGTTCAACGACACCAGTAAAATGGTTGTAGACTTCCCTCTTGGTCGGTGTTACTCCTGGGAAGTCTGCCTTAATGTCTGTCTCCTTTCTGCGCTAACAGGGGAATCTAAGCCCATGCAGTATATTCTCCATTTCCACCTGAATTGTGCATGACTGTCATGTTTAACCGAACGCAAGCACTGACTTGAACATCTTCACAACTTCCTCGCCACACCTGGATTGGACACAAACTTGTCCACCCCTCCTTAAGGCTCTGTATTCCACGCATCTCCTGCGACGGCACCCCGACTACAACCAGTCCCGTTTCGGCCAACGATTGTCGAAAGAATCGTTCATACTCACAATTCCCTAGGTGAACTCGGAGTGCCTCGAACGACGTCGCCATATTTCTCAGTCCCTAGTAGCCTCTTTGTTGATAATCACCTTTTACACTACAAAAATACATGTTCTCCTCTAACGATCTTATATTAGTCTCGTTCAGAGTTAGGGTCAAAGCAGTGCTCAAACACTCAGCGAAATGGCGGCGATGCCGAACGAATACTCTTACTACTCGGCCATCAGAGCAGTGTTTCAATGCCAAGAGTTGAGGACGCGTTCAAGACCTGTCTTTGAATACTCCTTTGAACGAGGCTATTCAAGTTATTGCCCTTGTCTATAGGTTTGCAGTCAGTACACAAATGAACTGTAAGGCACGCAGGATAGCATTAGAAGCCGAGAAGCCGAGCCCAACAAATTGATGCCAATGTCCAAAGACGGATGCCGCTCATCCCCATTGGGCCGGATCGGCGTGGATTTGATATGCCGAATCAAGACCAATTCTCACTTGCCAGTGACGCAACTCCCACGGCGGCTGAGAGCTCACGCATTCGTCATGTCTCCTGTGCCACGGATGCTCGTGGTTTATAACTGCTTTAACTCCTACTTTTCTTTTGGTCTCATCATTCATCTCTCAGACTCTCCAAACTACATAACTTAGCCTAGCTTGTGCAACTTAACAGAACTCTGCGAAAACATGGGGCAACACACGTCGAGTCTCTTGAGCCAATCTCTGCCTCCAAAGTCTCGCTTCACCGAGGACGACATACCCGACCTCACAGGACGTGTCGCCATCGTCACCGGCGGTACGTACACTCGCATCCCTTTTGTTACCAGAGACGTTCGAACTGACGCGCATCTATTCCCCCAGGAAACACGGGTATAGGTAAAGAAACCGTCCGTGCCCTCTTGTCTCACAATGCGACAGTATATCTTGCCGCTCGCTCCGAATCCAAGGCGAAGGAAGCTATACGTGATCTTTCCATAAAGACGGGTGGGAAGGAGGCGATATTCCTGGAGTTGGATTTGGCGGAGTTGGCGAGCGTGAAGAGGGCGGTCAAGGTCTTCAGCTCACGAGAAACGGAGCTTCACATGCTCTTCAACAATGGGTGCGTCTATTACTTCCTCGTCCCGAGTGAAACATCATGAGCTCACACGGTGGTGACATGCCTCAGGGGTGTTATGTGGCCCGATGTCTCTTTGCTCACCAAGGACGGCTACGATCTCCAATGGGGCACGAACGTTATAGGACATTACCTCCTCACGAAGCTCCTCATCCCATCGCTCCAAGAAGGAGCAAAGTCATCCCCAGATAAGCACGCCCGCGTCGTGTTCACGTCATCCTCCGCCGCATATTTCGATACCATCCACTGGGATACATTTAAGCCTTCGCAGGAGAGAGACAAGCTCGGGACGTACGGACTGTACGCTCAGAGTAAACATGTACGTCTTCCGTTACACTGCATCCATGATGATCCTTAGACTCCATTACTCACCTGCGTGTTCGGCGGTCGGTACGTAGGGAAATGTAGTAATCGCGAACGAGTTTGCGAGACGATATGCCAAGGATGGGATCGTCACGACTTCGTGCAATCCGGGCAATCTGAAGTCAGACCTCCAGAGGCATCTCAACCCAATCTCCCACTTCTTGCTCGTGCGTCGTCCTCCATATATCTCCCAGTCTTCTGTCACTCACAATGAGCTGGTCCTCCTACTCGGTTGTGCTTACGATTTCTGGTCGTCGTCGACTCTTCATAGAACCTCATACTCTACCCAGTCCAATACGGTGCCCTCACGCAGCTATGGGCCGCGACGTCTCCAGACACAGTGGATCTGAACGGAAAAGTACGTCTCGCTTACTCGTACATTCATAACCTTAGCCTTCCTCCTTCTGCTTGAGCTGACATGATGTGTGCGTTCAACAGTTCCTCATCCCATGGGCACGTGTCGGCGAGTGTAGGGCGGAGGCCTACGACCCTGAAGTCGGACGGAGGCTGTGGGAGTATTTGGAGGAGGAAACGAAGGTCCAGCAGGAGTGATGTCCAGATGATGTTTTTATGTGATTCATGTACGCATTGCTTGTTTGTGCTGTCGGTATCTCCCTGTAGGTAGTGGATGCTTGGACGCATTAATTATTCTCAAGGCAGTCGCAGGATGATGACCGATGTGTCCACGACATTCAGTCCAAAGAGATTCAAGGAACGGAAGAAAGGTGGAGTAAAGGCCGAGTCGATTGTTAATATGTTTGCCACACGAAGTGAAGAAGAAGACACCGGATGCTCTGGAGGGGCAGAATTCTTGCGGTGAACGCGCTAAGTATCTAGATCAAGAGGCAGGGGAAAAGACTATCGAGAAATACATGTTTTGCCTTCGACATCCCCAATTCTGCGTCATGTCTGTAACTGTTCCCAACTCCCCAGCTGACAGAACGATGGCAGAGATTCCCACATATGCTTCTGAACCCTCGTCCGCCTGCTGGCCAAAATCCGCTCACAGTCCTTGCACACCTCCATGATGCTGAGGTGATCGCGGAAGGAGAAGAAGCATCTACCATCTAGGTATGTCGGGTTTTGGCAGCAAAGGTCTTGCCATGATAAACAATCCAGAAATTCGGCGATACAAGTATCGATATCGAGGAATGCCGTTCGTGGACGAGTATCCCGCGCGATTTCGGCGACCCTGGCAGACCAGGCTTCCTGAAAGCCGGCCAAAGAGCGGTATGCCTCTGGAGATAACTTGGCGAGCGTGCCCGTATTTTCGTTCTTGATCCCATCGATGAGTTGTGTCGGCTTCATAGTCGAACATAGATAGTAGGCAGCGGGGAGGATTGCCGGAATATCGCACTCTAGTCCAATGTTGACCCCAAGGATGCCGTTGTTGAAGTCCGTGATCAAAAGCTCCCGGCGTGTATCAGAGAGAAATTCGGTGAGGGTCGAAGGGTAAAGGACCCTCAGATGAGCGATAATTTCTTGTCGGAGGAGGGAAAACATGTATTTCGTGGACATGCGGAGAAGACTGGTTATTTCATCGAAGGTGAGGGTCGCCAGATCTTTGGCGAAGCTATGGTGCAAGATGAACGTCAGTATGCGTGAATGAAGAGCGACGGACGAACAGGGATCTTACTATCTATCCACAATACACATCAAAAGACGACGTATATCCGCCGGACTATCGTGAACGACGATCAAAGGACATCCTTCGTATGTCTCTTCAGAGTCAGACGTGCTGCAGACTGAGAACATGTCCTGGAAGACCTCGCATCGCTGCGATAGAAGGCCCTTGTAGAATCGAAACCCGATCCGTTGAGATTCTGTCTCGCAGACTAGGATGACGTTGCCATCTTCTATCCAGACATTTTTGTCTTTCTCAAGACTGAGAGGACGATGTTCTTTTTGCGAGGGTCCGAATGAGCCTGTGTCATCAAGCTCTCGGCGGCGTTTCTGCGGCGGATTCGTATCTGACTCCATGAAGTTCAGTGAGCTGTGCTAGGGTAATAGATAAGGTCTCTTCGAAGGCAATACAAGTAACGATTGTATTACAAGCTATTTACCTCGGCGACAGCAAAGAGGAGCTTTGAAACCCTTGTCGGTGTCACAAAGCCCAAACCCTAACCCTAGCCTTCATCGCGTGGCCGTCACAATTCTCACGCCACAATTTTGAGTCACCACGATGATTCAGGATGAACTCTCGATCTTCAAATTGGTTTGTGACTTGATCATAATGCTCCCTCATCACACATTCACCCACCGAGGAAACCCTGCTGACAGGAATGAAATTGTGCGCATTCTCCTAGCCACAAAACAGTACAACTCAGTAGTCACGAAGGTATATAACATACCCCAAAAAAGAAGAGGGGGCCTTGGCTAATGGACAAAACTCGCGCAATGGATATATACACGGTGGGTATGGATCAAAAGAACCTATATCAGATACCAAGACGTCAGAACAGCCTCATCGTGCAGGAAAGAACGGAGATGGATCACAATTTACAAATGGTATCCAGAAAGGTGGCCGGAACCAATGCTAATAACGAAATTCAGCAAGACCGTACTTTAGAATCGTATGCTAGGGTGAGGCTTACCGAGTTCATTCACCACGAGCGACAAGGTCTATGGCCTTCTGCCACACAGAACGCCGGACATCCTCATGGACCCCCCTGATTTTTTCTCGACACTGAGTACAAAGATGACTATCATCCAGATCTTGCCCCAGGAAGAAACAATGCTCTGGATGCATGTATACCGCAACATTCCTCGTCACAGTAAAAACACAATATACAGCACAAGTCGAACAAAACTGATATCCTGCGAGAATGTAGTTTACGATATCTGAGGCGAGCAGGCTACTCATGCATCCCCGGAACCATAGAGAGTTGTGATAGAAACTCGTGCTCGAGAACTCGACAAGCTCTGTGTCACCGGTATCAGGTTGTATGAAGGAGAGCCCAGAGTGATTATCTGTGGGGCTCATCCTTGAGCAGATGTAATATGATGTGGGTAGGATGGAGGGGATGTCGCACTCGAGTGCTAGGTTGACACCACTGATACCATTGAAGTCAGGCGGGAGGAGGGATTTTCGGTGCTCGGATCGATAGTCATCAAGCCTCGAGGAGTATAATTTTTCGAGGAAGGGAACGATTTCGTCACGGAGCGATGGAAAGACGTACTTCGTCGACAGACGAAGGAGGCTCCCGAGCTCACTTAGGCTAAGCTTCGTTATGTCTTTTGCGTAGTGACTGCAGGTAGGAGAGAATCAGTCTCAGCTTCCGCATGTCAAGTAAGACATTACACTCACTTTCGATATATGATCACTTTTAGGAATCGACGCATATCAACCGGCTTGTCGTGCACGACAACCAGAGGGCAGCCCTCGTAGGTCTCTTCATCCTCCAGTGGCGCGCAGACAACGAACATGTCCTTGAACACTTCACAGTGCGCAGCTAAAATGCTCCGGTGCACTCGAAAAATGGTCGATTCGCAGGCGAGAACGACATTGCCGTCCTCAAGCCAAACCTCTCGGTCGCGCTTCAGCTCGGCGTCCGATTCCCTTCGGCGCTTCTGATTAGGAGCAGTCTCATTCGGAGCCATGCTAGTTCAGAACTATCCGATTGTGCTGTATGGGACCTTCATAAGTTCTCGTAATAATTCAGTGGTATGAGTACTCACCAGTGTCCGCTTCGTATGAAGACAATGGAGGGAAAGAGGACACTGTTACGATCAAGTTATGATCTCGCCACCAAAATGCGGAGTTCAAAATATTTCGGCAACTGCCAATATTCTTGTGTCACCTCGCATTTTTGACGGCTAAAGGATATTGTACAGTGAAGTGTGGTTTGACCATCGTCCTCGTTTGACAAGCGAACTCCAACATCTCTTATCATTACCTGCGCTTTCAAGTCTAATACCAAGACTGACGGTATGTATTCACGAATTTTGCAAGCAATTTCACGGATGTTAGATTCGTTACACTAAGGAGACCTACCCCTCCCAACCTGACTGTCCACAACAGCCGGGAAGAGTTGACCATATCGTATCCTGAAGGTCTCCATATACTAGTTTAGTAGTATCCCAGCAAGTAGGGCAGAGGCTGGTATCTGATGGCGAATAAGGAGTGGGGACGATAGATAGAAAATCAAAGTCAATGCTGGTGAAGGAGCCCAATGCATGTATAACGTGGTGAAATCCAGCTCTGTTGGCATTACATGTCGAGCAGAAGTGAAAGCCCGATATAATCTTGCCGTGTACAAGAGGATGTACAAGGCTTTCCATAGCAACCTGAAACCTTAAGAAATCTCCAAAGTAATGCTTGTCCAAGAATTCAACAAGCTCAGGCTCCCCGGTATCGGGGGGAGTGTATATGATACCGTCGTGTAGGAAATTTTTAGCGCGAGCCCCCGAACAAACGTAATATGCCGCAGGGACGATGAAGGGAATGTCACACTGGCGTCCCAGGTTAACGCCAGTGATGCCATTGAAGTCAAGCGGGAGAAGTTTCCTTCGACGTTGGGACTGGTAGGTTTCCAGGGTCAACGGGAATAAAATCTTGAGATGTGATATGATCTCCTCTCTGAGCGACGGGCAGGAGTATTTGGTAGATAACCGGAGAATACTACTGAGCTCACTCAGGCTGAGCTTCGCGACATCTCGTGCGTAGCTGATAGTGCACAGAATCAGAATCTCTGCGTAGCAAGGTGATGGATAGTGTACTCACTTTCGGTATATGACTGCTTTGAGAAACCGACGCATATCAAGCGGCTTGTCGTGCATGACGATCAATGGGCAACCCTCATAGTTCTCCTCGTGCTCTGGCGGCGCGTAAACTGCGAACATATCCTGGAAGACTCCGCAGTGTGCTGCTAGAATGCTCTTATGGACGCGGAATACGATTGACTGGCAGGCTAGGACGACACTGCCGTCCTCTAGCCAGACGTCCGTATCGCGTGTCAGTCGACACAACTCAGTCGGCGAAGAAGTCTGGTCGTCGTTCATTGTCAGGGTCGCGCGCTGTGTGTATAATGTTAGTCTTGATCAAATAATGCTAAGGACTTGGATGGATACTTACCACAAATCTGAAGTGCTCAAGTGGGTGGAGAGAAGACGTTCATCCTGTCGCCACCATAATTGTGCGGAAGATCTGAGTTCGAAGTACGTCGGCGTATTCCGCATGATGCACTGTGGCACCGTTGTGTGATGCCTGCCAGTTTACCTCTGTTTACCTCTACCATTTCTTCCTTTTCCTCTATCTCGAGCGCACAATCGAGATGAACGGTAAGTGCCAAAATATCTTTTTATGTTACTTGGGATATTCACCGCTTCTTTGTATTTCAGGTCTAGTTTCCTATGACGAGGACTCACAATCCGACTCTGAGCAACCGACGCAAAGTTCTCATACAAAAGCACGTACAAGGACAGTCGTAAACCGAGCGGAGGACACGAACAGAGCACAAAATATCAAACCATCTGATGTGAGAATCTTAAATCGCAGGCTATACACGCACCGTTTCCCTCTTTCTCGCTCCCCTCTTTCTCTCTACGCCAGGACTCGATGCTGAAGGCCGGAATTGACGTTCCTTCAGAACGTACGTTTCCATCGTTCTCTCCTGCTTTTGCGTTAACTCACCACGTGTTGGGATATATGGTAGCAAGACGAACGAAATCGACCGCGATGACAGCTTCGAGTTCCACAAGTTCGAATCCGAACATCGTCATCCGACGTCCAGCACATCCCAAGCCCCATGCTCGTGCCCACATAAGCGCTTCCGAAGACCTGGATGCCCCTTCAACCGTGCAGTTCTCAAGGGTCTCTGCTACTTCCTCGGCTCAAGCTGGGTCTTCGGCCACAACATCAGATGCTGGTCACCCAATGGACCAGGATAGACCAGCGCCATCGGACGAACTTATACGTATCCGCCAGCTCCTTCGTCCGCCTGAGATTGTGGCCACAGCAGATTGGGGTATACCTCCAGCAAGTACTGAGCCCTGTGATCCTGCTATAGAGGTGTGTTTGTTCTCTATAGTATCTGTGCCATGAAGCCGATTAACACCGCGCTTACGTGTAGACCAAGTTGGCTCAATTCCACGCACTCAAACGCGATCCGAACCAACAAAAACATTTCAATGACTCCCTCATGTCGAATCGATCATTCCGGAACCCACATCTCTACGCCAAGCTCGTCGAATTCGTGGACGTGGACGAGACAGTATCGAACTTTGCGACGACAAGGAGCACCGACAGCACCGCCGACGGTGGACGTTTTGTACCGACGTGGGACGCAGAGGACGAAAGAGATTTGAAGGATGACTGGTTTGCGGACTCAATCGGTGCGTTCTGTTTATCTGCATTGCCCAAGCTCCGACTAGCGAGGGCTAATGCTGGGCTCCATAACCTTATTACGCGTTGCCACATACTGCTTGCGAACTTCTGCGCTTACACTACGGGGATGTATACTGGTTGCTCTGTGATTTATTTGCTATCTGCGTCATACGCTGCACCGTTGTGGCCTTCCATCGTGTATACCTCTTTGGCTCCTTGCTTCCTCCTGACTTTGCTCCCTGTATAACACCCTCTCGCCCTTACGGTCCCCGGATTCCCGCCACAGCCGCTTACCAGAAAACGCGCTCCGAGCAGCAAGAAGCAGCCAAAGCAGCGGGCTCCCAACGCTCCAAAATCGACTTCACGACTTCCTCACGTCCTCCGCCTCCTCCACCGCCACCCGCCGGCCCTCGCGGAAGTGGCGCGAACCCATATTCCCAGGGCAATTCCGCCGGTGGTGTGAACCCGTATGTGGCTGGACAATCCCAAAATCGAGGCGCGAGTCATGGAGGTGCGTTAGGAGGTGGGCGGAGGAGTCGCTATGGGACGGGTGCTGGTGGTGATTTGGGCGATCAGGGATGGAATGATAGGAATGTGGGTGGTGGGGGTGGTGACTCGGAGGGAAGAGCACACAAGAGGAGTCGGTGGGGCGGGTGAATGGTAACGAGCGGGCATGCATGACACAGGTGAAGAGGCTGATACGCTCTCGGATTTCTTGTCTTTGTTCTCTATGCATGTTTTTGCCTCCGTAGCTGGGTATGGGAGAGCCTCGGTCTCCCCGAATACAGTTGGCCTTGTGGTGTAAGAGACACATTGAGATCACTATCTCCACAAGACGATGAGACAGTCAATTCGCAGAGCGAACACAAGCAAAGCCTTATAAGTATATAGCTTCATTCGTTCTCCTCCTGTTCTCTAATTTCCCTTTCTATCCGTTCCCGTTCGGCCTGCCGAAGTCTCATGAGCGTTACAGACTCGAAATCCACGCTTCGTGGTGGGGGTGCTGCTTTGGGAAGTGGCGTTGGGGTTGCGGCGTCGGTGACGGAGAATGAAAAGGAAGGTGTTGATGAGAAGTCGGGCTATACATTAAGGAAGACAACGATTAGGCGGTGTTAGCGGAGACGTCTGAGTAGACTGCAAAGGGAACATACATGAGTCGAGGACTTCGATCCTGTTGGAAAGATTTGTTCTGTCCGTGGCGGCAACGAAGCCGTTCCATTACTTCTGTTTCCTGTAGACGACTTATCCTCGCCACCACCACTTGCACCATCTCCCCCATCTCCACTTCCTAGCATCCTCCTCTTCCTCAGCCATGCTAGCACCGGTGGTTCATGTCCGCCCGCCCATCCTACATCTACATCACCTAATCCCTTATCCTTCCTCCCTGCTGCACATAACACTTTAAACGCGTCGCCTATCTTCTTGAACGGAACCAATGCGGTGGCCTTCTTTGGCGGTTTATGGGGTGCATTCTTGGGAGGATTTGAGCGGATGACTATGGAATCGGAGTCGACAGGACCAAAGGTCGTTGATAGGAAGTCGGCAAGGGCGGAGGGTGTCGTAAGTGTTGGGTGCGTTGACAGAGGATACTTCAGACGGATGGTGGTGTCAAGAGCACCTAACAAATCGTCGAGTAAATGAATGAGTCTCATGAGCAATCTAGTATGTGACGAGCTACTCACCCAATGCAGGCGGCTCATTCTCCTCCCTCTCCTTCTGTGCAAATTTTTCCGCCTCCTCCTCCCTCTCCTTCAACTCCTTCTCCCTCTCTTCCCTCATCCTCCTCCCCTCCTCCTTAATTCTCTCCGCCTCCTGCATCATATTTCTCTCTTCCTTCATCTTCTCAGTCTTGGCCTTCTTAAACGCGAGTTCTCGTTCCTCGAGCTCGCGAACCATATCTTTCCGTTTGGCATCGTAGTTGGCGTAGCGCGCTTGCCGCTGCTCTTTGACACGAAGCTTGGCATCAAGGGCAAGACGACGGAGTGGATCGAGAAGAAGCTCGTAGGCTTGATTGAAAGCATGAAATTGCCTTGCTATATTTTACGAATGAAGCCATTCGGTCAGCAGTTCGAACTAACTCATACGCAAGACTAGTATGAGTATTGAGGAATAGCACGCACCAGCGTCGGGATTACCACGATTCTAGAGAGCATGAAACGTAACATTTAAGTACACTTCTCCTTACGAAATTTACGAGGCTACCAATGCGAGCACGTACTCTGTCAGGATGGACCTTCCTTGATCCCTGTCGATATGCTGTAGATATTTCGGCGTCTGTGGCGGACATGGGGACCGCCAAGAGCTCGTATGGATTGACTTGTTCTTCATCTGTACTTGACATGGTACTTGTATTCTGATGAAGTCTGTGCGGAAAGAGGGTAGCGCAAAGGTAGAGAGGAAGGCGGGGTAATGTGGCCCAAGTAACGGTTGAGAGTAAGATGAAGACGTGTGGCACCGCTTGTTTGGGGTGTTACGTATACGGAGGTTGCCGAACTTTTCTGACGGCGAATTTGCAACTTGTCTTTCGTGCTTTCCTTCCTGACTTCCTCTCACGCTCTGTCGAATTCTGTTGTATATCATCGATTCTTGTCAGAGCCTCACTATAATGCGAACGCGACTCACCCCTGATCTTAAGTTAGCCTATGTTTACGCTTCGGGAGCCCGTCCAGCGAGCTCGCCGGGCTAACTTGGCCCCAACTTCTTCCCAAGGACTTCATTGAATCATTCGATTAAGTTCATGTGGCGTGTGGCGTCTACTATCACGGTGTATGTATAGCTGCATTTGGTTGCATGAATCGTCGCCTGTGAAACCCCTTACACCCTCCTGACTGTCTGGGGTGCCAGTCTTAGCGCCAACTCAGCGACATCAAGTGTAAGCGAGGAGACCGCGACTCCATAAGGCTCCAACGCCTCCTCAGCTATCACCTTGCACCTTTATCTCAGCTCCTTGTTCTCATTGGAGAAAGCTACCAGGACAAGATGGAACTCCTTCTCGCAACAATCTCTTTGCTGGTGGGCTGCGTCACCGTGTGGCGGTGGTCGCTTTCGACCTCCAGAAATAGTCAACTACCTCCCGGGCCGCCTGGTCATTGGTTCTGGGGAAACGATTTTCCAAAGAAATTGTAGGTTGCACCACTTCATTCATTCATCTTTTCTGGCTATCGGTTCCTCGTGAAAAACGATATACTCGGTATTCAACACGGTATGTAGATCGTTCATCAAGTTCTACGAGTGGTCCAAAGAATACGGGCCAGTATTCTCTTTGCGGAGAGGGAGGCGAGTGATAGTTGTTGTCAATGGATATAAGGTGCGATTTTCAAAGATTTCAGAAACACTTGTGTACTGACTTCACCTTCGGCGTTTATGTGTGTGGTAGGCTGCCATGGACATCTTGGAGAAGGAAGGAGTTTCGTCCGCTGATCGACCTCAGAATATAGCCGCCAGCGACATATTATCAGGTGGAAAGAGGCTGCTATTATTAGGCGTAGGAGAGCGCTTCCGAAAGTCGCGCAAGTGCGCTGAGTATCGAAACTTCGTCACTTGAATTATTCGCTCACGGATCGTCGGTGACAGGGCACTTCACAAGCACCTGTACCCACGGATGGCCGCTTCCTATGAGCCTCTGCAGGCATTCAACGCCAAGATCCTCATCCGTGATATCCTCGACGATGCTGACGACCATTGGGAGCACGCAAAGCGGTAGCCTTTCCACCAGTCCCGCAACCTTTTGACTGATAATTTACTTATATTCTACTTCGTTCTTGTGCAGATACGCCGGCTCCGTTATATTGTCCCTGACCTATGGGAAACCTTCTCCAAGCAATAAATCCGACCCTAACGTTGCCATCATCAACGAAGGACTCGTCCGCGTTGGAGAGGCCAGCCGTCCTGGAGCTTACTATGTCGAGCAGCTGCCGTGGTTGAAGTACATCCCATTCTACGGCATGAAGCTCAGAAGATGGCATCGCGAGGAGTTGGCGATGTTCAGGGAACAATTGAATGGTGTGAGAGATGACATGGTCAGACTCGCGTCAGACTGCCTTCAGAGCACAAATGGCAGCCAATTGACGGATTGACAACCTGCTATCTTATAGGCCAAAGGCAAGGCAAGGCCGTCATTTGGGAGGTACCTTGTCGAAAAGCAGGAGAATTTAGGTCTATCGGATGATGAAGCTGCCTACCTCGCCGGTTCGATGTTTGGCGCGGGCTCCGAAACGGTATGTATAATTGATCACCACCAATTTGTTATTATCTGTTCGCTATACTTAATTTATATCGTGCGCGTATGTAGACTGCTTCAGGAATCAGTGTAGTCATCATGGCAGCCGCCTTGTACCCCGAGGCCCAAGCCGCTGTGGCCAGGGAACTGGATAAGGTCGTAGGACCCGACAGATGTAAGTCTTTCGACGTCTCCGTCTTTATGGATGTCCACTGACGGAGTATTTCTCTTATTGTAGTGCCCTCGTATTCAGATTGGGACCTCCTCCCTCAGGTCCACGCATTTTATCTCGAAGCGGCTAGGTGGCGACCGGGGGTGGCGGGAGGATTTCAGCATAGCACTACCAAGGATATACTCTGGGTCGGTTCTCCTTCTCGCATTTTGCAATTTACGACTCTCCTTTTGGCAGACTCATTGGACTAATCTCATATACGCAGAATGGCTATCATATCCCAGCAGGGGCTACGATTATTGGGAATCACTGGTGAGTTTTTCGCTCCTTTACGTCGCAAGGACGCAGGATGTCTGGTTGAATGGTGAGTGGCTCTGCAGGGCAATTGGACGTGACCCGGAAATATTTCCTGATGGAGATGAGTTTAAATCTGGACGTTGGTTTGATAAGGACGGGAAGGTGAAACCCGACATGAAGGTGAGCCACCGACTGTCCGTAAGCTACACGGACAATCTGACGGCATCCAATATTTTATTGTACTCTACTAAATCGACACCTAGTTTCCTGCTTTCGGCTTTGGAAGACGGTATATACTTCTCTTTCTCTTTACGACCCGGCATTCGCACTGATCACATCCTGCAATATTAATGTGAATACAGCATATGCCCTGGAGCCGAGGTTGCGACCAGGTACATCTCAACACTAGTTCGAGCCAACACTTGCCTTTCAATGAGCCTATGTCTGAAACTGACCCGCATAGATCCATGTTCATCAATACCGCCTTCCTCCTTTGGTCCTTCCGCATCAAGACAGACCCCAAGCGACCTATCGATACGCTTGCGTTCAGAGAAGGAGTCATCACGCTTCCGCTTCCATTCGCCGTGCAGTTTGAAACGAGAAGATCGGGCTTGAGGGAGATGTTAAGTATGAACGACGGCGACGACGAAGTCCGCTTTGGGGTATAGTCTTTGTAATACAACGCATAGATAGACAGCGATCACAGTGGGCAATGCTACTCAGTCTTTAACGAACTTCCCGCGCCAAACCCTCTCTTTCCCAGCGCCTGGTCCATGACCTTCATCATCTCGACTACCTTCTCCTCCTGCCACTTCCTCCCCACAAGCTGCACGCCAACAGGCAAGCCCTTCATTGCCTCCACATCATAAAGAGCATACTTGTTCTTCTTCGTCCCATAGACCATACGTTCCAAAAGCTGAGAGCCATGGCCGGGACCATCAAACCACTCGTCTGTGAGCTGATCAAGAGACGGATCAAGACGAGTGACGGGGATGCAGCCAACGGGACTGTCGACAACGTTGTACGTGACAGTAGCGTTCGCTATGGCAGCAACGTACTCCGCACCGCTGAATGTCAACAAAGAAAAAGGATGGTGAACAGGGTGGTGATTTTCAGAATAAGGACGAACGTCGAGCACACGAATTCAACTCACCCGTGAGGAAGCGCAGGAACAGGAAGGATAGGCGTGATAATCCCGTCAAAGCCGTGGTTCATCCAGACCTCCTTGTTCCACTCCCGAGCGAACTCGTTTTTCTCAGCAGTATACTGCCAGTGTTCACTGGTTGTCTTTTTCCTAGAATGTACCATGACGCGGGCGAATATGACGTCGCCGATGATATTCCTGACCACCCAAGTAACTAGACTGCGAACGAAGCCTGTGGTGTGTGAGGGTGAGCTGTGTAGATACATTCGGACAACCAAATCCTTACTCGGAAGCCCTGGAGTTGACAATGCGACTACGCCACTCTTGTCCTAGGTAGATATTAGAATAGGGACGTGTGAATGTGGAAGTACTCAAACACACCAGTTTGTCTTGACCGAGATTTTTATATATTTCTCGATAACCGTCAGATGAAGCAAGGCCGGAAAATATTTCGAGAGGACGAGAGGCGGCTGTAGAAATCATCAAGGTTCCTCGTAAATAATGGCTTGGGAAGGTTTTGTTTGGTGAAAAGCCTACGCTGTGGGAGTTCAAACTCAATGCACTCGTGTCCTTCTCGTCTCAGAGCATCCACAGTCTCCAAGACAGCCCGTCGGCAAACAGGCGAAGCCTTCACGAAGTTATCTGAGGTAGCCGAAATGGATGTCAGATGCGAAGGGCGGAGAAGAATATTGATTGAGCGTACCCGAGAGAAAGTAACCGAACTTCAGTTTCTTCGGGATGTCGACGTCGCGGTAAGGCAGCGGTACTGGGAAGTAGTCACCGTCTTCCACTCCAAATGTCAGTCTTGACACTAGTTCAATATCCGCGACCGAGCTATGGACGTAAACAAGTAAGCCACACTACAGCTACAGACACAACAAACGTGAGGCGCAGAAAAACTCGCCGGCCCATGGGTCCGGCCACATTCCCGACTGCCTCGAAACCAGATGGAGGTCCTACCAAATCAAAAAAACGGCATCAACACACAATTACGACTTTGTGGCGGAGAAGAGCAAGGGGACAAACCTTTGCTGCCTTCTAGTGCTATCCTCCCAAAACCAGGTTTCAAGGAGTATATTCCACAAAAGGAAGCGGGGATACGCAAACTTCCAGCTAGATCGGACCCTATACCGACTGCCGCGCCATCTAGGGCGAGAAGAGCAGCTTCGCCGCCAGATGACCCCCCACATGTATGCAGACTACTCCAGGGATTTGTGGCACGACCCCAAAGGGCGGGATTGCATTCGAAAGTGAGCATGTGCTGCGAGACCTGATGTCGCCAATTACATTGAATGGAGGGAACGAGCAGACAGATAATTCAGAACACGAACGATCGTCTTTGCTATGATAATAGCGCCTGCGGTACGAAGCTGCTGGACGATCTGAGGATACAGATTAGCGTGGTAGACAGAAGAAACGGCAAATTGCTCGGTATCTTACAGCTGAATCGCGTGAGGCTGGTCTGTTGGCCCATTTGGTGAGGCCAAGCGTACTGTCAACGCCCGCGACATCGACTGGACAAAAGTAAACTCTGCTCTAATGGGAAAAAGCGAAACCAGATAGAAACTACTTACAGTAGTCCTTGACGCTCATAGGTACGCCGTGTAAGGGACCGACAAGCTTTCTGGTTTCGGCAAATGACTCGTCGAGGTGCTTGGCTTCCAGACGCGCCTGCTCGAACAACACTGGTATCGCAAATATACCGGTATGGGCTCATAGTCAGAACAACGACAGGAAAGTAATTACCTTCGGTCAAACAGTTAGTCTTCTCATGCGCCTGTGCCGCTCGGGCAATGTATGCTTCCAATACGTCTGAAGATGTCCACTCGCCCTTCTCGATGTGACGGACGATCTCACTAGCTGCAGATGATAAGGTATCCGAATTAAACGCTGAATAGGGCAGAAGAGTACCAGAAGACAGAGATATAAGGATATGAAGGATAGACACACCAGTGGCACGCAGGTATAACGAATGTTGTGCTGGCACGTAAGCGTTAGCAGTGTCCACATCAGCAGCACGTTTTGCGCGCTTAGAGACGATGATACCATCGTTCGAAGAATAGAATGGCCACATTTGGCAGGTAGGATGTTGGGAGAATTAGAGCACAGGTTAATGATGCCGCGAGAATGCCTCGTAGTACGAGCTCGATGTCAATGCCAATGTCGTTATATAGGGAAACTGTTCGTCGAGCTAATTCCATTTTCATGACTTTGAGTTTACAGTCATACTGGCGTCACCATACTCGTTATGTTCGAATCGGGTTTAACCCTCGGGACCTTGGGTAGGACCATGGACGAACCCTTTGGTAGATGTGATCAGGAGACAATCCGGTGGACCGCGATGGAGAGCTTGTGGAGAACAATGTGTCATTTTCCTCCATTGGCAGAAAGGAAGGAAGGAAGGAAGGAAGTTATCAAAACGGCAGTGTTCACTACCCAGAGGTGGCTAAACTTTTTCGACCGGTTCCACGGCGGAAAAAAAGGACCACTACAGTACTGGAACTGGCGTGAGGCGGATAGTAGTGACATTTTGGTAAAATGGTCTCGTCAGCGGCCCTTTCGGCGGACTTTGAATGCAGCAGGCACATGCCGAGTTTCATTTGGTGTTGTTCTCTGTGGCAGCATCATCGTTAAAAACTCGTAGATATACGAAATCAAAACAGAGTCATGCTCAGAGCTTGGCCTCAGTACATGAGCCCTCATTATACTGCTCAACCAACACCCTCCGAAGCTTCTTTCCCGTTGGCAGCTTGGGAATCTATACCGCAGAGAACCGACCAACACAAATCAACTTTTAGCACTCTATGGCAGCGTGCCACTCACCTCACGAACTATCTCGAACCCTCCCCTTAACCACTTGTGTTTACTTAGTTTGTCTTCTGTCCAGCTCTTGAGCGTGGCGATAACGTCCTCCACTGGACGATGGCGTCCGTTCTCAGAGAGGATGATCCATGCTCGTGGTGTCTTCTCGTCAATAGCAGAGCGGCCGCCACCTCTCGAGCTGCGATGACTGACACCAGCTACTACGACATCGGTGACAAGCTTGTCGGGATGGTCGAGAATAATATCTTCAATCTCGTTGGGGGCCACTTGCTGGCCAGAGACTTTGAAAGTATCCTACGTGAGCAAGGTTTTAGAAGTGTTCAGTCAAATAGACGCAGACAGGAGCGAAACTCGTCACCTTCACTCTATCAATATAGCTAAGCGGAGATCAGCAAGTAGAAAAGAACGCACTTGATCTACTGAAAGGAGAAACCTACAAGAACCTTCCCGCTTCGTCCGCTCTAAACCTGTCCCCTGTTTTGAGCCATCTTCCTACGTACGAGCCGTCCTCTAAGGTAACAAATGTCTCCCGAGTAGCTTCCTCGTTTCCCCGATATCCCAGCACGACATTCGGACCCTTCACCCAGAGTTCTCCAGGTTCATGGTACCCAGCCTCCGTGCCATCTTCACGGACGATACGAGCTTCCATGCCACAGAGCAATATACCCGTCATACCACGTACAGGATCGACGGTGGAGTTGAAGATTCCAGGAATTGAAGTCGCGATGCATGTTACGGTCTGGTTTGAAACGATGTAAGCATATAGATATACGAGGACGAGGATGACGATGAAGTGAGGGACTGACACATTCCGACATCCCGTACGCTTTGGGCAAAATGAACGGTTAGCTCAATTCGTCGGGGTGACAAGATGGGATTGATGAGAATTACCTTCCCAAGGTTGAGCCAGCGGCGCCTTTCCTTGAAACTTGTCCCTTAGCTCGACCGGAAGATGTGCAGCAGCGGTCCCTATCGACGCCACACTAGTGAAATCGGCGGTACCGAACTTGGGTGAGTTAAGCAGTTGATTGACAATCGTAGGCACGAGGAATAGATGCGACACTCGATATCTATATTATCCGCACTTAGATGGTTAGCATGGGAGAGGTCAGTACGGCATCAAGTGACAGACCTTGAAATCGCGTCCACCAGGAGGTCCAGGTTATACTTCGGCATGATAATAGCTGTCTGGGGCGTCAAGAGAATACGGAGAATAAAGCCGTGAAGAGCGGCGGTGTGGTACATCGGCAGAACACATATTCCGACAGTCACTCCTTCGGGAGTGTTAGGAGGAGAGGGCTAAGGAAATGCGAAGATGAGTGAAGATAAAAGCATGGTATAAGAGTTGTCATTACTGGTGCGACTTTGGACAATTCAGCGAGCATGTAAGCCGGCTGGAGGGCGGCATAGCATAGGTTTCTGTGCGAGACCATTACAGCTAGAGCGAGTCATGAAATCAAAATAATGTAGGGGTTTATTCAAGGACCGCTTACCTTTGGGAAGACCACCTGGTGCCAGAAGTATTATAGATAGTAAGCGAAGAGGCTGGTTACGACTTACTGGTCCCACTCGAGAACACCAGATAGGCCAAGGTATCGTCCCTTACAGCACACGACTTTAGCTTCTCCGCCATCAATTGTGCTCCTTTCCTCCTCGCGCTATCGATTATGTCGCCAAGACAGATTCTATCGACAGCTCTTCCTTGAAGAATATATATCTTATCCTCAGGCAGGCCCCATGTCTTGCATCCGCTCAATGCCTGAGGAAGCAGCCTTGGGCTAACGAAGAGGTGAGACAGTTTGCAAATGTGAGCGAGCGCATTGAGTTCGGATTGGGTCGACTGCGCGGGAAGAAGGGCAAATGGGACGCCAATCTTGAGAAGGGACCAGACCAGTACCGGGAATTCCTACACGTGAATTAGCCATACCTGGTCAGCTAAACGCTTTTGGCCTACAAGCGATACTCGAGACCATGCACTGCTAACATACCAGACAATTCTCGCTCAAAATCCCCACAATTTCTCCATCACCGGCGTTTTCCTCTTGTCCTTTCAACCCTAGCCCTCCATCACGAAGACCAGCCTTGAGCCCGACCGCCGCATGCTCGAATCTGTCGATGAACTCCCGTCTCCTGATCTCTTCACCGGTGTTAGCATTGATGTAAACTTTGCAGTTCGGGAAACTTCCGACTTCGGGTCGGTCAAGAGCAAAGTCTACGTAGTTCTTCGGTGGAAGCTGTGGTATAGGTGGGTAGAGCGAACGATAGTACATTCTCAAGAACTAAAGAGTCAGATGCGAGAGATAGAGGCGAGAGAGGCTCTGGCAATGTCCATCAGCGGGATTGCCGAAGTTCGCGGGACGCCATAGAACAAGTTTAGACGTTTATAACGTTAGCGGGTCATGCACAGATCCCTCTTAACGTCAACCCCGAGTCGGATATGTCGGTTACCATTTCATGACCGAGTGGTGGCATCACAAAGAGATGGGTTAGATCGGAGTTTCAAACTTGAACATGGGATTGACAAGGGACCAGTCTTGTGGCGAACAAGTGGCGAACGCTCGGGCACTTGGACAACAGCACTGTGCCGGTGAACGTGCAAGTCTACGGATGACCGACCGGGGGAGTTATAACACATGTACAGAAAGAATTGGTAGTATTTTGTGTGTATAGTTTACATATGACGATGCATCCTAACTGAGATGGAGACGATAGTAGATAGATAATGCTTAGCTCAACGTACAACACTCGATATGCCTGCTGTTTTCCGTATTGGTTCAAACGATCTCCGCATAGGCCCAGATAAAGCACCTTGCGTATGCACTAGAAACGAGGAAGAACTACTGGGCAGCCTTCGCCTTCGCCGCACCAACCCAATACGACCCGTTCGGATACTCGAACTCTGCGAAACTCGACTTGACCATCTCGATACTGTAGCATAAACACAAAGGTCAGCATCAGTAAGAGGGTTCGGCGACGAGTGATGTACCTATAGCCCTCCTCGGGGTTGCTAGGTACGTTGTAGCGGCCTTTGGAATTGATGGAGCAAGGGTAGAGGAAGTGTTCATGGAGGTGGTCCACAAACTCTAAAACGTTACGTTCCATGGTGCCCGAAACAGCAATGTAGTCGATCAAACTAGTAAGTAAATAAAAATGAGCGAAAGACAGGGACCGTAAGCGAAGATTTTGGGCCGTACCTCAAGTGGATAACATATTCACAGAGTCCAACACCACCAGCATGAGGACATACAGGAACGCCAAACCTGAAAGCAAAGGTACTATCAGTATCAAGTATACCGCACAATGAGGGCAAACTGATCGTACTTTGCGGCCATCAACAGGACACTCAACACTTCACTGACACCGGCGAGACGGCATGAGTCGATCTGGCACACATCGATAGCCTCGGCCTGGAGAAGTTGTTTGAACACCATTCTGTTGTGTGCGTGCTCGCCAGTCGCCACACCAATTCCGTATGGTTTAAGGGCCTTGCGAATTGCTGCGTGTCCGAGTATATCGTCGGGTGCTGTTGGCTCCTCAATAAACCTATAATCGAAAAGTGAGAACTTCAACCTCGAAAGAACGAGTAGAGGGAAAGAATGACCAAGGCTTGAGCTCAGCAAGAGATGCTGTCCAGTCGATAGCCTCCTTCACGTCCCATACCTGGTTGGCATCGATCATGAATACCGAACCAGTGGGGCCAGCATTCTTCCCGACGAGTGATGGATCACTAGGCTCTCGTGGTTTATGGCCCTCGGGAAGCCATTGAGGGTCGTCGACGATGGAACGAATGATCTTGCCACGGCGAAGATCAGAGGCACGGTCGCCACCAACCTTCATCTTGAAGTGGTTGAATCCGGAAGCGACGGCTTCCTTGGTCAGTCTCGCAACCTTTTCGTCAGAATAACCCATCCAGCCGGCTGAAGTGACGTAGGCGGGGTATCTGAAAATGACTTGGTATTGAATACAATTAGGACGTAAGAAAGATGGCAAAGTTACTCACCCGAGCTCACGGACCTTTGACTCACGTTCCTTCTTCGTCGCCTCCTTCGTCTTCAACATCTCCAACGCCTCCTCACGTGTGATGGCATCGGTGATGTACCGGAAGGCGGCGGAGTTTACTAACTCTTCCTGAGGGAGTAAGAAAAATGTTGGACGCAGAACATATCAGATCAGAATAAAACAAAAACGCACTGGAGTCATATCGACCACAAGCTTCCACAGAGGCTTTTTCCTCGAGCGTGCGTAAAGATCCCACAACGCATTGTCGACCGCACCGGTGGCAATATGGATCACGCCCTTCTCTGGACCGATCCTAGATCACAGGAACTGGTATTAGAATAGAAAACCATCAGAAGATAGAGATGAATACAGCTGACCATCGCAGCTGAGAGTCTGCAACGAGGTATTCCCATGTTTTGCCCATATTGGCGAATAGGGGCTCGATTTCCTTCCCGACGAGGCGATTTGCGACCTCTTTAATAGCCGCACAAACCTAATACGTGCATCAGATAATATTGACAGCACTCTCCTGTTGAGTTTTAGAACGACGTACGATATCGTTTCCTCTTCCGATAGTGAAGGTCAAACCGTGGCCACTGAGTTCCGGAGATGAGGTGTAGAGAGTAACATATGCCGCAGAGTAGTCGCAATCGGTATTCCTGTATCTTTGAATCAGTACCAAATCGCTACTAGAGCACAAGATTGGACATACATCGCATCTGTACCATCCCCCGACAATGACGTCGGGAAACGGACATCTACCATCATCAACCAAGAGTGTCAGTATTCTCTTGACAATACTAAACATAATGTATTTATTACCGTGCATCTCAAAGTGGGTGATCTTGGTGGCCATCGTAGTCAAAGACGGGATAGACTGAGACGGTAGAAGAGAAGAAAGAGTAGGAGCAAATCGTGGACGACATGACGGAGTGAGAGTCTGTTTATAACCGACCTCTAATTGCACACATCCCCTCCGGACCGCCCGGCCCACAACACCGCAGACAGATGTGGTCGGGATGGCCGGTCCGGGAGTTGATTCGGACTTTCTCAAATACGCCACCCATTGTGGCCAAATGTTCGTCTCTTCCTTCACCTCCGTCCCCCACGAGCTTCCACCCGCTCTCAGTCTCAGAACTGGCAGATAGACGACTTTAGTATCGCTAGCAGTCTCAAGATGTGTGGGAATGTCTTATGATCAAATCGCTGTGTGCCCACTGGTAAGCCACATTCAAAAGCGGCTTATTTTTTCAGCCTCCAGATTCAAAGTGAAAAAGCCCGTCGGTGCACTTGCATGTGCATCGTCGGGTCCATAAATACCACCGTACGGCCCGCTTACTGGCCGCATTCGTACATCCTGACCGCCAGCAAATTCTTTCATGTTACAGAGTGTTACAGACGACGTCCTTCGTTGCATGTGCTGTGATTAGCAGATGGGGACGGACGTTGTACCACAACTGAACCAGTACCGTGAGTCCTGACTCATCCTTAAAGAGACTTGTACTAAAATTCATGTGCAAAACGTAGCATTACAGCCTGCCAGTAAGTATGCCGAAATGAATACAGCGACATGAGGAGCAAGAAAATGATAGACTCGCCTACAGTGCACTGTCATGTATGCCACCCTTTCTCGGGCCCTGGAGGTACACTATCACGGTAGTGGTACTGGCGGTGGCGGGAAATCAGTAAACGGAGCAGTGCACGGCTGTCGGCGACTACGATCGCTGGCAAAGCAATCTTGAAGCAATCCTTTCTCTCACCACTCCATCCTCTTCCTTCCTTCCTTCGATCCAAAGTTCACAGGGATCGACTGGCCGCAACGTCTCACATTCCATGACGCCCTCGTCGATTCAAGGACATCCTTGGCTGGCTGACTATATAACGCGTTACACCTGCTTAGTAGGCTGCCGCTGGTGCTCGCTGGGGCAACTTACTCTGCGTGGCAATGTGAGAATAGAACCGTAATCCTTGCTGATTGCAAGAAACTCCTACTGGCTGAAAGTCATCGTACTTCTCTCGGATAACCCACATTCGGGGCACGACCACCGGAGAGCCCGGTTACGTTGTTCGATGCACTCTTTATAAGCTTCTCAGAACTGTTCGATATCCTCAATGGCCACTCCAAGTCCCAAGTTTCGAGTCGCTGTGTGGTACGCTGTTCCACCGAATCTCCTCTTGGGGAGGCTTGATCATCGATGAACTGACTTATATTGTCAGTGGCGGAGGTATTGGCGGCATTGTTGCTGCGTATGCTCTAGGACGTCACCCAGACATCGACGTCGATATATACGAAGCCGCTTCCCAGTTTGGTGCCATCGGCGCCGGCATTGCAGTCATTCAGAGGTCATGGACCGTCCTCAAGATGCTCGGACTGGAGCCGGCGTTGCTGCCCCTCATCAAGACGCCACCGTTAGACGATATAGGTGCGCATATTGCTTGGGTTGCAACCTGAGTGTGATTTTTGACGTTCCATGCTCTAGTTCCACATATCTACGCCTATAAGTCAGATCAGCCAGAGCTTGGGGAAAATTTTGTGACCATCACATCGAGAGGTGCATTGCTTCCCTTCACTCTTAAGTTCTTTCCGTAACATCCATTTCTCGCTCTCAGGTGGCTTTGCCACGCTTTTGAGGACCGAGTTTCATCAAGCTCTCATTGGCTGTCTGTCACAACGTGTTCGGACTCATACCTCGAAACGTCTCGTATCCTACGAAGAAACCGACTCCTCTGAGCCTATCAAACTATACTTCAAGGATGGCTCTACTGCGACTTGTGACATCCTCATCGGCGCCGATGGGATCAAGTCCATTGTTCGAGTCTCGATGTATGAGAAACTATCGAAGGAGGCTGCACAGCAAGGAGATCATGCGAGGGCGGACGAGCTTCTGGACGTTATGAACGCGAAATACAGCGGCGCCACTGTTTATAGAACTCTTATCCCTGGAGAGAGACTGAAGGCAGTTTCGCCGGACCATCGCTCCTTCGCGAGCCCCATTCATGTGAGTTTCACTTCTGGCTCCATCTCTGAACTGGAGGCTAATATAAGCTGACGCATTGCAGTACTTGGGTAAAAATCACGTTAGGAAGCTCTTTGTCTATCATGCTTAGGGTGCTATTTATGTTTTGAACTTTTAGTTTACCGTGACCTACCCAGTCGCAAGAGGACAATTCATTAACGCGGCTATCTTCGAGACAGACTACTCGAAGGAGGGGCAGCTTTACACAGATCCCTGGGTCTCCGCAGATATCGACAGTAAATCACTTATTACTGTTTTCGAGAACTGGGAATCTTCTACTCGAGAGCTTGTTGAAGTGCGTTCTTATTTCGACATTTATATTGAGATACTGTGGTACCTCTATTGCTGCCATTCATTAACATTATTTACCATCACGTAGTGCATAGACGGCTTGACGGTCAGCAAATGGGCAGTCAATGTCGTCCCCAGCCTGCCCACGTTCGTTTCATCGCGTGTGGCATTACTCGGAGACGCGGTACGTGAATCATCAACTATACCGTTCGTATTCTCTGTTGTACTGACATTCGACGCGATAGGCCCACGCAATGACACCCTTTCAAGGTGCAGGTGCCGGACAGGCTATAGAGGTTTGTTTCAAGCAACAACCATATGCAGTATCAACACATCTAAATGACCACCAGGACGCGTATATCCTATCCGCCCTCCTTTCAAGTACCCTCACGACTCGAGCTACCATATCGAAAACTCTCAAAGTATATTCCGACGTTCGTCTTCCTTTCGCCGCCAAGGTGTTCGACAGCTCTCGTAAGAGCGGTATGCACTATGGCTTTTACGATGCCAAGAACCCGTCGTTGGATAGCAGCGAATGGAATTTGCAAAAGCTTGCTGAAGATATGCAGAAAAACTGCGACTGGCTGACCGACGCACAGCATCCAAAGGATATGATGGAGAGTGCGCTCAGGTCGTTAGAGAAGGACGTGATCTGAGGTGTGGCTGCGAGGACAGGTGCATATCTGATGTTTAGTGTTGGTTATACAAGTTTCAAGTCAAATGTCGTTTTCCATTTGTAGAAGACTTGATGATGGTGGAGATGTGATTGACTTGGTGCGTCTGGGCTACTACTGGAGACTCCTCGGTAAGGAAGAACGCTGACGTAGAACTACCACGTCCACTACCTCAGCGCGATATATATATTGAAAGATGGAATATATGTGTTGGTGGGACCTTAAAATTGATCGAGAGTGAAGCTTTGAAGTTCGGGGATCGTGGAAACGTGCGAGAATGACAAGAGGTAAGTGACTACCTTCCTTCGTCGGCGTCGGAATCTGGCTCCGCAAGTCGGGCCGAAGATGCACCTGTTCTTCTCTCTTACAGTACTCATGATTTCACAACAATTCTCTTAGCTAGGATCTTCACGCAGATGAAAACACAACAGCCTAACTTAGACACAAACTGCGACGCCGACTCGAGATCTCACGGCTACTCGGAGGCACCTGGTCATCAGGATGAGCTTGAGATCTTCCGAGTCACTCACGCCATCGTTTTTGTCTGCGTACTTCGGTCAGTTATATCTTTGCATTGCGTCGAGTTGACGGGATCATCCGGAGTTAAAGTCCACCTGCGGACAATTGCCTTCGATCATGAGCCAAGGGCAGCGTGTTCGTAGACTTGTGTGATGATCTTTGTCTTACTTATGTTGGCCGTGGAATCTGGTATACGTGTGTCTATAAGTAGCAGGGTCAACGGTGTTCGGCCTGATCAATGACGAAAAGTCACCCATTCAGTTATAGCTGGCTTTAAAGCTCCGATCAGAAGGCCTATCCACTCATCCTGATCCACTCACCCTGATCCACTCATCTTCACTCTCCCTCACAACTTCTGGACAACTTCCTGCAATCAGACAGCGTGGATACGACCAAGGGTAAAGTTATAATTGAGTTGGACTACAGCACTTGTCTCTTCCACGTCAAATCATGTCGAAGGTACCCAGGTTCAAGGTTGCCATCTGGTAAAGTCATTTTCATCAGTTTAGCCTTTCGTGGCACCTAATACCTTTGTAGTGGCGGTGGTGTAGGCGGAATTGTTGCCGCATACGTCCTTGACAGGTGTGAAAACATCGAGGTCGACGTCTACGAGGCAGCGTCCCAGTTCGCCGAGATTGGTGCGGGCATCGGAATTGGCTGGAGATGTTGGACCATTCTCGAAGAGCTTGGCCTGGACAAAGAATTACTGAAACATACGGCTTCTAAACCTTCCAAACACACTGGTACGCAACATTCTCGATGCTACGTTAAGTGAGTGCTCATATCTCTTCGTTATCAAGAGCCTTTCGTGCGCGCATTCAAGTCCGATCAACGAGAGCCTGGTGTGCTCTTTGCGAGTGTGAGCTCTCGAGGTAGGGACCTGTTTTATTTATTTATTTAGTGATCAGCATACAGACGTTGCCCATATACAGGTGGTTCAGCTTCATTCTTGCGCTCTGACTTTCACGGAGCAATCCTCAAACAACTTTCTCCACGCGTTCGAACATTCACCTCGAAGCGTCTCGTCTCGTATGAGACGTCTTCTCCCTTTTCGCTCAATGATTCGTCAGAGCATATTCGCCTCAACTTCAAGGATGGCTCTACGGCCACTTGCGACATTCTCATTGGTGCAGATGGTGTCAAGTCCGCAGTTAGGGGGTGCATATTCGAAGGACTGGCAAAGGAGGCAGAGAACGAAGGAGATACCTTGAAGGCCGAGGAACTGCGCGGTCATGTCAAAGCAAAATTCAGTGGAGCTACGGTGTATCGAACCCTTATTCCGGCTGAGGTGTTGAGGAAAGTCTCGCCCGAACACCGCTCTCTCAGCGGTCATGCCTTTGTAAGTGTTTCAACCAATCTGGGTAGGCGCGAGTCACTGACATTTATACGTAGTTTCTGGGAAAGAACCTTGTATGTGTGCTCTCGCTCCCTAACATCTACGCGACTACGCAAACTGAAACCTAATGTTCGACTAGTTCATGATATCTTACCCACTCTCGCAAGGAAAACTCATAAATGTCGCTGTAACCGAGGTCGACCACGCCAAAGAGGGTACACTCCACCCCGAACCCTGGTCTGTTGCCTCTGCCGACTGCAAGCCTCTCATAAGAACTCTAGCTAACTGGGAGCCTGACGCTCGAGCTCTTGGTGAGGTTAGTATTCGGTTTTATTACCGTCGCTGTCCTATAGTACTGTGCTAATAAAATATTGAGCATAGTGTATGGAAGCTGTGACGGTGTCCAAGTGGGCTGTGAACGTCCTCCCTGGACTTCCATCCTTTGTCTCTTCAAACGTTGCGCTTCTAGGAGACGCAGTATGCTCATTTACTTAAATGAAATTGCGTCATGTTACTCATGGCGTGCACGATATAGGCTCATTCGATGACACCCTATCAAGGCGCTGGTGCAGGACAGGCGATAGAAGTGCGTTGTGGATTTTCGCTGCAATAGCTCTGCTAATGATTCCTTTGGCTTCTCCACAGGACGCCTACATCTTGTCGACACTCCTCGCCCACCCTTTCATCACACGCGCTAATATTCCTATAGCTCTCGAAATCTACTCTCGGATTCGTCTTCCCTTTGCGTACATGGTCTTTGAACGTTCTCGTCGGATGGGCGGGTATTTCTCATTTTATGACCCAGAGAACCCGGATATGGAGTCGAGAGCATGGAATCTAGAGGAGCTTGGGAAGGACATGCAGAAATGCGCGGATTGGCAGCTTGAGTCGGCGCTCCCGAAAGCTGAGAAGGATAGGGCAGTCAATATGTTGGAGAGTGAGTTGAGTTGAAAGGTCTGAAAGGCCTGATGATCTTCCGAATGATCTGTGTCGTAGAATCCGTAATTTGTGAAGCTCGATAATTTAACAACCACTTTGACCAAATGTGTGCACTCGAGTCTCACCGCAAATCATCGTCTTCGGCTCTTTTTCGGGGGCCACAGTTCCTACTATTGGCCACACATCCCGACAGCTGGGCGCGATCAAACTTCGCCGTACTGCAAACACGTGGCTACCATTTTCCATATTGCTTCTTCCTCCCCAGAATTCATGTTCAGCACGACCTCCAGCCTCATAAGTATCCCCAGTCACTATTCAACTCATCTTGACTGCCAATGCTCGAGCGATTTTTACTTCTCAAAATATGAAAAGTAAGTAATGATCGTTCGGAAATGAGACGGCAACTTGCATCAAAGTTGGCCGTACATTTGGCCCAGACTCACCTCCAGCTTGACGACGGTGCCGTAATTCTAGACTCAGCGGCTGCGAGAGGAAGCTTTCATGGCCCCAGAAAGTCCTCTCTCTAAGTACTGACTTCACCTGGGTTCCTCGGTCTGACTATCATTTGTCTTTGGGTTGCACCCCTTTCAACTTCATTACTGCGTAGCCTCCAAGACCGACATGCTTTGGTCATAAGAGATTCTCTTGCCTGAAGCCTCGAACCCTCTTCTTCACTTCATCAACTCCGCTTTTGCGCCTTCGACGTTCTGTCAACGCTTCAAGCCCTCCTTTCGTTCTCCACAGTCAAGTTCATTTCTTGCTGCCCACATCCTTTTTCGTCATAAAGTACTCCTTCATCGTGCCTTCACACGAACCTTACTCTCCTCGCACAGCACTGCGCTTTGACATTCCTCTACTGTTTATCATCATCCGTCTGGAATCACGTCCTTTCAGAGCTTTGGCCCACTTCCAGATCACTAGACTGGACTCGACCCCCTATTCACAGTACCTCAGGCATATTGTGAACGAATCATTCGCTTGCTCCCCACTTTCATCACATTTCGCCTTCATACTCGGCCATGCCGTATCACAACGTCTTCTCTGCTCTGCGTCGCCGCGCCACGCCCATTCTACCTTCGCATCCATCCTCATCAAACTCGTCTAGCTCGGTGGGTGTCTTTAGTTCTGACTTGTTCTCATTATGCTGACCGGTCACAGAAGGATGTCACCAATTTTCCCCGCAGTATCATCACCAAGTCTCCCATTCGCAAGTCAAAATCGAAGCGTACAGCCTCGCCTGCGTCGCTACCACCTCCCCTTCCCCTATCTTTGCCCCTCCCTACCCATTCCTCCCAGCGCCCTGCCCTGGACCTGGATAAGACAGTCATCAAGAACGAACGTTCTAGTTGGTCACCGACGGCGAGCCACGAGATGCCGGTGGTTGGCCGTCGGAACGTTGTCGAACGTGAAGACAATCGAGATCTGCGAGCGGAGATTGACGAGTTTCATTATAAAAATGTGCGTTCCATTGTGCGATCTCCATTGTCCTCATGCTCAATATGCCGATCAGCCCTACTTCCATCTCCTCTACTCGAATATCTCCCCGCACCAGCATCTCAGCGACCGCTGTCATCATATGAGCACCATCTTCGAAGAAAGCGGTGATTTGCCTCTGTCTCCTCCGGGCCTACTCACCCCGCTATCTTTCCCGCCCATTCAAAGCGGTGTCTCGGTCGAAGTCAACGTGGTCGATGGCTCCACCTCAGACCCAGAGTCTGAACCTACGACGCCTCCTCCGGAAGTCCCGAAGGAAGGGCGAGGTGCAGGATGCGTGATGAAGAAAAGAGGGGGGATGACTTCTTTATCCTCCATTTGTGAAGAGGAGGACGAGGAGACAGATGCAGATACCGTTACCGAGAAGGATGAAACCACGGATGACACTGCATCCGAGGGCTCGTTCGAAGGTGCGTTAAACTTCGTGTACATTTGGCTGCTCCAAGCTAATGAAGCATCATGCCGACTGTAGGAGAGTGGAAAGACGTCTTCACCCACTCACGTGCGACCTCCACCTCATCCAATACTTCTCCCTCGCGCACATCCCACGTCTCTCGTTCGCGTTATCGAACCACGTCTCCTGATCGTGAACATGACCAATCCCAGCTCAACTCAGTTCGCTCTCTTCTTATCGTCGCCACGGACGAGATTAGTGCCCTCAAAGCCACGCTTTCCGCTAAAGAGGCCTCACACCTCACTGAACTCGGATCGCTGAAGAACGAGAAGCACAAAGTGGAGCACGAACTCAAGATATCTCAGAGGGAGGTGAGGGCGATGAAGACAGAGCAAGAAATGATGAACGAGTACGCGAGGAGGATGGCTGGAGAGATTGGGAGGCTTCAAGAACAACTCGCGAAGAGAGACGCGGCACTGAGGGTCCGAGGTATCGCGATTTCTGGGAGCGAGGTAGAGGATGGTAGCCCCCCGAGGCATAAAGTACGTCGTAAGCGCGTTCCTTCCGCTGGCGTCGATGCGGGTCTGCCTTCGCCACCGCCTTCTGCCAGCAGCTGCTCCGAATCAGAACGGCGCTCCTCGCTCGACTCCCCATCCCGTCCCTCCTTCAGCTCCCAAAATTCCGATGAACCAAGCTCGTGGCGCTTCATCTCACAAATAGGCGAAGACGACGAGGATGGACTTCTTGGTCTTCCTTCACCTCCTTCGCCTTTGCTCACTCCGACAACGCCGACACCCTTGTCGCCACCCTTGTCGCCACCCTCATACGCCCAAGACCAAGATCACTGCTCGATATTTGACGAACATGATTTCGGGCATGATCATGACGATATCGTTTCCATGATGGCGATGCGGGATGGTCGCTCTTCGAGACTTGGGCATAGAGAGGACGCTTTGGTCTGATCTCTCTTAGATTCCAATCACTCTATCTAACGACATCTCACGACCTCTTTTCGCATCTAATTATCAATGTTCCTAAGCCTTTCTATCCACCTATGCATCTTCACAACTTTCTGTACATACTTTCTCCTATATCGTCCTGAGTCTCGTTATAAAAGCTACGTCGTACACTCTGTATAATCTCATATATTCCTGCTCCCCTCGCTCATTCGTCCGGCACTTTGGGCCACATCACCGATGATGCAGTCAAGCAGATCTGCAAACACGAGGACGAAAGTGACTACGTCCATTCAAAGCGCATTGTACGTAGAGTACAGTCGTTTGCATGTCATTCTGGAACCGCGGCGCGAGAACAGTTGTTTGGTCTGAACAAATACGTGACTGTCGGCCACCGGCCCGGATGTGTATCCCTGCAAGACGACTGGGCTCACTCAGTCCTTCCCTCAACCAACGTCCACACTATCCATACTGATACACACCATTCTATTTTGTGTTAATCTTCACACACAATCGCCTGCTGCTTGACCTCTCCAATTCATCCTACGCCTGCTAGGGACATACACTGGGTAAATCGGCTGGACGATATATTGAGCCACCCTTCCTCTTCAATCGCAGTCTCAACCGACAATTCCGCTTCGTTACTATCATCCTAACAGTCCCAGGCAACGCAAAATTGGCGACACGAGGAGCAGCCTCAATGGTCGCCAACGCTGTGTGGTAGAAGATGTGAATGCATAGGAGGGGTGTTCGTGCGCTAGAACTTGGGTTGACGAGAGGGACGTGATACATGGGTACGTTGCCCTTTGTGTGGGAGTGAGCGGCGAGATGTTGAAACAAACGTGAGCGGGGGAAGGACTCTGAGAGGAGTGTAGCCGTGTCCCTCCGCTGAGGTTGTTTCAGCTCTGGTTCATATCCTCGGGTGCGTTTCTTGCTTTTGGAGCACAGCAACTTCCCTTCCTCCTAGCTGTACCGACCAACACTGCTCTCAATCTCTACTCGCCAAGTTAACCCTCCAAACAAGCTTGTCAAAGCCGAATCACCAACCTATGTTCCTAATGTAACACGGGCAAAGATCTGCTCTTCTCCAGCTATATCTCCGTCCCATTCAGTCTCGAGGAATTCTCGTTCGTGTCGAGATAACACTCCTGTTTGTTGACTTCGAGAGCTTCCCATCTGTCTGCCTCTCTTCTCTCTCGTGTACCCGCGTTCATTCCGTGCACAGTTGCCGTCTGTACTTGATTCTTTGACTCGATTTCTGTCATGCGAGGATATGCTGCGCGTCGGAAAACATCTGCCCCGCCGTAGTGTTTTATGTAGAAATATATTCCTCTTATCGTTCCTCATCTCTGAGTCATCCTCACAAGTTCTCAACCCGCAAGCACTATGATTGCAAGGCAAGTAGAAACATGAATGCTCGAGCATGGCAGTCACTTCAAACAACGCGCCACTGTGGCGCCCAGTGACCTACCGTGACTGTTTGGTCAGACCAAACAACATTTCTCGCGAGGCGAATCCAGAATGACATGCAAACGACTGTAAATACATCATCCTACACATTCACAATGCAGCTATATCCTACGATTTCACGAAAACATCAGATACAGAGCAGGAGAGGGGATGGGATAGGAAGTGAACGAACTGTAGCCCGGACGCGTCGCGACGCGTGTTCATCATCACGGGTTCGCGTCTGTTTTCGAACGCGGCGGACTCCGAGTTCCCAGAACAGATTGAGAACAGAGAATGGGGGGCGGCAGATACGCTCGGTGCTTGGTGTACTTTCTCTGGAATATTTTATTTTTTTTCAATTTTGGGACACAGCACAAACTATTCCTGGGTCCTCTACGGTAATCAGACCTTCTGAAGAAATTAAACAGGCTTTCGCTGAGCCGACAGCAAGGGTCGCCGATCGCTTGGCGCACTGCAGCACGACGCGACTTGGTCTGACTTGGTGGACTCTCAACCGTTTCTGTCCTTTGCCCATACTTACCTGCAGACTCTGCTGGCACATGGCCTATGGGTAAGGTTTTAATCTCATCTCTTCTTTGCCTTAATGCGCTCAAGGGTGCTGTGGTACACACCGTCAAATCAGCATCGCTCACTCTCGCGAATTACAACGAAAAAATTTTCTCGGTGCCTCTACCTGCCTTGTCTCAAGTTACCCCCCTCTTCCGCTTCCGTTTTCATCTTCGCACCTTCATGTACCATCCAGCCCTCCTTGACGTGTACCACATGTATATGCAATCTGGAGAAACCATCACCATCGAGTTCATTCAGGCCGTTTGTGGAAGGTCCGTCACTGGGATCATGACTCGCACGAGAATTCGCGCGGCTCCACTGTCGATAATGAGTGGCTGTCGGCCATGCAGTACGTCCACACCGGTCCGTGAAGTGTGAACAAGATCAGGGAGGTCAAAGCGTTCTGTGCCTGGGCTGTGTACTCTGTAACTGAGCGCTTCTTGTTATGTCCTCGATAGACAGGAGCTCGAGATACAGCATTTCTCTGTGAGTACACTTCGAAGTCTCCTCTGTTTCCACTCATTTTGAGAGTCTCCACTGATCTACGGATGTTCTTAAAGCAGGTTTGTGCCCACTCAAACCACCGGTGTCAGAGACCATTGAGGAGTCGGGTTGTTGTGAACGGACAGGCGCCCGTCATGGGATGAGTGTGTGAGAAAGTCGACCGAAAAGCCTCCAGAAAGATTTGTAGGCGTCTATAGGCGATGCTTATCCAAGTCGAACCGTATCTTCTCGATGCTCGCATGAAGCGAACTTCCATTTCACCCTCGAGAAGGCTCCCAACCCGATCGCTGATTTCCAGATAACCGGAGTTTGCCTCTGTGCGATGCATACATGCTCTTGCAACGAGGAGATCAGACCAATGCACATATTAACCCTCGGGACATTCATGCTTTCAAGGATCGCTTCTCGTCTTCCACCCTCATCAGATCTTTGGCTCGCCTCTCTCGACGTTTACCCCCTTTCAACATCGTCTTTAACGTCTTGCACCTGACGTATCGGCGCGACTTTGTTTCACTACGACCATGCTCGATGCCCATTCAGACCTCTTTCATACGCTCATCCCAACAATGGAGGAGGCGATCAAGCGTACCCGCGCTCTACCCCCTGCCAATGATCACGATGGTGTTTGCCTTTCCGCATCCTCGCGAAACGCTCTCATCTTTCTGGGATCCTCTCCGCATAATTGTCTCGAAGCTATACGCGCACGCTATCGCAGCATATCTCGGTGCTCTGAGATGGAGACCGTATTCTTCTTGAAGAACAAGGACACTGGCGATGCCTGTAGGATGAGGTTCGCCCCTGTGCCACTCTCACCGATACGTTGGTTGATCATACTGCTTATTGCTTGTTTAGCAATGACGCTCGCGAGCGCCTCATCACCGGACCAATGAACCTTATGGCGCTTACCGAGGTTAGGAGTTTCCCGCACCCTGTGTTCAAGTATCCGGCAGCTCTCATAGTAAGTATCGTGTCCTTTTCTCCTCGTATCTCAATCCAACTAACATTGCGTGGACGAAGGGGTCTGTAGGAGGCATCATGATATGGACTCACGGTTGGGAGCAAGCCATCAGAGTGTGCACTCAGGTTCATGACCATCTCCAGACAATTATGAAGTCTGTCAGAGCTCAGGGTCTGATACCCGAGCAAGTCTCTTTCGCGCCCCTGTCCCCGCTATCCTTTGATCTTCCAATGTTGCTTGGGGATTCCGACTCCGAGGTACCTTTGCTTGAGTCACTCGATCATGGATATTCGGTCAGCTACACGCTCTCCTCTTTGCCGCCACCTGTCGCTAACTTTGTGCTGTAGTCTCAACCGAATTCGTCTGTGTTCACTTCATCCTCTATTCACGCGGAGGAGTCATCTTCCTCGTCCCCCGATCGTGTTGGGATGTGGCTAGAGCATTTCGGTGTGATAGACACCATGCATTCGCAACTGGAAGAGTCTCTGCCAACCAGCTGGGACGATTATAAGCCTCCCTGCACCGTTCGTGACCATGGGGCGGCAGATATCGCTTGTTTCGGTAGTACATTGTTCGCGCCACCATCTCCCACGCTCTCATTCCCCGGGTCATCGTGCTACTCGCGCGGTGTTACGCCACTCGCAGCATCCCCTCCCGCGTTCGGGTTCAGCGACGATATTACAGAGGAATATACCGACGAACTAGTCATGTCTCCCCGTCTCATTGCTCCTCTTCCTCGACGCTCCTCCCACACTCCATCGACGCCACTGTCGTCGGCATCTACGCCAGATCTTATTCCCGGGTCGGTACCTGCTACCCCCGATTCTCCCGATATCCCCCTCTCTCTTACTTTCCCTCAACCACTCCCGAGCAAAGCCCCCACTCCCAAGCCGACCACAAAGCCGACCACTCCAACTCCAAGCGCATCCCGAAAGCAGGCCGTTTCGGACATGGGCTCTCCTGATCCAGCCTCTAGCCCGCTCACATCGATGTCCAACCTCCGTGTTCCTTTCGTTGATGACGACGATTTCGAGCCTGAGCCTTCCGACGATGAGGAAGAAGAGGACGAAAGCGACGACGACGACGACGCTTATCACCCGAGCGCTGGCTCTTCTAGGAAGAAGCAGGGTCCCGCGTCACAACGGAAGCGGTTTGCTGCAACGTCTCCTCGCGGAGAACCGCAGGCCATTCGTGTTCCCAACACTCGTGCCAAGGAGCCGTCATCCCCCATCGTCGTATCCTCATCGCTCGCTTCCCCGACACCTCCATTCACCGCTTTTCCCTCATCTTCATCAGCCCCGCTGTATCATCCTCCTCCCGGCCTTAAACGAAGGCCAATCGACTATCCCTCCCGTACCGCCGATTCCGCCGACTATGACGCTCACGAGTGCAAGTTCTGCATTCATCCCCGTTACGTTCGTTCAGCCGACGCTGAGCGGCATGTGAAAAAATCTTGTTGGTTGAATCCTGACAGGGAACGACAGGAGTGCCCTAAGTGTGGGGTAGATGTGTCGAGGGACGACGCTCTCAAGCGACATCGGCGGGACAAGTGCAAGGGGAAGCGGGGTCCTCCGAAAATGAAGGGTTGTGTGAGGATGATCGAAGCAGAGGGTAAGAAAGTGAGGAAAGGGAAGAAAGGGAAGAAGGCTTGAGACCTGTGATCACGGAGGAGGAAAAGGTAAGTCATTTACTCATCTACAATGGTTCGGTCGTTCCGGTTCTTCACCAATATTGGTCGCACCATTTCTGTCGTCCCTATTTTCACCATCTCGTTCAGTTCGTCATTGTCCAACCTTGCTGTGTCCTGGCTTTCGCCTACTGATGCTGTTTGGAATTGTATCATTACGTCGCACTTCTTCTGCTTTCCTCTACGCTTTGTTGTCACTGCATAGTATCTTCTTGGTTATCCTTGCATTATACCTCACCATTATTTCTCTATCGCTTGCATGGCCAACTTGAATGGACATTTCACGTCGTTATATCACGTTCCACCTTCACCAATTTTCCTCCCTTCCGTTTATGAGGCGATTATAATTTATTTTCATCCGGCATCTGGTATACTCTGTATCCTGTATCATTTGGCGTAGCAGTTTTTTCAACACATTGCCCTCGAAGGGTCGCGCTCGAATCAAGCATCGTATTCCCTAGTTGACCTTCACATTCTTGAATGACGGTCCGAACTTCCAGTGAACGGTTCCCTCGGCCTCGACCTCGGGAACCGTGGCACATACTCTACTGGGCCCGTTACATGCCTCCTCCATAGACAATGTAACACAGCCCAGAAGTATCGCCTGCGATTTCTAACGGCCGGATCATGGTACGTCGTCCTCGTTGTCAGAGGCCTATATGCAATTACATCAGGCAAGGAAACAATGTGGTAGGTCTATCAACATCAGCATCGATACACGCCCGGCCTATCAAGCCTGATGCTCCCTGTTGCTCGTGCGTGCGTATTTGGGTTCGGTGGCAAAGAATTCGAGGAAGGAATCACACTCGAGCGCCTTCACTTGCAGTGGCAGGCTTCTTTGTTCCACGCCCTGACTGCGTGGACGGACAGCAGCCTATTATGCTTCCATCGGACGAGACGGGGTCCGAGCCTACTGGTTCCTTTCTTCCGCTTGATCTATAGGCTGAACATCAGAACAGACGCGATTGATCATCGAACGAAAAGCTTGGGGTATACGCATAAAAGGAGAACAAAGGAATGACGACTCGGAGGACGTTTTATCCTTGGGAGTTACCCAAGGACTCGGCATGGGTAGGACTTGGAACATGGTCACACTAGGTCTGTGCCTGTAGTGCAGAGATAAGTGAAGAACTTGAAGTTGAAATATGGCGCCACAGGGGCTCTACTCGAGTACACTCGCCGCTCAAAAGTGTTACTCCTTCGTGCCTCTCACCTTCCTGCAGCATTGATACGTACCCTTTGGCGACAGATAGAAAACCTGATCAAGTCAGTTTCGCACATTCCCCCAACAACGCCAACGCCTTCGCCATGGCCTCCTTGGGATGTGGTACACCCAAATGCCACTCCCTATTTTCCCTCAAATCCTCCGCAAGTTTCTCCAAATCCCACGCACCCGACTCCAGACCCGGGTTCTCGGGATCATAGAAACCACAATATCTTCCGCTCTGACGAGAACGCTCAAAGACGAGGTATGCGACGGGAAGGCGGATGCGAGAATATATCTCGAGAGCTTTAGGTATAGTGTCACGCGTGGTGAGAGGGCTAGAGAGGAGGGCAGATATGACATATGCGTCCTGAATCATAGTGATAGGAGAGTGAGTAGTGTAGGGCTGGTAAGTAACGGTTCTGAGCTACCAACCTCGATGGCCTGCCCGGCACCAGCACCTAGGAAGGGTGTCATCGAGTGGGCCTGTGAACGGCTTTCAGTTTGAGCGAACAAAAGCCAAGGCTATGCGAAGCAAAAGACATACCGCATCGCCCAGCAACGCCACACGAGATGAGCTGAACGACGGAAGTCCGGAGACGACATTCACAGCCCACTTGTTCACGTTCAAGCCCTCAATGGCCTTCAAGTTCTGCGATATCAGCAACCGTTGCGAACTACTAGGAAATATAAGGAGCTTACGCCAACTAGATGCCTCGCATTCGGGTCCCAGTCCTTGAATGCCTCAATGATTGATTTGGTGTTCACGTGCGATTCTACCCAGGGCTCAGGGTAAAGAATGCCCTCTCGTGTGTAGTCTGCCTCGAATATGGCAAGGTTCACGATTTTGCCCTGTGCAACAGGATACGAGACCGTGTGCTGCACGAGAATTTCAGCCACAGGTAAGTCAACAGTAATGCTGAAACGATTGGGTCAGAGTATAACATACGCGATTCTTCCCGAAGTACTGCAAGGCCATTAATGAACGTGCGACTCGTCATAATGGTCAAGGACGTACCTGTACAGGACGTTTGAGAGCGGGATGTTCTGGGTCGATTTGGGCGAGTTTCTCAGCAGGAACCAAAACTCTATAAACCATAACGCCACTCCATTTCGCTTTGACGAGTCCGCGCAGATCACCGGCTTTCTGAATATCGTCGTCCTTCTCGGCCTTTCTCGCCAGTCCCTCAAGCATGTAGCCTCGCACTGCGGACTTGACTCCATCTGCGCCAATAAGAATGTCACAAGTTGCAGTAGAGCCGTCTGTGAATGTGAGAGTGATTGAAGATGATGATGGAGATTCTATGTAGGAGACGAGACGTTTGGAGGTGAATGTCCGAACGCGGGGCGGGAGTTGTTTGATGATGGCTCCGTGGAAGTCCGAGCGCAAGAAAGGTGCAATTCCGCCTGAGTTCGCTGGAAATAAGTAAACAGGGCCTTGACAATTGAAGTTGATGGTAAAGCCCTGGACGTACCCTGCATGCTAGCGGTGATGAAGTTGACACCGGGTTCCGGTTGGTCAGATTTAAAAGCATATATAGATGGAACTAGCATTGTCACACACAACAATATGCGCTCGATAACTATGCTTAGTCACAGAGACACAACATCTGCTCACCTATCTCGTTAGAATTCGGAGCCGAAGGTGTATACTTCAGCAAAGCTTCCTCCAATCCAAGGTCTTTGAGAACCTCCCATGATCTCCGGTTCATCCCAATACCAGCACCGACTTCTGCGAACTCGGACGCCGCTTCGTAGACCTCTACTTCGACATCTTTGAGTTTTCCGAGAGCATATGCGGTGACGATACCACCGATACCACCGCCACTAGAGTAAAAACCCAAGTTATGGTGGCCGAGATGAGGTCACGAAGGGGTTATTGAAAGACTAGCTTAGACGTACCACACGGCAACTCGAAATTTGGGAAGTTGAGAGGTCATTCTCTTGTGTTGGTAATCTTGGTGCAATGAAGTCTAAAGGCAAGTGGAGGGGGGAAGTGAGAGCACGGATGATGGTGCTCGAATCTGTTCAGCTCGAGCTTTTTGAAGCAGGAACATCAACAGGCCACCCCTCATTTACTTACGACAAGCGGCGACTGAAGTTAGGGCTGGGAAACAGACAAGGACCCGAACAGGAAGTCTGTTGCCCTTTGTGTCCCGAACTCCGTGTGTCGTGACAAACCGGCCCAGAGGTAGGAGCACTTCGGGCCCTCTTCATTAGAGAACAACAGACACGACGTCAGCGGCATGACATATTTGAGGGTAAAAGGAACGGGTCCTCGAGTTCCCGAGGTCTCCCAGTGTGAGCAAATATGAGCTGTTCATTTTTTCGAGCGTGATGGTCTCAACTCAGTTCTCACGGTACACATACTGCCCGTGACAAAATTTGCACCATCTGTACACCGTAGCTACGCCGAACCGATCAGCGTCATTCTCAATCAGCACGAAAGAAGGAATATACACACCTACAGTACAAGAGTTAACATAGCTCCCTCTTCAACATCTCCACTACCCTCCTCCCTTCGTCCTCTGCATATCCGAGTCCTTCCGACAGTCAATTCGTTCTCCTCTGTATCTCCTCTCCCTGGGCCTCTCCAAATCCCACTGGTAAAGATCCTCCTGAGAATTTTGTCATCAGTGAAAATTGTGTATAGTATGCCAAACGAATGTTCTGCGACCTATCTGCCCTTCTTCCCTTTATTGCATTTATTTTTCTTCCCACCATATGACGTCGGAATCGATACTGGCTCACAAGTCGGGTTTTCTGGTTCATCCTGCACAATGAGTCCTTCGTCCGGGGCGCCCGGGACGTGCCCCACAGGAGTCGCGTCGTCGGGACAGTTCGTGATATTCTCTGGAGTCGCAACCACAGGCATCGAGAGAGGAGTAGTCGTGGAGGTGCTGGTGTCCGCGATAATATGAGGGTAACGCATGGTCGAGCGTGATACATGAGCCTCTACCCTCTTTCGCAAGTCAGAGGGAGGAAGTTTCCTCGAATCCGCCGGGCTGCTGGTTGTGGTTTGTCCGAACGAACCACCACCGAACCCGCTAAAGGGATTCGGAGCGGACGCTGCACGAAGCTCAGCCCGAGTCATGACAACCTTCACCTCCTCCCTCGCAGCCGCAATATCCACCATATCACGCATTCCCAATCTCATCGCCTCCTCATGTGTAATCGGCATCTCCCTCTCCACCAACGCCATATATCCCGGCATCAACCACTCCTCCACCTCGTACGCATGACCGTACACCACCCTATCGACGTCGGACGCGATAGGAGATAGGTTCTTGATGGCAAGTTCTCGAATGGAAACGAACTTCCATTGGGTGGCGAGATGGAGGACGGATTTCCAGGCGAGGACTCCTTGGACGTCGGACGCGGAGAAGGAGCTGTGGATGGTTCAAGGACGTTTATTATTTATACAGTTAGACAATGGATCGGTTCTGATGTGAGATATAATACAGACCTGGGGTACAATATGCTGAGGAACATGTCGAATTCTGCCGCGATGGCAATGTCGTCCAGTACGATAGGCGTAGTGATGCCTGGTACCAAGAAAGTTTCAGCGAAATACGGGGAGTGTTTCTTCAAGACAGAGCCGTGGACGCAATAGAGCGTGCCGTTGATCTGTTGTATCGTGACATCAGTCGTAAGTAACCATGAACCATAAATGAATGCGCACGATGAATGTCGTACTGCCATCTTCGAAGAAAAACAGCTCGTGCTTCTTGGGGCGAGGCAAGGCTTCAGTTATAGTAGATGCGCCATCCTGCAGCTCTTTCGTCGCTAAATGCCCATCTTCATTCTCAGAGGGAGGTGTGGGGTTGGGGGCGAGGCCTGTGGGAGAATCTTCTGGGGAAAGCCCTCCCTCAGAGGCATAATACTCCTCGTCGTCAGAGCCAAGCGCATTGTCTACAAATGAGAAGTTCAATGTACTAGTGGGGGATATGTTGAGCTAGAGCAATCATAGGGATCAGCACATCAAGTACAATAGAAACAGAAGAGGGTACTTGTGCATAATCACTCACCGACATGGCTTGTGAGCAAGAGAGGGAATGAGAGGGTATTCCTATAGTTGCGCCACTGGAATTATATGAAGCTCTCAAGCCGGCGCTTGCAATGCCTCACCTCCTGCGCATGTCCTTAGGTAAGATATACCGTACTCATACTTCACACTGGGGAGCTTTCTTGGGATGTGGCGCACCACGGGTGCGCCAGATCCCACGCACCTAACTCTAATTCGGATTCTCAAGATTAAAGAGGTCGTGATATTTTTCCATTCTGACTGGAATGCTGAAAGACGTGATCAGCGACGGGGTCGCTGGAAAGCAGGGCAGATATTATATATGCATCCTGGAGTATAGTGGGGGGAAGAGTGTGAGCGATGTATGTCTGACAACGGTTCTGAGCTACCGACCTCGATGGATTGTCCGATACCAGCACATAGAAAGCGTGTCATCGAGTGGACCTGTGGATGACAAAAAAGGTATGCAGTTTAGCGAACAAAATCTAAGGCTATGCGTGCCAAAAGACGTACTTCCGCTCCCAGAAACGCCACATGAGACGAAGCAAACAATGGAGATCTCGAGACGCCATTCACCGCCCACTTGTTTACAGCAACCGTTGCGAAAACCCAGGGAATATAGGGATCTTACGCTAGCTATATGCATTCTATTCGGGCCCAGGCTTGAACGCCTCGATTACTGGACTGATCTTCACGTGAGATTCTACACAGGGCTCTGTGTAAATAGTGTTCCCAGTATAGCCCGTCTCGAATGTGGCAATGTTCGTGAAATTCCCCTGCAAGAGATGAGACCAAGTGCTGCACGAAGTGTAGTCTTTGCATTTTGAACGCGCACAAACGTGCCCCGGCACCTCGACGAGCCTTATGTACAGAAAAATGCGATGTATCGAAAGGGACTGTCAGCGAATCTTAGGATACGAATCTTGACACGATGATGGCGAACGTTGCGGTAGTCCGAGCCTGTGGGTCCCCGTTGCCAGGAGGCATAAGCAGATATCCTTCAATGAGCCTAATGATTGTCAATGTGTAGAGGGTATTCCTTGAAAAAAACAGCCACGCGTAAGCAGACAATAACGCTGAAGCCATTTTGAACGAGGGTATGGCCCGTGCAGTTCTTTCGTAAATACCACAGGGTCATCAATGGATATTAACTCGCCAGAAGGCTCAAGGACGCACCTGTACAGAACTGGAGCAGAACGCTCCGGTTCGATGCGGACGAGCTCCTCAGCGGGGACTGGAGCTCGATACATAATAGCGCCATTCCAGTCTTCGTAGACGACCAGCTGCCAAAATAGAAAATCGCCTTCAGCCAGGCCCTCGAGAGTACAGCGCGGACTGGACACGATCTGCGCCGAAAGGAACGTCACAGGTCGCAAAGGAGAGATCTGTGGATACGTGAGTGGTTGACACTCACGACGGGGATTATATGTAGGAGTTGAGACGTTTAGAGGTGAGCTCCTTAACGCGGGGCAGGAATTGTTCGATGATAATTTCGTGGATCGGAAATACGTTCGTAGGAGCATCTTGGGGAGTTGCGGTGAGCCATGGACGAGGCAAGACAACGCTCATATATCCGCGTCGACAGAGGTGTTGTCTTAGACGGTGAAGGGTAGTCGAATGTGCAGGTTGCCTACAGATCAAGCATCGTAAGGTTTCATGTTCGACTGCCACCGTCCACGTGGCCAGGAGAGTTTTCGCAAGTACTTATACCATCATCAAAAGGCCGAGCACAAAACTCTTCGAGAGGAGAGAGATCACCTATAGCAGGCCAATTTATGCAGCTTTTATCATAGCAAAAAGAGGCTAAACGACGAGAGCATTACTGCCGTTTGCATAGAAGATTGAACGCGCGTTTTTTGCGCGCTGTTTGCCCCGCCAAACAGTGACCGTGACGGTCGTGGACCGAGAGGACCGAGAGTGGCCCTGTGTGTGGCGAGCTGTGTTCCTGCAGTCTGCTGCCCATGCTCAGTCAGGAACATTTGTATACCTTTGTAAACATTGGACAAATAAAATCCAGCCACTGCAATGGAGAGCTTTATATGATACTTAGTGAGCATGCAAAGCTGCATGCTGCACTTTTGGTGCCAAGTCTTGAGTGGCCACTCCCAAATTCCGGAGCAAACAGCTCAATTACAAGTCGAGAGCAGCACTGTAAAGGGCGCCCAAATATATATATACTGACTTATGTCTGATTTTCACTCATAGGGCCAGTATTCCACCTCTTCGAGTTGTCATGAACGGCGCGGTCTCGCTGGGCCACATCAGCACTGCAGACCGTGCCACTGCCGGCCTTCTCGGACAGCGCTGTCACGGTCACTGTTTGGCGGGGACAAATAGCGCGCAAAAAACGCGCGTTCAATCTTCTATAGGGGTTTTATGATACGGGCGTTTCGATGACCTGGGGCCAGAGTTTTATGAGCCCAGAGATCAAAGTGGCGCTGGGTTCCACACTCCCACGAGAGGCTTCGCGCCGCGCTCTGTATCGAGTGCCCCTTGTCCACTCCTTATTTCGGGCTGTTTTTCTTCAGATTTTTCACGGGATTCTATCCGAGCATGCTTACGTTGCCTATCACGAAGTTTATAGAAGATAATAGATGCTGGGGTGCTGTCACCAACATGCGAAGGCTAACGCGGAATAAGCCGAACGCTGTTGGCTTCGTCGTATGCGGGGCCGGCGCTCGAGGTGGGGCAATCTCTGGCCAGGCAGAAATGAGCTCTGGGGCCGTATCATAAAACCCCTTATGCAAACGGCAGTAGGAGATTGTTGGGAGAGTGACGGCGAGGTCAAAATCGAAGAGAAAGCCTGATTCAAACTCCGCCCGCCCAACGCCGCTCATCGTCGCGCACGACGAGCAAGCGCGTCCACAACACGCTCTACGCCACCATACTTCTCCCTTCATCCCCACCGCCGTCGACAATCCCCACGGCCAGACATCATGAAGCTCGTAAGGTATGCACCCCGTCCATTGCTTGTCCAATTTCTTGGTACCAACACCCACACTCCGAGCAGCCATTTGCGTTCTTTTTATGGTGTGTAAGTTCGACGGCGTGCTCACGGTCGATTTTGCTGTGGTGTAGATTTTTGATGAAACTGAACAATGAGACGGTGACTATCGAGCTGAAAAACGGGTCGATCGTCCATGGGACGATCACAGGTGCGTGTTCAATATCTTTCTTCGCGTTCTATCCTTACTGACCATCACCTCTTCCTCCCTCTTTCCTTCACCTCCCTCCTCTATTCTTCCATCCATCGCAACCCCATGTCGCTCTACAACCTCATGTCGCTGACACGACCCAGGCGTGGACATGCAAATGAACACCCACCTCAAAACCGTAAAGATGACCGCCCGGAACCGGGACCCCTCCTCGCTCGACTCCCTCTCAATAAGAGGCAACAACATCCGGTACTTTGTCCTGCCCGACTCTCTTCCGCTCGACACGCTCCTCGTCGACGATGCGCCAAAACCGAAGAGTAAGAAGCGGGATGATGCGAGGGGGAGGGGACGGGGTGCGAGAGGGGCGGATAGGGGGAGGGGCGGACCGAGGGGACGCGGGAGGGGAAGGGGGAGGGGATTCTGAGCGGTGCGGTTGGATTAGGGGGGAGGGAGAATGGATTGAGGTTGATGAGAGGAGAAGGGGAAGTGTGGGTGTCATTGTGCCTGTGCATAAAACGGTGGGCCGTGATGGGTACGTGCGTGCGGTCTTGTATCAGTCCTGTCTATTTTCTTGCTATCAAATCCCCTTGACTATCGTCCGCCGTACCACGTCCAGAAGAAGGTCACCGTCGTTTCGGTCCACATATATCGGCGTTTTTGAAGAAAACATTGTCCTCCATCGATTATTCCCGTAACAAAATTCGTTTCACCTACGGGGTCATCATCATCTGCCGCTCCCGCCTTCCGCTGTCCCACCTTTAGCCCGAAACGAACTGCTTCCCGTCTGGCTGCTCTTCGAATGTTTCACCCCTGCTCTAAGAGTGACAGCTTCTGATCCAATTCTCGTCGACCTGTTGCGCTCGTTTGATGCGAACCGGCCGGTAGAAATATAGTACGACCTCAGTGAAGCGCGAATACCCTTCGTGGCGTCTTCTCTGCATGCTACAGCAAGTATGGAACTCGAAAGTGGTGGTTCTGTACGCCACCTACGCCACCAGGAAGAATTGCTCGTGGGTGGGTGGCGTCGGTCGAGAACCTCCAACCAGTCCATCTGAAACCTTTCGTCCAAGATCACTCGCGTCCTACGAACACTCCACCTTCTGTACATTAGACCTGCTCTCCGTCCAAAAACACACCAAGCAAAATAAATAAGTCTTGTAAAATACGAATATCGGCCTTGGTCGGCTATGAATGTGATTAGATTGGTAGCCACGCGGTCGACATGCGGCCAACAGGAAATGAGCCTGCTACTTATCTCTTACCCCGAACCACCTTCCTTCTCTTCTCTTCCCTTTCTGCCTTCAGCTTCACCAATAACCCGTAATACCGTGCTCTAGAGCTCTATACCCAACCGAACCTTTGTGCTTTTCGCTTACTACGTAATACTGGCAGCCTTGCAATTGCGCGTGAATTCTATCGCTGGCACTGGCAGGGATCTCCCGAAATTCGCACTCGGAGACTTCTCATCGTTCAGCTATTATAATTCAACCCTACACGCTCCTGCGCCATGGCACCTTCACCATCGACGTCTACGCCGTCGTCCTCGTCTTCACCGCCTTCGCTGCAGCAAGCTACGGTGAAGTCTACGGTTGCTTGGCAGAGGGATTTGGAGAGTTTGTTTGTGCTTGCGAAGGATCGGTTTCCGGATGTAGTGTGGGACTTGGTGGACGAGGATGACGATGCGAAGGGAGAGGAGGTATGGGGTCACAAAGGTTCGTGTTTCATTGCATTTCGTTTGCTTGTGTGGAAATGGCAACATTCTGGTGCTGGAGTCATCACGAGGGAATCGTCTCTGACGGGCCACAGTGAGTTGACGTGCGGCGCCAACGCTCTTTTCATGGATATTCATGGCGGGATTTCATTCCAAGTCAAGATACTTTTGCTGTGTGTGTACTTTGTGCGAGAAACATGAAAATACTGTCACCCCATCTGTTGACCAACTCGCTGTCCACCTATCGATTGAAGTACTCACGATATTGAGCTAAGTTTTCGGCTAAGAGAACTTTCATTCTTGGACTATTTTTCTTCTACCGCATGTGATAGCCTCACAACATGCATTCTAATACCGTCCTTTTGTCTCGTACTACATTCTGACCGCTTGCTGACTGACGGTTTCCATGTCCAGCCATCGTCTACGCACGAGCACCACCAACTTTCCAACAACGCTACTTCTCCTTCCGGCCAGCTCCAATATCCTCACCAGGACCCTACTCGCCAACCGGGTTTCCGGCCCAATCCGCACTCTCTCTATCTCTGGGAGTTGATCTCCCTTCCATGTCCCGCTCCCCATCGCCCTTCCGCCCCGTCTCCCCCAGCCCCTCGACCACCGTCAACGGCGTCCTCCGACTGACCACCACCATCAACCCCATCCTTTTCTCCAAGGAGCTCGAATACCTCTACACCGGCAAAGGCTTCGGCGAAGCCTTCGAATTCCTCTTCGACTCGACCGAGCACCGCGACGAAGGCGATGCCGAAGAGAACCGAATAGACAAGCTACGAAAAGACATGGTGTTCATGTGGCGCTCACGGCTCTACTCCGACGTCCGCATCACGATCGAAGGCCGCCCATCGTCCACACACGAAAACACCGCCGCCGTCTTCTCCACACATCGCTTCATCCTCGTCTCCCGATCCACATATTTCCACAACGCGCTCATCGCCTGGGGCAACCCTTCCTCCAAACCTGGCGAACCTGCGACTCTGACTTTACCTTCCCCACCGTTTACGCCCCCCGCGTTACATTTCATTCTTGGGTTCATATATACCGGGACGTTGATATTTTCGAATAGGTCGTATGACTTGGATACGGCGTTCCACATCATGCGTTCCGCGACGTATTTATCGCTCGACACGCTCTACGACGAAGTCCAGGCGCGGATCGTCGTCGAGATGATGCATGGCCTCTTCCACGCTTTTCTCGATTTCGCGGAGTATGAGCGTGTCACGGGCGGGCGGTGGGGTGTCGGCGGATGTAGATGCCGACAATGCGCCCGTCGCGTCCCGCGCGTGCTCGAATTCGCGCTCCTCGACGACGTGAAGAACCCGCACCTCGAACGGGGCGCGCGTCGGGCCCTAGTCGGACTTTTTGGCGAGGGGTGGTGTCATCCCGAGTTCGCTGGTCTGGACAAGAAAGTGCGGGAGATGGCGTTGAAGGGCGTGGCGAAGCGGACGACGCCAAGTAATGTGTTTGCGCTGTTGTTCGCGGCGGAGTTTGCTTTGAGAAGATTGGAGAGCGTGATTGATACGTGGGCGGATGTGGTCAAGGATATGATTGTGGAGGCGAGGAAGGGGATGGATAGGGTGTTGAATGATCAGGCGGAGGAGTGTTTCCAGCAGGGGGAGTGGGAGGAGTTGATGGAGGCGGATGGGGTCAGGTTTGAGGATGGGGAGAAGGTGGAGTTGATTACGGATGCCTTGAGGAGGGGGTTCAATGAGAAGAGTGCGGCGATGGTTTATCAAGTGCGTTTTTTTTTCTTTTGGCCTTTGTTTGTTTTTGGTGAGATGGGGCTGAATGGGATATTTTGCCCTAGGTCCTCGTGTCGTCTATTTTGCTGCGCCCCCACGCGACGGATCCGAACCAGACGATGCTGTCACAGACATCTCATGTTCGTGTCCTGATTGAACAGGTGCGCATGGACGTCGTACGATGGGTGCGTAAGAGGTGGTTTAGTATCCGGAATGACGGAGGGTTCAATACGTTGGAGAACTGGGCATTGAAGGAGCTTGCACACGGTTTGTCTTTTACTCCCTTAGGACATACGTTATATTCTGACACAGACATTACAGAGATGGGAGTCCCATCGGAAGATCTTCGCAACTTACCAGCCGGCGACTCACCCGCGAAAGGCAGCCCCCCACGGACCGGCGGTGTACGCACTGCTACTGGTCGACCAGATACGGACGGCGAGAGCATGAGCCTCCACTCATTACGCACCAGCGTCCTCAACCGAAACATGGCCAAGACGAACGGTCCATCTTCCAACAACCGAGAACCAGTGACGTCCTCAGCCAACTCCGTCCGATCTGTCGCTCGCAGCAACTACTCTACCTCTTCCCGCGTCAGCACCGCTACCACAGCATCCCGACGAACAGCATCCGCATCCCTCCGTCCCGACTCGAAGCTCACACCCTCGCGTTCTCCTTCCCGTGCCACATCTCACTCTTCGATCAGCATATCGGAGGAAGCATCACCAGCGAGTCCCGAATCAGTGACAACCAGCTCATCGAGCACCAATACCCCACGGTCGTCCATCGCCTTACCACGCGGCATCGTCGTCGACGACCCGCCTACCCCCACTCCCCGCCCCAAATCCTCAGCTGCATCCGTCTCCTCAGTCCGTTCCCACGCTTCCACGATCCGCAAGACGTCTACTCCGAGCACGAGCGCGAAAGGCTCGCCCTCCCTCCGCGTCCCATCCACATCCACCCGCCCTCCCTCCTCCGTCTCTAATTATTCCACCGCCGACGGCTCGGGCTCGGCCTCTGCCACATACAAGAACGCAAAGTCGGATCTAGCGTCCGCGCCTGGAGCGAGGACACGGAGGGCATCGGTTTCGTCTGCTGTTTCGTCTGTTAGCGTGAAGACGACTGCGTCTGCGAAAGCTGCTGCTGCTGGTTCATCTACTGCTGCTGGAAGGCCTAGACGACCGTCTGCTGGTTCGGCGATGTCTACGCTTAGTACGGCTGCGAAAGCGAAGAAACCGGCGGGTTCGGCGGAGACTGGGACTGGGACGAAGCAGCGAACGACGTCGGGTGGTGCGGGTCGTCCTCCCTCTGCCGCATCTCTTCGTTCGCCCTCCGCCGCGTCTCTTCGTTCGAATGCGGCTTCTGTAAGGTCTACAGCCACGTCGCCTACCACTCCGCGAAAAGTGTCCGCGCGCCCGAAACCACCAAGTGAATCGCCAAATTCGAAAACACCGACGAAACCTGCAGCATCGTCGTCAGGACCGTCGGGGACGATCAAAGCTTCAAGAGGGAAGACGGTGCCGCCTGTGCCTACGGTCCCGAGGACGGCCTCACCGTCAGCTAAATCGGAAGCTTCGACTCCTACGACGGCGAAACCTTCGCCAGTCAATGCGGTTAAGGAATCCGTCACGCGGAGGGCTTCGACGGATACGATCACGAAGTCGACAGCCGGTGGTGGATCTGCTATCACGAACCCTCCGCCACCAGCTGTTTCATTACCGACATTCGGAGACTCGGTTGTTGGGGCTCCGAGGGGTGCGACGCTCGAGGTTGGGATTCCGTGTATTATCTCGTCGAAACGGGCGCGGTTCCGCGCGTTTGCGAGGTATATCGGGGAGGTGGAGGGTGAGTCTGGGCCTTGGGTAGGGGTGGAGGTGCCGTTGATGGATAATGGGACGACGGAGAAGGTCGAGAAGAGGCAGTGGAATGATGGGACGTGGGGCGGGATCAAGTATTTTGATCTCGGGGTAGGAGCGGAGTGGGATTACAGCGAGGAGCGCGCGGCGAGGCGGCGGAGATTGGACCAGTGGTCGGGCGGGAGCACGTTGAAGGGATCTTCGATCCTGGGGTTGAAGAGGGAGGCGGAGCTGTCGGTGGATGGGAGGAGCAAGCGGTTTAGGGCTGCGTCGCCGGCGGTTTCGGATGTGACGAATACGACGGAGTCGAGGGGGTTGTTCGTTAGGCCTCAGCAGGTTTTGTATGTCGTTGATGCTGTTGGGGCGGATTTCTGAGGACTGATGATCGATACCCCCTTGCGCCGTCGGGTTATGATTTTTCTTTTACCCTTCTCGTTCTTTCCTGCCCCCCTCCTCTCCCCGATCCCCTCGGCCATTATCTGAGATTCACACCATATATCCCCCATGCTCTTTGTATTTTCTTTTCGTTTGGTTTCAGCTCTTCTTATGACACTTTCACGATTACATACCTCTCGGTCCTGATTCTCAACTCATTTGGAATGCTTTCTGTCTCGTTCTTCCTCGTTCTTCTGTTTTGATCTACCCAGCTGCACTCTCCGCAGCTTACCAACACTCGCTCCTTTTATTGATTATCGAATACTTGTGACCGATTCGGTCATCTATTATCATCATCACATCACACTCCTTTTGATGTTTCTCGCAAGTTCTTCCACCTCTGTCGTCGCTCTCTCGCTGATATTGATGTCTCTTTGCTAGGCTAAGTTAGGTTGCGGGTTTGTTCGTCGACTTTTTTTTGATGTTATGTTTTTGTCCACAGACATGGCTTTGGAATGCTGATCAGCCATTTTGCTAGGGTCGAATCCAAAGAGACGCCGATGCAGAGACTCCGTGGTGGCGAGTTCGCCACTCAATTGATAAGCGCCCTGCAGAGTGAGCCATGGTTGGTTCCAAAGTTGCCTTTTCCTTATGACCAGTTTCCAACCGACTCATCAGAAAACACGTTGGTTGATCCGCTCTTACTCTGTCCACCCAAGACACCCATTTATGAGAGCAGCCCTTTACAACGAGCCGTCTATTCTCAACGTATCATACCCGGGCCCAAAGTGCTTATTTGAGCTGCTCTTCGATGCATACTCGTGATGCATTCCGCGCTGCCCAGTTCTTCATAACCGCAGTTTTGCCCCTAAACAAGAATCTCCTTGGGTGTATTCTGACTCTGCTGAATTCTCTCCACAGGCGTCTGTGTACAAGGAGCCTGAGATCCGAGCTTCTTTTGAGCAATAGGTACTGCTGTATGGGCGCTTGCTCATTTCCTCAGTCGCAGTCCCTCCCTTTCTCAGAGTGCATACAGCCCAATTCTCGCACCGCCCATCACCAAGACCAGCAGGAGAGGTATATATAGCAGGGAGTGCAATGATGTGGCCACAGGCTGCACCTTGATGCTATCTTCATCTCCTGACTCTTTCCGCTCTCCCATCATCCTGCGAGGGTCTCAGAACGACTCCTGCGATTTGGTTGCGTACGTGTCCTGACAGATTCATTGCCGAACGGTCAACGATGTCTTCACCGTCTGCGTCGTCGAGTAGTGGTTGGAGCTGGGTTCATGAGGGTACTGGGATCAGAGGTGAGTTGCTTTTGCTAAATGTGTGGCGCGCGCACCAGAAATTGTACGGTCTCCTCAGCCAGTACACCCCTGCGTATACGCTCCCCATGCCGCTCTATCTATGGCATATTGACTGACCAGCTTGTGTCTTCACAGACCAGAGTCCGTCGATCAAGACAGAGACAGAGTGCGGCGAAGACTGGCAACATATTTCAGATTCTTCATTGGGCTCTGAATCCGATTTCACGGATCTCGAATCGGCAGACGGAAGAGAGCCCGTTGCTAGTGTCGTTGCTGACCATAATGAGATTCCGCTAGAGCAGTTTCTCATCCGTTTATTTCGGGTCTTTGAGCATCCTAGGTACGTGCGCTTCGTCCACACTTACGCCCCCGTGTTGTTCAGTGCTCAACCTCTCGTGTCGCACAGCACAATATATTCGGTAGACATCTCGCACAACGGACGATACGTCGCCACAGGCAGCGAACACGGTACTCGACTCTACGATCTCTTCACTGGTCCAAGACCAGGGGACCATACCATGTGGTGAGTTCTGTTCCGCTGCAGGTTTTCTCTCTTCTATTTTCCCGCTATCACACCACGCCGATTGCTCATGGTGTTCCATACAGGCGCTTACTCCCAGAACGTGCTGATCTGCTCAGCGAACAAGCCATCTTGGCGAACGATGTCGCTATCGTCGGCCCAGCGAGTTCACCGCTATCGGACAGGGACGAGTTCACGCAGCAAGTCGTGAACTTGGGACAAGTATCCGAATCAGAGTCGGAGGCGAAGTCGACGTCGATCGTGTATCGCGTGCGGTTCAGTCCTGACGGAAGATATCTCGCCACAGGATCGCAGGATAAACAGATCCGGGTACGTTGGTAGCATTTAGTGTGGCGCTACAGTTCGCAGCATCTTGAGCGCTCATCACGTTTCTTTTCGAAGGTATGGGACGTCACTAGGCGAGGGATCCAGAGCATCCTCAAGAGCCACAACAACTGGGTCGTTTCGCTCGATTTCTACCCCTCCGCCAATCGGCTCGTATCCACATCTTTAGATCGCACAGCACGCATATGGAGCACCCTGCCCTCATACCGCGCCTGGGATATTTATTCCGACATCGACCACCCCATCACTTTGACACTGAACGATCAACTCACGTCGACAGGCTCACAAGCGGCCTGGTGCTCTGCGGTTTCTTATGACGGTCTGTTGGTCGCCGTGGGCAGCGAGGATGGGTGTATCAGTTTCTGTAACGCGGTTACGGGAAGGTTGGTAGAGAGAGTGACGAGGGCCCACGCTGATTGGATCAGTGGGATCGTGTTTTTGGGGGATGGGACAGGCGTAGTGAGCTCGAGTTTTGATGGGACGATCAAGATTTGGAAATGGGGAAATGATAATGTCGCGAGCGTCCTTGCGAAGCAGAGCATATCAAACCCGGGGCAGGGGGCTGGGGCGGAGGGATTGGGGGCGTTATGCACGAAGGTGCTCGAGGACGATGGGGTCAGTGGTTTTATCTATTCTTCACATGGCTATTTTCTGGATTTTTTCAATGCATTCAGGTGCTGACGGAAGAGTTGGTTGTCGTAGTGCCAGGTCACATCCTTGGTCATCTCTGAAAATGGAGTGTGGATCGTGTCGGGTTCGACTGATGGTACGGTGCGGATATGGGATTCTCGGGATGGAAGGCTATATCAGTCATTCCATGCACACGACAAAGCTAGTACGTCAGTTTCGTGACTGCTCTTTCTTCCTTGATCTGACGAATTCTATCCCGTCCTCTTTTTTTTTAGTCGAATCTATAGCTCTTTCCAAAGCAGGAGACCTCCTTGCCACGGCTAGCCGAGACAAGACCGTTCGCTTATGTGAGACCATTCCTGTGTATATCTTTGCTTAGCGTATTCACAGAGTCTGATCTTTTCTGCAGGGACAGTTAGTTGACCTGAGAATCCACGCTCGACTACGAAGGCCAGAGTCAGAAAGTTCTACTTACATGAGGATATAAATTATTATCGCTACACACACGCGCATGTATCATCAGATCCTCCACTAGCTTTATTTGCGCAGTTGTGTAAAATATATGCATTCTTCTTTGTGTTAACAGAGGACGGTGCTGAACTTACTGCTAGCAAATATGTGTGTGGCAACCAGTTGTCGCCACTCAGCCCCTTTTTGCGGCCCGCCCTCGGGCCGCTATTCAACCGCGGCCCTGGGTTTTTTCTCCGCTTCTTCTTCGTCCACCATCACATCCTGACGTCGACCGTCGTCGACGATTAGTGGTATGAACACCTAGTCAAATTTGCTTTCTCGAACTTGCGACTGTTAGCAGCGCTCATTCTCAAGGGCTCGGGCGCCTCGTAAAATCACTTTTCGGGGCTAGAGCATCTCCATTTGTCTTCGACCTGCTCATCGTGGCTGAGACATTGCGGTTCCTTGACCCTTTGTTCGTGGCATGATCGCTCGAAAGGCGGTCGAGAGCGCAATAATTCCCCGGATTTAGTTGCTCTTGCTTGTATTTCCCAGGGCTGTAAGGCATAGTGGATCGGCGTCCTCGAGAGATATCAGTGAAACAGCCCACTCACAGCCCCTTCTACGCCGAGCGATCAGCTCGTGTTCCACATCCCCATCATGTCTATTTCTCTAGTTTGTAACTTTCCTTTCTGCTTTCCTCCTCACCTTGACGCGGGCCTCAATCTTTCTTTGTACCCAGCTCAAACCCCCGCTGGACGGTTTTTTTCTCCAAGAACCTTTCATGTTTTCCAGCGAGAAGGCACTACGGTTAGGAAGCGCTGCTGCCATCGCCGTAGCACAAGGCGCCTCCGCTTTCTCCGACTGCGTCAATGGTCCTCTTCGAGATAACCTCGTCTGCAATACCACTGCACACTTTGTGGACAGGGCGACTTCCCTTATAGAAGAGTTTAACCTCACCGACCTAGTCAACAATACAGTTAACGGTTCTCCGGGAGTCGATCGGTTAGGTCTGCCACCGTATCAGTGGTGGAACGAGGCACTGGTGAGGTCTCCGTCGGCGACGAAGAAAACGCGAAATTTAATTGACTAACGCGGACGTCCTCTAGCATGGTGTAGGGAGTAGTCCTGGCGTGAACTGGGGAAGTGGACCCGACGCTAACTTCACATCCGCAACCTCTTTCCCAGCACCCATCCTCCTCGGCGCCACCTTCAACGACTCACTCATTGCGTCTATCGCAGACGTCATCTCTACCGAAGCCCGCGCCTTCAATAACTTCAACTACGCCGGCCTCACCTTCTTCACTCCGAACATCAATCCATTCAGAGATCCTCGCTGGGGACGTGGTCAAGAAACGCCTGGAGAAGATCCTTATCACCTATCGCGGTATGTTTACCAATACGTCGTCGGACTCCAGGGTGGCCTCTCTCCAGACCCCTACTACAAAGTCCTGGCAAACTGCAAGCACGTCCTCGCGTACGATGTGGAGAACTGGGAAGGGAACGACAGGACCGGGTTTAACGCGGTCGTTACCACACAGGACCTTTCGGAGTTTTACACCCCTTCATTCCAAGGCTGTCTCAGGGACGCACAAGGCGCGAGCGCTATGTGCTCTTATAACGCGGTGAACGGTGTTCCGTCCTGCGCAAGCTCCTATATTCTGAAAGATTTGGTGCGGGACTTTTGGGGTTTAGGCGAGCGGGAAGGGTGGATCACCGGTGATTGTGGCGCGGTGCAAAATATCTACCAACCGCACGGGTACACCGATACGTTGGTGAATGCGACTGCAGTGGCCATGGACGCTGGCACAGATCTTGACTGTGGGGATGTATATTCACCGAATTTATGGACTGCTGTGGTGGAGGGGTTGATCACGGCTGGGCAGATTCAAACAGCCCTTATCCGTCTGTACGGTTCCCTCATCAGGTAGGTCCTCGACGTATCCTTCTGTGGTCGCAGGTGTATCTAACTGAGTTCGATAATTGTAGACTTGGCTATTTCGACCCTGCGGAGCAACAACCCTATCGCTCCTTCGACTGGTCCAACGTCAATACACCCTCCTCTCAGGACCTTGCCTACAACGCCGCTGTCCAGGGCATCGTTCTTCTCGAAAACGACGGCCTCCTTCCTCTCTCTACCAATGTGAAGAACATCGCACTCATTGGTCCTATGGCCAACGCCACGCTTTCATTGCAAGGCAACTACGCCGGAATCGCTCCCTTCGTTATTAGTCCCCAGCAGGCCTTCGAGACCGCAGGTTATAACGTCACATTCGCGTTCGGTACGGGTATCTCGAATAGCGACAACAGCGGGTATTCGGAGGCACTAGAAGCTGCTCAGGGTGCCGATGTGGTAGTGTTTGTGGGCGGGATCGACAACTCGATCGAGGCAGAGGGACAGGATAGGACGAGCATCGAGTGGCCTGGGAGTCAGCTCGATTTGATTGGCCAGTTGGGCGAGCTCGGAAAACCGTTGGTAGTCGTGAGGATGGGTGGCGGTCAGTGCGATGACTCCACACTCAAGGCTAATGCAACTGTAAGTTCTCTCTTTCATTGTTACGTGTCAGACACATTCTCTAAACGATATCTTGTCCCCCTAATAAAGGTCAACGCCTTGCTATGGGCCGGATACCCAGGTCAAAGCGGTGGGACCGCTCTGGTCGATATAATATCCGGAAAACAATCCCCCTCAGGGCGTCTGCCCGTAACACAATACCCCTCTTCTTACGTTTCCGAGATCGACATGACCGACATGGCTATCCGCCCCAACTCGTCTGGTTCTCCAGGACGGACATACAAATGGTACACAGGCGCCCCAATATATCCATTCGGGTACGGCATACATTATACCACATTTCGCCTCGCTTGGTCCGACAGCTCTTCCACGACATATAACATACAGGACATCGTCTCTTCCGCCAATAAGTCGGGCGGATTTGCGGATACTGAGATTCTAGATACGTTCTCACTCCTGGTCACCAACACCGGAAGCAACTACACATCGGACTACGTAGCACTCCTCTTCGCCAACTCTACCTCTGGGCCTTCTCCTGCGCCCCTGCAGGAACTCGTTGGATATACGAGGGTGCCACATATCACGCCAGGCGGGACGGCCACAGCAGAGTTGAACGTCACGTTGGGCTCGATATCGCGTGTGGATGAGAATGGAAATTGGATCTTGTATCCGGGGACCTATAATTTGTGGGTAGGGGTAGATGCGACGGGAGAGGTGTTGAGGGGCAAGACGATTCAGTTGACGGGGAGCCAGGAGACGATTTTAGCTTTTCCGACACCACCTTGGGGTGAGCTGCAGGCCACTAATGGCAGTAATAGCAATGGAAGTGGGCGAGGGAAGGATGAGAGGTTAGGGAAGACTTTCTATTTGGTGATGCTGAGCGTTATCGTATGCTTTGTGAACTTTGCTTCGGATTCTTGGCCTTGGCTGCTGTCCCTGTAGAGTGGCTTGTCCGCCAAGCGGAGTACTTCCTTCATCCCACGTACTATAGAGATCTGAACTCCGCTCTTGCTGTTGTATGTATCCTCTACCTTCTTGTTTCTTGTATTATTCGTGTACTTTAGTTAGAATCAGCTGCCCAAAGTCAAGTACTTATATGGATGGGCTCCTACATCTGGCGATCCTTGGACCATCCAAGCCTGAAAATATTAACGCGGTCCGAGATAAGTCACCTATACCCGGGTTATCATCCTGCATGTCATGCGGGAAACTAGGATGCGAAGAACAAATTCTGAACATTGACATTTACACTGTGGCGCGGTCGGGGACCCACCCGCGCCACCCGAGTGAGCACGGCAAGCGCCGAATGAACTTGGAAGTCCGAAACATGGAAGCCGGAGCCTTGCAGCCTCCATCTCTTTCTTCCTCTCCTAATCCACTCATCCGACATTCACTCGCACTGCGTTCAGTCTAAGGCCTGAAAATCGCAGGCGATCTGCGAAGCCGTTGCTCATTTCGAGTAACCACGGGTACGTCACATTGCCCCGGAAGTTCTGGGCAATTATCCCATTATAGCATCGTCCTTCTTCTCCCTTAGTCGTTCTAAATTCCATGCATTTCATCGCTTCCTGGACACTCCCTTTCCCCATAAACTCCGTGTATCTGAAGGGAAGTTCAATTGAACGACAGGCACGTTCATTGCTGGGCTTATAGCGCCATGGGCTCGCACATCATGATCCCAGCACAGCACAAAATCCGTTCTGCACTCATGTGGGCTATTGCCGAGGTATTCTGACTTTACCCAGTGCAGAGTTTTCACTGCCTTTACTTGGGATGACCTTGAACGAACAATTTTCGCTCTTAACGATGATAAATAGACTATTCTCCATACCAGTGTAAGAAGTCCTCACCTGTATGCAGTATTAGTGTTCTCGCCTAGTTCTTATCATTCGCGCTACAAGAATCTGTCTTGTCTTTCACCCTGTCCAATTGGAGTTCTCAAAGCTTATATCGTCGCTTCTCCCGCAGTGTTATTCTCAGTTGTGCTCTTCCTGCGCTCCCTGTGCGGGGCATGTGCTCCTCGCCGAGAACCTTACGGTGCATGAAGCTCGCAATACGATCCAGACAGGACATGCTGGGAAGGACAACTAGGAGAGAAGTCGCTTCCATAGCATTATCATGATGCGGATGATCTAGGTCCACTAGACTTCCCGCACATACTGCTGGATTGTCTATTCCCGTGTGTACCTTCTTGCTCCAATCTTATCAGCCAGGTGTGCAACGAACAAGATTTGGAGTGTACAAGCTCCGCATATAAATGTATCCGTGTAGACTTAAAAGAAGGAAGTTGCTTCGGTCACCCTCCCCAGATTCAATCATGTCACTCTCCGTTCGTGCCCAAGTACTCAAGTGAGTGTTACTTCACTTTCTCGCCGACGTGCCATCACTCCGTTCCTCAATGTCTGCTTCGGACTAGCCTGGTGACTAGCTACGCGAGGGTTTCCGGCTGTAGTGAGTCATAAATCTTCTCGTACTCTTACTGTTTTCTCTGACCGGAATACAGCGTTATTTGCGTTAGACTTTATTCAAACCTTCCCCAAGGAAGTCAGGGCCATTTGGTTCAAACCCTTGAGCTTCAGCTCGCTTCTCTTTCTCTTGAATCGATACGGCCTCTTCGGCTCGTTAGCCACTAGTCTAGTCATAGCGACGCCAAGTTCCAACCCTCATGTTCATATATCGTATGTGTTTATATGACGGTGACGCTCATCACAGCTGACAGTGGTTGGTCATCTAGATGCTCTGCGTTGAACGTTGCCGAAGGTGTCTTCCAGACCTTCTCTATCACTGCAACGAACAGTCAGTCCCTTGTTTAGTGTTCTGTGGCTGGCGGGAAGGCTTCTGTTCTGATCGAGTATGCCATTCCAATCATGCAGTATTGTTTACTCTCAGAGTGTACGCCATATACGCTCAAAGCAGGAGTGTGCTCGCAATTGCCGGTCTCTTGATGTTTCCGAGACTATTCCTTGATATATGGGTGCGTCTGGGGCTTAGCTGAATCTGAGTGTATCGTACTGTACGCTCACATTTTCCTTTGCTTTTCTTAGCAATATTCTATGACAGAATATGTACCACCAGTAGATGGCCAGAAGATTTTACGAGCGTGTAATTTTGGATATCGCAGTCCCGCTTTTCAATCACGGTATGTGGCCCTTACTCGCATCTCAAAGCTTAATTAAGGCGAGAGGCTTGTCCCGTTAGATGTAAGTTTAAGAAGCATCGAGAGTGCGCTGTTCTGCTGACTTCTTCTATAGCTCAGTTGGCAATTTCGGTGTCACAAATGGCCTTCGATACCTATATGATCGTTCTTACGGTCAGAAAAACCGCAGACCATGCGATGGGAATGCGACGACTCAGCCAAAAGAGCATCTCTCAGCTCCTTTTGCGTGACGGTGGGTCCCCATCACTCAATGACATCAACTGCGCAGACGTGCTAATTTTCTCTTCTACATTCAGGTTTACTCTACTTTGTGTGCGTCTCTTGAATCTCATCATATACTGTAATGACGAATCTGACTCGGCTTCTAGTGCCGCCTTTGTCCTCGCAGGTGTACAGGCTGGTATGGTCGTAGTGAGTTCTCGCCTATCGCCTATCGTCCAGTGTCCATCGTTCTGACAAAACTGGGCATGCAGGCCTCCTTCATTAACCCCGAAGTAAGTCTCTCCAAGATGTCGGCATAGGATCCTGATGTATTGACCGTCAACAGATAGGATCCGCATCATTTGTGGTCACTATAACACCGTACTTCGTCGTGTCGGTTTCTCATCTTCCTTGTGGTGGGTGAATCCCGTTCTAATAAGTGACCAACCTTAGACTTCCAATGATACTTGTGAACCGCCTCGTCCTCAACCTACGTAACTTCGACGCTGAATGTGACGGCGCCGAATCGCGTTCCGGTACTACGGTGTTGGACTCGATTTTAGCATTCACGTCTAACCGGTGGGTGGGAAACATGGGAGCGCCCCTTGACTACACCGACTGGGACTTGGGTCTAGATGTTGTTCCAGAAGAAGAGGGACTTGGGAATGAGGACACTCTACATGAGGTAGACCAAGCAGTAGTAGGAAGCGCATAGAATTGGTTGATACTGGTGGTGAGTGATATGTATGGGCTCCGTTCCCTACACTAACGATAATTCGACGTTCTCTAGCTATTATGCACACTTACGGACGCCAAAAAGCATCCGGGTAGTCCCTGCGGAAATTGTGTAGTCATTTGGACTGACTGGGCTACAAAGCCACGATATGGCTCTCCATACTTCGTCCGGCGCTTTCTCTTATATCAGTAGGGCAATTTCTCATCCAGAAAGCCAACTTCCTTCCTCGTTCTTTCTCGAGCACAGTGCTCCAGGTCATTCCGGACAATTCACACCAAGATCCGGTATATTTCAGTGAAGTGGTCCTGTAGCGACTGCAATTCATGGAGAAGCGTCAGATGTCTGCCCGAGGCTCCTAGGATATATACCATTCCTGGAGTATGTAGCAAATGGGGTACGATAGCCTGAAGCTGTCCAAACATGTTCACATCGGCAGCAATATCCTTGACCATCCCGCTCTGCACGGCTTTACCAGGCCGAGCGGTCCTATTCTCCAATGCCGGATCTCTATGGTCGTCGGTGCTCTCACCACTAGCTTGAGACCAACTTTAACTTCAAAACCGTCCCGGACTTGAAGAGGCTCCGATGTGCTGTGAGTCGCAATAAATTTTCCATGCCGCTGCATCAAGGGTTTACAAGGAGTTTACCAAGGTGGACCTTCTCCCGCTATGGTGGCGTGTAGCTTTATCTATTCCACTTCAAAGCATGTTTCACCGATATCTTCTACGTCGAATGCCGTGATTGGTGCTCCGAAGTAAAAAGCATTCGACTACAATCGTCATATGCTGTGTAAAAGCGCGGCTTTCCATGTTCAATATTCTGACATATCACCTCTTTTCCCGCTTTGGGTAATGAAACGCGATGTTTGCAGCTCTGAAGCACCTTATGCAGTTATGTTTGATATGCAACCTTCTGATAACCCCCAACAGCGTATACGGGGATACTGTCACTGATGAACATCGTCTTCCAAAGCGCGGTCATGAGCCCGATATCTCGAGAACATGCCCGATATAGCTCTACTACTTAAGAGAAGGTCGCTGGAATTGTTGTTCACTCCGTAGTTCCCTCCTCCGCTTGCCATCATGCCGGAGTCTTATCGGTCTCAACAACTTAGGTGAGGACATTTTGCTTGTCATGCACGCGATGGTTTACTCAAGACTGTTAACAATCTAGCTTGATTACCAGTTTTACTATGGTATCCGGCTGTGGTAAGTCGATAGTCCACGGTCACCACTCAACATCACAATGTTCTGACTGGATTGAAGCATTATTTGTATTAGATTTTCTGCAGACCTTTCCCATGGAGGTCAGAGCTATCTGGTCAAGTCGCCTGACCGCGCCCACGCTTCTGTTTCTGCTCAACCGATATTCACTCTTCATCTCGTTGGTCACTGGTATCATGGTAGCGTCCCCGGGGTATGATTCTTCTCTGGGCTTGTCGTATGTACTCCATCATATATCGCGGTCGTTGGCACTACTGACCATTTTCGACCGCGCATGCGCAGGTGCCCTGCCTTGAACGTTGCCGACGGTATTTTCCAGACATTTTCGATTACAGCGACGAATCGTGGGTAACTTGTATTGCTAGCAGGTCCCTAGACTCTTGTACTCATGCTCTCTATCCCGCAAATCATGCAGTTTTGTTCACTGTCAGAGTGTATGCTATACACGGGCAGAGCAAGAGTGTAGCCATTGGCGCCGGTATATTGATGTTTCCGAGGTTGTTTCTCGACATATGGGTAGGCTCTGGGACCTAGCACCAACGTGGCATACTCTGGTACCCACATCTCCGTATTGTTTTCCAGCAGTATTCCCTTCGGAAATACAATCCTTCAGCAGACTCAGTGATGAGGACCCTGCGTGCATGCAATTTTGAGTATCTCAATCCAACTTTTCAAACACGGTACGTGAGTTCCGCATCGTCACATTACCTTCAGATGACTGAAACCGGGTCACCTCTACACCAGCTGTACGCCTGATAAATTCGGTCGATGTCGAGATTGACTAACTCACCAATAGCTCAGTTGGCAATTTCACTATCGCAAATCGCATTCGATACCTACGTGATCGTACTCACGGTGAAGAAAACCGCCAATTACACAACTGGAATGCGGAGACTCACAGGCAATGAACGGAGCCTCTCTCAGGTCCTTCTACGTGATGGTCAGTATTATTCGCCCACTAGTATTATTCGCCCACTAGCATCAATGACATATCAACTAAGTACCTATACTGGATCACAGGAATGTATTACTATACGTGCGTATTTTACAAGATATACCTTGTATCATGCCTGAGGATCCGCACCGATGGATAGTGCCGTCTTCGTACTCGCGGGTATGCAGGCTGGAATGGCTGTGGTTCGTTGCAACTTTTCTTGTTCAACAAAGTAGCTCCATCTTTGACCACGTTGTTTATCAAGGCATCGTTCATCAATCCTGAAGTGAGTTCCAAATTATCCTCATCTCCTGAAAGTCTGCAGCTTCCTTTTATCTCGTGACCAGATAGGCTCTGCGTCGTTCGTGATCACCATAACGCCATACTTCGTGGTGTCGGTCTTTGATTCTTATTTTTATTGTTGATACTTTGCTTATAGTCACTTCGTGTTTTTATAGATTACCGAGCTTGCTTGTGAACCGCGTCGTCCTCAACCTACGCAACTTCGACCGCAAGTCTAGAGATACGGAAACAGAATTGAGCACGACCGCCTTGCCCCACATTCAATTCGAAGGAAGTAGATGGTTGGGTAACATCGGAGCTCCTCTCGATCACAGCCAGTGGGAACGTGATTTGGATGACTTTCCGGAGGTGTTAGGCAGTGAAGTACTGAACGATGTTCAGGAAGAGATAGTGCGCAACCAAGCAGCTGTGCACAGTGCAGAGGGAACGGGCAGCAGGTGTTGAAAGGCAGGGCACCTTCCCGGTTGTAAGTCACTCAAGCTTGGTAATCGAGGACTATCAAAACGGACTCATGGTTACTTTCTAGACATAAGATTCCCCATTAGAACACAAGGAATCGAATGAGCCCATGCCGTTTGTGACGAGTACTCGGGGCAATTGACTCGAGGAGATGATATTGTACGGCCTTAGCTGGAGGCAAAATACCGTGAAAGTGCCACGACGTAGTGCTTCATATATTTTACCCACTCCGTGCTTTTGAAAAGTGACTCTGTGACAGTATTGTCCGTGAAGGGCTGATGATGTTGTTTGGGTTTATGGGTTGGATAACTGGTCACAAAAAAAATAGGCGCCACTGCTACCTACTTCCAGGGAGGTTGAATGGAAAACGAGGATCAATTTCTCGTCAACAGCCGGAGGACCTGGTCCTTTGGAGATCTACGAGACCATTGGTATCATAACAGTACATACAGGTAATACACCAATATCATACGTTTGACTCATCCCCTAAAGACTTGGTTTCTACACACCGCCTGACAAAAAACCCTTCTCTGCCCAGTACCCTATCCACATCTCTACATCGCCACCCCCCATCTTCCTCGCATCTCTCAATGTCTCGCTCACTACCACAGCTTTACCCGTATCAATCACTAGTCCAGTCTCCGCCGGCAAATCTTTTTCAAAGAACTCCAATAACAGAAGCGCAGGATTATGCTTGACAGCATCGCTGTCACTTTGAGTGTCACGGGCTGCGTCCTTGAGCATAGGGAGCCATTGGTCGTAAGGAACGATGGGGATGTTGAGTAGTGTGGAGAAAGTAGAGGAGATGACGGTCCACGGAACTGGATGAGGATGAACGAGGTGGAGGACAGGTTCTGTACTTCCAAGCATTTCGAGGAGAGTCGAAGCTGCGGCGTCGACAGGGACCCAGGACAGTTCCTTTTCAAACGATATGCATATAAGTACGAGTGAAAGAGAGACATTGGCATGGACATTGGAACATACCTCTACTCTTTGCGGGACAGCTCCCAAAGCCTGGGACCCTTTCAGTAAGACGGGAACCCACTCCTTCTCGTTCCATCCGCCCTTCGCAAGGTCTCCGGACAACTGTCCGACGCGTACTATATTCGTGCGAAGGCCTCGTTCACTCATGGCCCTGAGCAGCATGGTCTCCGCAACCCATTTGCTTGCACTATACCCACGACCGGCTGCGATTTTCGGATCCGTTATCGGGAGCTCAAGGATCGGAGACGCAGGGGAATCTAGAGTCACAATGACGTGGACGACCATCAGTTGGAGACGTGAAGTGTGCGAAAGAAAAATGCGCACTGATGATGACGGAGATGGAGCTGCTGAAGAGGATGGGAGGGGCTGACGGGCGAGGAGATGAGAGGGAGAGGTTGATCAAGCGTCGTACTCCGGCGACAAGAGGTTCAAACGACGATAGTGCAACATTGAAGTCGACACGCCACGCTGCAGATGATAAGGTGTCAGCCAAAATGCGACAAGATAAAGGGATAAAGGGAATAATTACCATTGTGTATGATGCTTGTAACCGAGTCACGAACCTGTGGGTAGTCGACTTTGAGAATATTTGAATATTTGCGACAGAGAATAAAACGGACCTCGTTGTACAAGTCTTCTCCAATTCCGAGATCAGATTTACTGAAGTCAGCTTTGGCCAAGACGAGCTTCCCGCCAGAAAGTAGGACTTCATCGAGGCCCCAATTCACGAATGCATCGTGTTGTCTCCCTGCAATGCTCCCCTTTGCAGCACGATTCAGGGCATATACCTTGGTGACCGACGGTTTTGCCAACAATTGGGCCAGGAGATGAGATCCAAGCCGGCCAGTGGTACCAGTGAGTAATACGACTTCGTCGACGCTGTTCGCTCCGTCGCTTTCGCCGCCTCGATGTACGGGGAAGTCGACACTATACTTCTCGACCATGGCTTCCATCTCAGCAACGTCGCTCTCGGAGGTGAGTCCGATCGTAACATCGTCAGGCGAGAATAAGGAACTAATGAACGAGGATAGAGCATTAATTGTCGGGTTCGAATATATGAAGTTACTGGGGAGACGGAGACTGGAGGTGCTGAGCGGTTGGCGAAGTGCTTGGACAATAACGTTGCGGATGTATGTCGCCTGCAAGCTATGGCGATAATAACGGTGATCAGCCAAACAAGGTCTTCAAAGCGCGTTTAAGTACAAACGACACAAACCTATCGCAACCTTGCTGGAAGATATCGGCGTCCGCGGGAACGTCTCTTTTCATGACCTTCCTGACAGTTTCCCCAACGAATTGAAGCACAGACTCCTCTGTCCAAACTTCGGGGACAGGAATGTCGATCTGAGCCGACTCGCGGACGGTATCGTACAACGCTTGAATCTCCTGGTCGTACCTCGCAGTCATGAAATGCCTTCGGGGTGTTCCTTTAGACGTGTATTCGAAGGGCTTCGACGGGCTTGCGACGATGATCATCTGGGGGCACAAAGAGAAGTCGCCATATATATTGGTATGCATCGAGAGACTCTCCGAAGGGAATTGGCGGACTCACCTCTTTGAACAGTCGGGAGTGGGCCGGTGCAAACGCGTTCATTTTCTCGATGGAGGGCCTGCCACCGAGTGTGAGTATGAAATGAAGTAAAGACAAGGACGGAAATATATATATCAACTCACCAGATCAAGCTGCGAAACTCAACGAGTTTCGCCTCATCCACTGGATCGAATGCATACTCCGGTTTCGGGTCCACAAGAATTCCATTCTGGAACTGACCTCGTCCGAACATGACAGCCGCCTTGACATGAGGATCTTGGATCAAGATTGTCTCTGCAATTCGGAAAATCACATAAGTCGCCGCAAAAATAACGGTAGCAAAGAGAGACCGACCTAGGGGTCCTGGATTTGTCTATCCACGAAGGAAAATATATGGGTGATTATGCACTTATACGAAAATAAAACGCGCGAAGATCTGACCTTCTCTCCAGTGGACAGCATGATCTGATCGTCCGACCTTCCGTGTACTCTCCACTTGTTCGGATACGTCGGATGCATCTGACAGAGGTCTGAAGTCCTATACATTGGTCTTCCGTCGCGCGACGTCGCGTTTGTCAGAGCCGGGCCAGAATACGGTGTTTCCTACACGTTATCAATAGTTAGGTATCGCCAGAACAAAAAAGGAGAGAAAAGAACTGACGACGACGCATATCTCGAATAGGTCCTCACTTCCCTCCTGAGGAATGAACTCTAGCTCCGCAAGTGGGGATGGTTCGAACCACTCCCACGTTTCGAGATCCTTCTGTTTCGACGGCAAGCATAAGGCTACACACCAGGTCTCCGTACTGTGAACAGTTCAGACGTTATCGTATCAGCGAGTGCAAAGAAGGCCGCGTAAGTAACTCACAGGCCAAAGAGGGGGCATAAATTCACGCCGGACCGAACGAGGTCGTCTCCTAGGGACTTTGTCAGAGGCGCTCCGGAGTATGCCTTGGGTGATGGTTCGTCAGTAGCACGAAGGAACAGAGAACCGGCGAAGATTATAACTTACTATACCACGCAACGATCCGACCATCGATTTGAGCTGCGACAGCATAGTAGAATCGCGAGCCCATGCCTAGTGGGCGAGAGATGAGTACCATGAGAATTGGGGCGCGGGAACAGATTTGAAGGCTACTCACCTCAATAAACGAAGGGACTGTCAGTATGTAGGTGCTCTTGATCTGCATGATGTTGTTCAAGGCTGTTTCGGGCAATGGGATAACGGGAGGTGATGCAGGTTTGAACACTCCGAGTGTCATGCCGGGGACGCTCTGCACCAGTGCGTTAGTCGTGGCGAGTGGATACTATGCGGCAGGCCTACGCACCGTCCATATGACGAACACGATGCCCATGACATCTGAAGTAGTGTCAGTGACGATTGCTATATACATTCGGAGCGAATGAACTGACGGAAAAGGCCCAATGTAGGAGCTGCGAGTACAACACCGCACAGGTCTACTTCTCCGAAGACTACAAGGTATCAGGTAGAGTGAGCAAATTATTCAGGTAAGACCCAATAACCGTTAGAACATACGTGGTACCAAGCTCCATTGAAGAAGTCTTCTGTGGGTAATATAGATAGGTTTCGGGAACGAGGTGCTGCCTACATATTGACTTCCGCTCAACCTCTGCTCTGGATAGGACAATGCTTTCCTTCAAACGTACCGGAGGAGTGAAAAATAATGCTGCTCGTATCTAAGTTGATTTTCGGCAGCGGCAACTCGACCTGGTCCAACTCGGACGCGCGCGGCGCGTCATCTCGAATGTCATCAAACAGTATCATCGGCAGGACCTCGACCTGTATACCGTCATCCTTCAAGATATCAAGAGCTTCGGCACACAAACTCTGCATGGCCGGATCAGGCGACACGAACAGCTGGAGGACGTGGGTCTTCTTAATCAGATGCGCGATTGAGATTGGTGAGTTGCGGATTGATAGTGGGAATGCAAGAAGACCGAGGCGCATGGTTCCGACGATAGTCGAGAAGAAGCTGATGGTGTCTGTAGTCAAGGACGATTACACTCAGAGCGCTTTGAATGGAGTATCGAGATGTCACTCACCAGCATTTGCAAGAATGCCTACGGTAGGGGGATTCTGAGGGCCTCCACGATCTTGAAGGCTATACTGCTCATCGAATCGCGAAGTGTGACTGTGAATTATCTTGGATGCCCGTTTGACAAGACGCCATGCTTCAGGGTACAAGATCGTTCGAGCATCGTCCGGGCCATCGGCGTAGATGAAGACTGGGTGTTCCGGGCTATGTTCAGCATGGAATTCGAAGATCTCGGATATACTGAGACTTCCATCGAGCGGAGGTGGGTGGAAAGTACGACTATTGTGGCCGTGAGGAGTGGGAATCGGGAGGATAGGGAAATCGCACAATGGGCTAGCGGTTGGCAACATCGCTGGGTAGGAACAGGCAGTGTGAAGCGCCTAGGATTCGTTCGCCCAAGGGATATAAAGCACGCGCACACCGATATGCTCGCTAATATCTTCTATCAGCCGTAGACTGGAAATGAGCTAATGCCTCGGCGTGTGGATTGGTCCATGGAGCATCGCAGTGAGAAGATGTGCCTTCTACTGCATTGAGGGCGTTGTTCGAGAACAGAAGATGCTCCTGGCGAATCCAAAGCTCGATATCAACGCTATGAAGCTACGAATAGGCCAGCCGTGGAATATCATTCGTAACGCATGCGAGTAGTGTTATAAGATTGAAAGATGGGGTCAAAGAAAGTCCGACTTGACCGGGAGGAGTTGCAGGCCTAATGATCGTGGACCATGGAGGCGTAGCGCCTCAAGCCAAGCACAGCTGATAGCATCTTTCGAGTCTTGCAGGACTCGCTACCTTTTCACCACGCTCGCAAAGTGATATCTAGTGGGACCTAGAGAAAGCGTTCTTAGACAGAATAAAATGACCATACAGGAGGGTTTTCTGAGGCATGTATTGGAAGGAGGTCGTTGGCTGTCAGAGCTATGCCGGTGATCATTCTAAGTCAACATTGAAGGCTACCGTGACACGTCCATTGGCTTGACAAGGGCTGGGCACGGCTTGTCTATGCATGGCGAACGAAAGTGTTGCCTGTCTAGTGCGATCCTGTGAAAGCCCGAGTAGACCATGTTTCAAGAATGCGGTTCTCAAGGGAGAGAAAAAATTGATGCCGGCGACTGGAATACTTAGATGACTAAGCAACCCCGCTTTCTCCCGCCGGGGCCACTCTTTCAGCTTGCCAGCCGCCACAAGGCCAGCCCGTCTGATCCCCTGCTTATCGGTCGAAATACAGGCTGCTCTACTCCTTGGAGACCATGTCTACCTACTGATAGCATTGTGCTTCTAGACGCGGCATGTTCGTGAGAGACGAAGGTCATCGCGCTGGACCACACAGTCTATTTTGGAGTGATTAACGCTCCATAAGCCTCATGAGGGTCCTGCACCCTAGGCTTCCTGTAATGCGACGAACTGCGCTCGGAGGAAGGGGCTTCTCGAAAGGGAATAGTGGAGACCTTGGAAGAAAGGAACTTATCCAGGGCACAATACGATCTCAAGTAGATAGCCCGTTTCCAAGCTAATCCGAAGGCGCGAATTCCTGCTAATCTTCTCATCACCTCCTTGAACAAGGGACATCCTTTCTTCCACCATCATATCTGACACAACTCTTCAAGATCTCGAGCGCTCGTCGTGACCTCACCGTAGCTCCTAAGCGCCTTCGAGAGTATCTTTTATACAACATGAGCCACATTGTATTTTGCGCGACTCGTAACCCACCCCTTTCCTGGACCATACACTTTGGTCTGAATCTCAATGTTGGCTACTATTGAAGAAGTCTCTGGAAAATCCTTTGACTACATCATTGCTGGTATGTCTTGCTCTACATCAATCAGATTCCATGAGAACTCAACCTGATATGTATAGGTGGTGGGGTGCGTATCGACCTGCACGACTCTGAATACTGGCCGTTTAATGACATTCCACTAGACTGCGGGACTCGTTGTAGCTGCTCGCTTGACGGAGGACAGTTCTGTCTCTGTTCTCGTCCTCGAAGCTGGCCCAGGAAACCTCGACGATCCGGCCATCCGTACGCTGTTCGCTCCTGGGCAGTCCCATTCGCCACTAACTGGGAACATCCTTTGCAGTCACGCCTGCTGGATTTGGGAGCCACTTTGGCAATCCCAAGTATGACTGGAGTTATAAGACAGTCCGTCGTTCAGCCTCATCTTTCTCCACAAATGGTCTTATTGTATACATGCAGGTTCCCCAACCATCCTGTGGAGGCAGATCTGTCGTTTGGAACCGGTTTGTACCTATACTTGACTCTGTCCTGCGCTTGATTACCACTAATCTTTACCACAGTGGCAAAATGCTCGGCGGAAGCTCTGCTATCAACTTCTTCGAGTATCATCGCCCTGCAATGTCTGATATCAACGGTACGTGCTGATCATCTAGCTATAAGTTCCGAATGGTAACACTCGCCCTGACTTCCATTTCGAAGCTTGGGAGAAGCTCGGAAATAAGGGGTGGAACTGGGACCTCCTGAAGAAGTACTTCATCAAACACGAACAGTTCATTCCTCCGAAGCAAGACACTGAATTAATCAGTCCTGATTTGAAAGAGCATGGTTCTAACGGTACAGATACCCCGTCGACCCCCTTTTGTGATGTTCTCTCATACATCACGCTCGCTATCTCTCCAGGACCGCTCAAAGTATCATACCCCCTTGTCAATTGCAACCTGGAGAAGCCTTTTTTTGAGGTTCATACACCACTTTATGTCGATGTAGGTACTGGCGCGGTGCCCATGCTAAACATCTGCTTCGTTAGGCTCAGGAGAAGCTCGGGATCAATCGTGTAAAAGAGCCGGTACGTCTGAACAAGCAATATTCCGAGAAAATAACTATATATTCTTGCCTGCATGCAGTTCTCCGGGAACGTACGTTTCTATGTAAACCTCGCTCTGCTCTACGCTAAGCTCCTTACAGACCAAAGGTAGCTGGCTCACCCCCGTCACTATCGACCCGGTCACCATTCAGAGAACATACGCTGCAAATGTGGGAGTCCCATCTCATGGCATTGATGCTTGAGCTGACACCGCCCTTTGGCTGTAGGCATATTATCAGCCAAATGCTTCACGCAAGAATTTTATTGTTATGACAGATACTCATGTAGCTAAAGTTAACCTGAGCAAAAGCGGCAATGGTGAGATGACTGCCACCGGCATCTCATTCCTGCACGATGGCAAGCTTCATGAGGTCAAAGCCAACAAAGAGGTCATCCTTTCTTCTGGGTACGTTATACGTTCTTGACTCGATGAGGTTCACTATTGAATTTACCGCTTCCCAGGACAATCGGAAACCCTCAGGTAATTTACGGCCGTCGTACCTTTCTTACTAATTGTTCTCAACCCTCGGCTTGCAGATCCTTGAGCTTTCGGGCATAGGCGACCCCAGCGTCCTTCGCACCGCAGGGGTCGACGTTGCCATAGACTTACCAGGGGTGGGATCCAACATCCAAGAGCATACATACTTGGGTCTACTACACAGTTCGTCGATCTCTTTTCAGTCTATTATACATACCTAGAACTAAGCACACGCGCTTTCCGTTAGAGATCCGCAAAGATGTTGAGGACAACTATCTGACCTTTGACTGCTTATCGAAACCGGAAGAGCTAGCAAAGAATTTGGAGCTACTGTGAGTCCTTACCTTCTCCGCTCGATTCGCTTCAATACAGGTATTGATAATATCTCTACAGGAAAGAGGGCAAGGGTGTATTCGGGACCTCTATTTCATGCATGACCTTCGTCCCCTTGGCTGCCATCTCCCCGGACGCGGAGACCATCCAAAAACAACTCAAAGATTCCATGCAGAACGACTTCCAGTCCGGAAAGCTTTCCGCGGCTCTCAAGAAGCAATATGAAGTCCAACTCCAACATATTCAGCATAAGGAGCCCAGCTGCGAGCTCATTTGTGCGCAGGGGTTCTTCAGTTGTGGCTCTCGTAAGTCATTCTAGTCATCATGTCGTGTTGTCTAGTTAACCTGGATTGATCATCATCGTCAACGATCGCGGTTCTAGCTACTCCAGATGCGAAACACGTCAGCTTGACCGTGTGCATCAACCACCCCTTCTCTCGTGGTACGATCGTAAGTGGTCGAAAGACGCCTCACAATTGTATGTTTATGGCTGACGACCGCGACAATACATAGCACATCAACTCGAGTGACCCATTGGAACACCCCGCCATCGACCCCCATTACTTCGAGCACGATTACGGTACGCCGACTATTTCTTACGTCGCATCGTCCACCTAACAACATTTATTTATGGCTTAGATACTCAAAACGCCGTCGAGATAGTCAAGTTCTGTCGTCGCCTTGTCGAGGAAGAGCCGTTCAAAAGTATATTGAGTGCGTGACACTGCCTGTTACACTTAGAGACCACTCATCACTGACCGAGAACGTACTACAGCCGACGAGACTCAGCCTGGCCCTGAGAAGCAGACAGACCAGGAACTCGCAGGTAGCGATGTTTCGCACTTTGCTATTCAGAAGTGTCTTGACCATCCTTTTGTCTTAGAATGGTACAAGCAGAACTTCTTCACGACCTACCGTACGTTCGGTAAAATTGTGTTCGCTATCCTCGTTCTGCTAAGATTTTCTGCACCGCCAGATACCGTCGGCTCTTGTTCGATGTTGCCTCGTGAGGATGCTGGCGTCGTAGATACCAAACTAAAGGTTTGCACTTCTCAGTCTTCTCCCAAGTGATTTTTTTTTCTCATGATCTCATGATCTTGAACACAACGGACGTTCGATCGCGATAGGTGTACGGGACTACGAATCTGCGTGTCGTCGATATATCCATCGTTCCACTTCACATCGGTGCTCATATGCAAGGTAAGACCCCGACGTTACGCGTGCTAAACTTTCTGTTCACTGACCAATACGACCCTGATTTGTCTCCACTAGCCACCGCCTATGCTATTGGAGAGCTGGGTAAGTCAGCGCACTCTTACACTTTTTGCATATTACTTACCGTGCGAGTTCAGGTGCGGATATCATCAAGGGTAAGCTTAACCTATGATTAGGCGTTAATGGAAGTGTGGCCAGCCATGAAAAGGACTAGAGGAACTATCCCTACATATTTGTGTTCCAGGATCGTTGTGCTAGCTCGCTAATTGTCAGCTTCAAGTCAGCTTCAATGCTGCCGGTACGGATTGAAAACGGGCGTGTCAGTGACAAGCCCAAGCTTATGATTGAATAAGTTCCTGTTGTTAGACAAGATGTCGTGTTATATCGTCGTAATATAGCAGATGACTTTACTTGTGCCCTCGAGAGTTCAGTGATTCACAGAGAATTGGGGGCGCTCAAAGGTGGCGTGTGGCGTGTGGCGTAGGTCTGGACACGAAACTAAGGTTAGGGCTTATATTGGACCCGATGCGTGGACAGACGAAAAAACCGTCGTTTATAGCAACTTGATCACGCAGACTTCATGCATATGTAGGCACAAACGCGTGTTTCCTCTAACTCAACGCATAGGCCATATTGAAGTATTCCGCAGGTATGTCCTTGGTTTCAGCTGATATGTAAGCCCCCGGGTGTGAGGACTAAGGATTTCTCTCAGGATGGAATCTTCCCACTTGAATTTCGGATTCCTTCCGAAAAAATGGATATCCCTCACGCCCCAAAGACTATGCCAATACGCGCGCCATTCTACTTATCCTCACGGTGGCCATTGATCACAATGATACAACTCTGGTTATTGATGCGACCGGTCTTCAGCGTTTCTCATAGGTGAATCGCGATGATGCCGGGATATCCTGCTGTGATATTCTTGGGCTCCATGTTCCATGCCGTTCCGAAACGTTACTCGTGGTAGTATGTCTCCCCAGCTCGAGACCATCTCTTTCCTTGATCAAGGTCGCTTAACTTCGTTGCGGGGCTCACTGTTAGTACTCCCAAACAGGAGCGCTCGCAAATAGGCTAATCAGCCAATGATCATCATCGAAGTGCACGAGCGTTATTGTGCATTCTGCTACTACCAGCCCTCACGGGGTATAGCAGGGTATAGAACCCTATCGTCGACTACCTATAAGGAGTCCGGTATACCAATGCCTTATTTTGGGTCGAGTGGCAATGATAGTGGCCCAAGGGGGTTCGTTGGAATGAAACGCGGTCCTTCACTGGCTGTGGCTTTGAATTCAACTAAAGTTTCCATTCTTCCTGATATCTCAATGCTTTAATCCAACTCACCGCTACCACCATCATTTCTCGGCCTTGCTTACCAAAATAGCAATTCGCGTCACTGATGTGCTTACTCGCCGTAAATGTGGCAGGACCTGATATCCGAAACCTGCGAGATATTTGACAATGTGTCTTTGTTCCTCCGAGAGTATTCACTCTAGAGTTCCTCCAGGCAGTGTTGCCACACACTAACCATAGCCTTTTCAGTATACATTCATTCGACGTCACTTAATTCTAGGATACCAAGGGATAGGTATGGCATCCTGGATGCTGTGGGTGAAAGAGTAGGTATATGAAGTCCTTTCCTCTACGACGTTGTTCAGTATCAGTTTCGGTTAAGGCATAGTCCTCTCACTCTTCTATCCCTGGTCTGCACTGAGCATGCAGCTCCTCGCTTGTCTTTTCTTTACCTTCTGCTTCCTTGCCACGCAGTCCTCTGCTGTCACCGTTCAACGTGTCCAGCTGGATATTTCCAATGTTCAGCTCTCTCCCGACGGTCACAGGCCGCGGAGACAGTGAGTGATGCTTTACCTAGGCCAGACCATTGTCCTGACCACTTGCAATCGTAGGGCTGTCGTCGCCAACGGAACACACCCTGGACCTCTCATATCAGGCAACAAAGTATGCGAACATACTTGCTCTTTATCTATGCCAACTGACCTTCCGTAACTGGTTCGTGTTAGGGCGACAACTTCCAAATCAATGTCAGGGACATATTAGGGGATTATGAGGGTCTCGATAATCAAACCTCCATCGTACGCGGCTCCCGTTCTCTTTTTCATGTGACCTTTCCCTCATGGCGTCTCGCCCATTGCTCGTAGCACTGGCACGGAATCAGGCAGTACAGAACTAATCCATATGATGGCGTCGCGTTCGTGACCCAGTGTGTAGGTTCTCTTACTCATATAGCTCTATATCTAGTTTGCACGATCTGACCATCGTTCATTCCCAGCCGATTGTCCCAGGCAACTCATTTCTTTATAACTTCACGGTGGGTGACCAGGTACCGACTAGTCATCTTGATAAGTGATCATACTGGCTTACGACCTTCTTTTTCTGTTGTTCCGTAGGCTGGTACCTTTTGGTATCACTCGCACTTCTCGAACCAGTACTGTGATGGCCTCAGGGGCCCGATGGTGATATACGATCCCGAAGATCCTTATGCTGACCTCTACGATGTCGATGATGGTAAGGATTCCAGTGAATACGTCTACGGTACGATAACTCACGACAAGTCTTGTAGAAAATACCATAATTACTCTTGCCGACTGGTCAGTTTGCCTCCACTCTCTGCTTCCCGTCGAGAGAGTTAATCGAAGGCGTCGATCCCAAACCAGGTATCACTATCTGTCCAAGGACGCGCCCAACATTCCGTGAGTTATCTGCTTCTCTTCTTTGGCATCGATCCCTCATCCAGATTGCAGCAAACCGAGTACTACTTTGATCAACGGAGTTGGTCGCCAGCTAGAAGATAGTTCTTTGAATCTTGCAGTTGTCAGTGTCACCCAGGGCAAACGGTTGGTGTGTTCATTATTCAATATTGCCATTACCCATAGCGTTTGTCCGGACAATATAGGTACCGGTTCCGCCTAGTGTCGATTTCGTGTGACGCTGCCTTCAACTTCACCATCGACGGACATCAGTTCACCATCATTGAAGCGGATGGGAACAACGTCGAGCCCGTGCTAGTTGACTCGATCCCGATTTACGCAGGTAGGCACATGGCATTGGCCGTTGCGCTTTCAATCCGCTGATTCTGTCTGAATAACAGCTCAGCGGTACTCTTTCGTCGTACGTGTTTCGCTGCTGACACATTCACGGGATGCAATATGACGGTGCTTGCTACCGACGTCTACAGCTCAATGCGAGCCAGAACGTAGACAACTACTGTACGTTCTTGAACACAGTCTTCTATTGCATCTCTTGACACATCGTATTCTCTAGGGATCAAGGCTGATCCTGATATTGGTGTCACCAATGGGACGTTTGCAAACGGTGTTAACTCCGCCATTCTTCGTTATTCTGGGGCCCCAATCCAGGACCCAGTAACTGAAGGCGCCATATCTCTCAGGCAACTAAATGAGACGAACTTGCATGTATGTGACTTTGGTAAGCTTGTCTGTAGGGGCCTTGACCAACAACATTTGCAGCCCATAGACAATCCTCAAGCACCCGGAGGCCCGGGGCTGGGCAATGTTGATCGCCAGTACGACCTAAGTGTTCTCTTCGTGAGCATCTCCTCGCCAGCTTCTGTCTCGTTGACATTATACTCATGACTCTATCAGAATGGAAACGTCAACACCGGCGTTCCCGCCAATTTCACTGTCAACGGCACCTCGTGGGTAGCCCCCACCGTACCGGTCCTTCTTCAGATCCTCAATGGCACCAAACGCGCACAGGACCTCTTGCCCCACGGAAGTATCTACCCAGTCAACGCCAACGAGACCATAGAGATTATATTGCCTGGCGTGGGAGGAGCTGGGACAAACGTACGTACTCTTCGAGGCTTTCTTGCATATGCGTGGCTAAGCACTTTTGTCTCCCAGCACCCCGTTCATCTTCATGGTGTCAGTTTTACCTTTTTTATGAAGAGGCCAAAGACTGACCAAGATCTGTTCAGCATTCTTTCTCTGTCGTCAAGAGTGCTAATCATTCGGAGTACAACTACGATAATCCTGTTAGACGTGATGTTGTGAATATTGGATCAAACGCCTCCGACATCACGGTCATTCGCTTCCAGGCCGATAACACTGGGCCTTGGTTCATCCATTGCCACATCGACTGGCATCTCACAGGTCCGTTACAACTCTTCGACCATCAGTTGCATATGAAACTCACTCATGCTCTCCGCTCCTTCCCGCAGCTGGCTTTGCAGCCGTGATGGCCGAGGACGTTCCCGATGTACCAGCCGATGACCCCACTTCAGGTAAGGCTAGTATGTTCTCCTTCAACTTTGCCTCGCTGACATCCAAATATTTTATTCTTCCCAGATGCATGGCAGAATCTCTGCCCTATATGGAACAATACGTTCGGCAATGCCGGTGCTCCAGCGCTCAAGTCCATCGCACCCTTCACGGAGCTCGCTGGGACTCCCACCGTCACTCTTTTACCGAGTTCTGTATCTGTGTATTCTGGCACACCTTTCTTCACTGTCACCGCGACATCCTCTGCCACTGTTATTCCTATTACCTCTGCTTCTTACTCTTCTTAAGAGTTTTGGGATGCGAACCTATAACTCGACGGACGTTTCGTACTGAACATTCTTTCTATAATCGTTTTCATGCCTATTCTTCTTGTAGGACTTTACACTACACGGTTCCGTATACGCTCCCTATTGGAGATAATACTTACAGTGATATTCTACCCTATTTGCTACCCTCTCATATTTTCCCATTATTGTATTTATTCGGTCATTAGGTTAAAGTGTTATAGCAGCGCGAACCTTGAGACTCAAGACTGATAGACTCGGTGTAAATTTCGTTGGCGCATGTTAGGATGGATATTCGAATATGAAGCATGTGGTTATTATACGCGGTCCTCATATACTTCCTTCCTTCCCTCCTTCCGTAGCTCGCATTCATGCCAGAAAAGAGATGGCCGAACTTCTGCTCTCCCGCATAAAAACACCCTCACCATATCAAATGTGGCGTAGCCAACTCCGAGATAGGTAAGGTGGCGTGCGACAGCTTTGTACGCCGGTCAGAGGCTTCGACTGGACTTCAGCTTCAACACCTACAGCGTTCCTCACCAACTATTACTACTCGCCGCCGTTGCCCACCACGTAGTTTCAGGTCTCTCCACGAATTTGCCCAAATTTCTATGCTAAGGTCACTAACCATGAGCTCCTTCCCGTCCATCATGCTTGTCTCGATCCTCTACGCTTTCTTCAACCTCGCGACATTGTCCTCAACTCCTTTCTCTTCCTCAATTGATTTTCTCCAGAGCACGAACTCTTGACTGGTGATTTCGATCGAAACGATTTGCCGGATGCGTTGGCGTAGCTGGATCGGTGCATATCAACAACTGGCTGATATCAGTCGGTGTGTCGAGAAATCGGTCAATTCATCGAATACAGTCAATTGTAAGTGTGCTTGCTCGGACATTTGGTGCATGCCTCCATGACACTGGGCGACGGTACAATTGGTGACGCGGCATACGGCGAATGGGATTAGCATGTATGCTCTGTATCTCTTCCCCTTTATACGCTCTTTTCACTACCGTTATTAATGACTGAAATAAAGATGTACTTAGGTATCCCACCGTCAAAGTCTCTATATCTCAGGCTAGAAACCGAATTCACCACCCGGAATCGGTATTCAAGCTGTGTATGCGCCAACCAAGACCAGCATTCAGATCTTCATAGACATCTGTGAGGATTAAAGGGGGCGTACAATTGCGATGGAGAATGCATCGTTTGACTGGTGCGTCGAGGTTTCAATATTATGTGTGCATCGATAATGTGGGGAGGGTGTTATATGGAGGCAGGACTGGATATATTATTTAGCGGATTAGACCGTATCTGCAGCCAAAAATATGAACGGGGAGTTGAGAATACCAGTCTTTCTCCTGAAAATTTGGAAGTTTGGAGCCATAAAACAAACGTGGAGCGAAGGTCTCAAATGGCGATCGGAGGTCGTCCGAGCCAATCACAACGCGCAGACAGTGCGTTTCCGGCTTCCTACGACTTTTGAACGTCCAGCTTCGGTTATTTTCGAGTCTTCTGATAAAAAAGTGAGTGATTATTCTGTTAAGGAATCTCTCATATTCTTGGTTGCAGATACGGTCTATTCTGTTGATTGTGGCTCGTATGAGCGTTCTGTTTAAATCATTTCTTGCTTGGGGTTTGGCACCGGGCGGTTTAGTCTGGGCCACGTCACGCCACACCACTGCCCCTACCTCTGGCACCCTCTATCAGCCTCTATCCCCGATACACAATGTCTTCGTTTCTAATACACAATAGTTAATAGCTGACTCATCTCCCTTCCAAGTACAATCGAGTAGAGTCTCTTAAAAATCATGACACCGACCAGCCACCGTGTGCCCGTTGCGTGCTCGCTCTATCTCCTTGTCTCGAGCCTACACATTCTCGTCAAAGATAACCAGCTTGAAGGTTGGGAGGGGGTCACTGGATGCGGTTCGGTGAGTGCCCTCATGCAGCAACGATGTGATTGGCCATCCAATCATCTATTTGCACGTCTTTTTCCTGATGCTTTCCACCAATGTTGGACCTCGAACTCTATCCCGGAGTGAGTCCCGGGGATGCTTTTGTGTTGAATGGGTGTTTCTCATGATGCATCAGCTCTCGAGATCCTAGAAGGTCCTGGTCTTTTAGTGCACGGAAGATCATCATGACGTTACTTATCACATCCGTGCGTACTTACTAAGTTGCTTGGTTGAGCATTCTCTTCGTCTTCGTCAGAGCGCCGGAGCACCCGAGTTCCGTTCTTGGGTTCTCTTTCTTCTTTCTTTCCGTCACCTTCCATTACAGTAACGCCTTGTCGCTCAGTTTGTTTGTCTTATTCTCTCACCGCTCTCCATGACGTACTTCGTTGACGACAAGGTTGTTCAGATGGAACACTCATGTCTTCCTGAAGTGAGAAATGTTCACAGCAAAACCCTCGAATTGCGTACTTTTCTGTGATTGGTGTAACAGAGTTCCGCTAAGGGTCATAGCCTATGATTTTTACGGACCAAGACCCAAGGCCTGGTGCTACTTCCCTTGGTTCTCGGACGCTCGCTCTTGCGTTTCTAACTAGGTAACGTCCTTGTGGATACCCTGCGGAAAGACGGATGGGCACCGTCCTTTCACCATGAATGCTGGACGCCGCTTGTGTCGTGACTCCTACCCTCGTAATCAACGAAGCCGCTTTGCTGATACATTATTGTGACCGTACCACCCGTTTTCCGCCGAAGCTGCTGGATCTAATGTCAGCCAAGTGTGCCCACTTTGACTGCGATGGGAAGTGCTCGTTCACTTTTATAAACCACTACGCAAAGGTATTCCTTTTGTTTAGCTGCGTGAATCCCTATCGTCTCTACCCCAGTCACACATATTTCAAAGACGATGTCTTTTCCTCAGCGCTTCACCCTTCTGGATGGCACAGAAATACCGACTATTGCTTGGGGCAATGGAAGCGGCGATGCGGCAGAGACCGCTATCGTCTCCGGAGAGATTGCGCTCAGGGCTGGCTTGCGTCACATTGATACCGCTCAAGTAAGTCTTCCACTTTCTACACAACTGCAATGAGGGAAACGGCTCTAATGAGTACTTAACAGATGTACAAGAACGAGAAGCAGACTGGGCAGGCCATCACGAACGCAGGGGTATCCAAAGCCGACGTTTATGTTTGTACCAAATGTGCGTGATGGCTTACTTTTTTTTTGGAGACAGCATGATCTGTAACGCGACCATGAAGTGTCAAAGGTTGGCAGCATGATGATGATTGCCAGTCCCGATGAAAAGCCCCTTCCGCTCTCCGAGGTCCGCTCTTCCGTCCAGGAGACCATCGCACGTCTGGGTTTTCAACCCAATGTCCTCCTCTTGCACGACCCCTTCGTTCCAGAACCGGGAAAGCTGGTCGAATTGTAGGTCTTCTCCTTGAAATGACATTTGGTTAGTATGCTCAGTGGTGTGGGCTTCGATAGCTGGCAGATCTTGGAGGATATGAAGGACAAGGGTGAACTTACAGCCTCTCTGGGTGTCTCTAATTTCCGGCCTCAAGACCTCGAAGCCATCCTCAAGGTTTGTAAGTATAAACCAGTAGTCAACCGTGCGTATGCTCTAATCAACAACCACTGTCTGCCCTTTGTTTGAAATATTCCGCCTAGTACTGACCCAAGCTACCTCCCGATAGAACTGGAATACCACCCCTTCGTTCTGAACCACCTCCAACCCGTTCTCGATATTCATGCCACACACGGGATCCGTACGGTAGCCTATGGCCCTTTGAGTCCCATCCTCCGCCATCCCTCGCGCGGCGGCCCCCTCAGGCCGATTATTTCTCGTATCGCAGCGCGCATCTCTGCAGAGTACGGCAAGCCCATCGGCGAGGCGGAGGTGCTGCTGCTTTGGACGGTAGGCACGGGAGCTGTGGCAGTCTCTGCTTCCGGGAACCCCAAGAACATCAAGAGTCTCGCAGAACTCTACAGTGGGAAGGTCCCAACCTTGACGGGAGAGGAGATTGAGGAGATCACTGAAGTTGGGAAGAAAATTCATTGGCGCAACTATGTGGGTTGGATCACACCGGGCTCTTTTCGCCCACAGTCATTTGTTCTTTTGCTTACGATATCCATCGTTCGTCCCATCTTTCCAGCGCATTCATATGGAAGTTGACTTCCCTCTGCCCAACTTGCCTGAAGACATCTGAGCTACTTATTGTAGAGAAGTGGGCTTGAAGTGGGCGCTGGTGACTCTACGATGGAGCCAGAGTCAGTATTCCCTTCGAAGCTGTACTATAGTAGTGATTGTACATGATGTTCCGCATGAACTAGAAAGGCTTCGCACTATGAAATTCTTGTCTTTGAATATAATAAAGCTAAGAATGGGTTTTCGAACACAGCCAACCTACGCCACATTTATAGGGTCCCAGGATTGTGGCGTTGAGTGTTCCTGACGATTCACTTCCACAGCAGTCTACAGCGCCCCTCATCCTCCACCGTCCTCCACCATCCTTGGCCCTTACCCTTCCCTGAGCTTCGCTTGTTTGGATCTTGAGTTATATATCCTCAATACTACAGCATTTGGCGAACATATATCCTTTCGGATTTCCTTCAACATTGAAAGAGTCGCGCCATGAGACTCGCCTCCCTGCCGCTCACTCTCCTTCTCTCGATCCTTTACATTTACTTCAGCATCGCACCAGTATCATCGACGTCTCCCTCCACTTCAAATGAACCATCGCCAGAGACAGAAGCCTCAGTCCGCGACTTCTTCGACCGAAATGCGTTGACGTCGGATTCGCTGGCGGAGTCTGAGTCAGTGCATACGAATAACTGGGCAGTGTTGGTCTGTGCGTCGAGGTATTGGTTCAATTATCGGGTACGTTCAGTCCTTGAGTTGCCAATCCCCAAGTCTGTGGGTGTGGTATGATTATGATACCAACATATTTTGGATTTGTTGTTCGTGGTGTTCGCGGATTGCGGTGTTCCAGCACATGGCGAACGCGCTCGGAATGTAGGTCTCTTGGCTCTTTACCTCCACACTTCTCTCTCTTGAACACCGATTTCTAATCATTCGGATGCGTATGTCCTCAGGTATCGCACAGTCAAACGTCTCGGCATCCCAGACAGCCAGATCATTCTCATGCTTGCGGACGACGTCGCCTGTAACGCACGGAATCGATACCCAGGTTGTGTATTCGCGAATCAAGGGAGGCATTTGGATTTGTATGGGGAGAATATTGAGGTGGATTATAGGGGGTATGAGGTCACGGTGGAGAATTTCTTGAGGGTTCTGACAGGTGAGTCGAAGTTCGGTTTGTTATAAGTTCGTCATTGGTCATACGGGGAGGAACAAGGGACGTAGGTGGCTGTGAAAGTGAACCCAGACGTAGGTTGACCACTATAGTCGGGTTGTCTGGGGACTCGACAAGTATTGTCACCCGGGCCACACTACGCCATACTCGTGCCACTCATTACTCCCTCTCCTTATCCCGCTGCACCATGTCTCTGCTCTCATAGGTCTGATCACTGACGAGCTATTCCTTTTCTTTTTCGACATCATTGGATAGGACGTCAACCTCCATCCGTTCCCCGCTCCAAACGCCTTCTCACAGACGACCGTTCGAACATCTTCGTTTACATGACCGGTCACGGAGGGAACGAATTCCTCAAGTTCCAGGACAACGAAGAGATCAGTGCATTCGATATCGCAGATGCGTTTGAGCAGATGTGGAGTAAGAAGAGGTACGTCCTCCTCCCAGCGCTCTCAGTCGCCCGCTTTACCCGTCTGGTGTACTCGCAAGTAGACCGTGGTTTATGCTCATTCTGTGATTGTTTGTTCTGTGTTGGTGTAGGTACAACGAGATCTTCTTCATGATTGATACTTGCCAGGCGAACACTATGTACTCCAAGTTTTACTCACCGAATATCCTGGCGACTGGATCGTCAGAGATGGATCAGAATTCGTATTCAGTATGTTCGACTTCACCACCCAACCCGTCTGCCAATCTCTGACCTCACTTGGTATACCGATACTGATCTTTTCCGGAATCCTGTAACACTGTAGTACGAAAATGATAATGATATTGGTGTGGCGGTAATTGATAGCTTCACCCATTTTGTACTATCGTTCATGGAGAACATCAATAAAACGTCCTCGGCTAGTATGCAGGACCTCGTGCGTAGCATCTCCCTTTCTCCGCCCCCCACATCCACATCCACGACCTTTTCCCTTCCACCTCCAACAAAGCATTATTAACTCCTACCTCGGTTCGGCAAACGTGTACAGTTCGACACCTACGACCCCATCAAGATTCGCTCCAACCCCGGAGTTCGCTCCGACCTCTTCCACCGACCGCTCTCTAAAACGCTCATCACGGATTTCTTCGGCGGAGTCGCGCACGCCGAGGTCCTTCTCCCTTCTACAGCGGAGTCTTCGCCATCACCGTTCGGCTCGGACTCGGGTAAACCAGCAGAGGTAGAAGAGGCGTTGCAGGCAGAGGCAGCAATGCCAGAAGAAATCCTCTCAATGGAGCTTGGGATCCTGGTGGCCGCGATACCTGATCCTGCCAACAACGATACACCTTCGTCATTATCACCGGCCTCCCTTGACTCACATAATGGCTTCAGACCGATGACCCAAGTCGAGGATCCACTATCCGTAGGTTGGATATCGGACGGTTCTTATAATGAGGGCTGGTGGAATGGAAGTACGAGGGCGAGGGTTGGACTTGGGGCTGTGGTACTATTGGTTTGGTGGGTCGCCAGGAGCGAACGTGAGCGGAGTGGCAGTTCTTCACAGAGAGATAAAAGCAGGAGAGTGAGCGGGGATGTGCCTAATCCTTGTGCTTAGAAATGAGGAGTTCGACGACAGAGGAATGTGTTCTGTTGACTGGGGTTTTGGACTTGTGGACTGTGGATTGTTTACTTTATCATACCCTTCAGTGTATTTTTATTTGTGAATGGTAAATACTAATAATTTGATCCATGTACCTTCCCCGTGTGCCCCGACAAATGGACTGTCAGTGTCACAGCTTGAACGTGAGCATTCGTCCACGGGGACGAAGAACATACCCCGAAACATGTGTGGCGCGCCACCCTCATACACGTACTTCGCGCTCCAACGCCCCTATTTGGGCTCGGATCAACTGACGTTATGACCAGCCCTAGCAAGGCGCTCCCGCCTTCATCTCCCCGTTGCACTCGACAACATCGACTGAGACGAACTCAACCTCGACATTGCCGCTGACGATAGCTCTGTTTTTTGAACTTTTTCGCACTGGCGCTGGCGTACTCTTTACTCGAACGTCGTCCGTTCAATTTGGACCTACACCTGACAACTGACCAAGGTTGCCATTAACGCACGGAATGACACGAAGTAACGACTCTGAAGAGAAGAACTCTTTGCTGCGAGACTCGAAGGATGTCGGCGACGGCTTCGAACGTGGTAAGGCTCAGAGGAGGCCTTACGCGTCCAAGCTGCCCTACGGACGCGCACGCGGTCATGGTGAACTCAGTTTCATTTGTATGCAAGCCGTGTAACACTCACAGAATACCTTTCAACTCTTGACGACGACGCAGAGTTGAACCTGAACGGACTCAAGAAAGCTCTTGGGTTCACTGCGATTGTCATCATGTCCTTGACTTGCATCTCCCTGTACTCCACCCAGCACGGAAGAGATGGGGCGCCTGGTAGCATCAGCGAAGATGAGGATGTACAGGGCACTAACAAGTTAGGAAGTGGTGTAGCCAGACTGCCCTTCATGGGATACAACAGTGCGTGTTACAAATACCTGTCCTGTTTCAACAACTTGAGTTGCACTCGACTACTTATATCCGCGCGTGCCTTCACTTATATACAGCGTGGAACGCGTACTACGTAAGTTCTGTACTCTGCATTGCGCGTTTATCCTAAGAGTGTGTGACATAATGGCTAATAATGCCGCTGGTCTCGCATATACCCTTGTTCTTCAGTGCGACATCGACGAAGACATAGTCCTCACCAATGCCAAACGTATGGTCGAACTCGGTTTCGTAGACCTAGGGTACAACTACATGAACGTGGACGACTGTTGGGCGGAGAAGAATAGGAGTGCGGATGGGTTCCAGCTTGCCAGTGCGTCTTCCTTCCTATCGTTGTTTTCAGTCGACGGCTGCGTGGCGGTGGCGTAGTAACTTGAGTGATGTGCTGACCGGATTGATGACCGGTGATGGATGGTGGATGACTTGTGGTGTTGATATAGACAAGAAGACGTTCCCGAGTGGCATGAAGTCGTTGACAGATAAGATCCATGAAATGGGCATGTAAGTCATTCGTTCATCACCTCCCAGTAATGTCGCTCTTCGTCGTAATTTTCACCATCTCACACTTTTTAAAAGGAAAGCGGGAATTGTATGTTCCTCCTTTTACTTCTTACAACATGAAGATCGCCGCTTACAGGGAAACAATGCCCCTGTTTACAATACTGCGTGCCCTCTGGCGTCTGGCTCACCCTCATGTAGTACAGCGATTCTGGCTGGTTCACCTGCCAGCTGTACCCCGGCTCATTCCAACATGAAGAGCAGTGTGTCTCCTTCATGAAATCATATACGTGCAGGGAGCTCAACGTGGTGTGACCACAGGGACGCGGAAACATTCATGGAATGGGGCTTTGACCTCCTCAAGTGGGTTCTCTTTTTCTCTCAGACCCTTGCCATCCATTTACTAACGAAGTGTCTCACAGGTTCGATAACTGCGCCAGTATGTATTATATTGCACCCTTTTTTCTCAGGCGCCCCGCTGGACCTGATCTTCGTATCTCCTCAGTTCCCTTCGATACAATCGTTAAAGAAGGGGTGGTAGGAAGTACGTATTTATAGTCACCTCTACCCTTTAGTTTTCTTCCGTTCTGACCTTACGTTCATGATTCCATGGTACAACAGAATTCCACCGTATGGCCGAAGCTATCAACAAGGTTTCGACGAAGTTGCAACGCACTCCGCTCGTGTATTCCTTATGTCAATGGGGCTGGGTAGGTTCCTTCCTCCTTCGACCTGCAAAGCCCATGTGTCCCTCCATAATAAAAGTAAAGATGCTGATGGATTGGCCCATGCCCGTGCGGTAACTATAGGGTCAGCCATGGCTTTGGGCTCGCGAGATTTCTCAGAGTTGGAGGGTATGTTCGTCTCACGCCTTATCAATGTCTTCACGGCGATCAAACATTACTTACACTGTGGTTGATGCCGCTTATTTGCTGATGTGGGTATACAGACGACGGGTGACATCGAAGCCAATTGGAAGTCGGTGACAAGTATTCTCAATGCGTATGTATAATACGAATGCGCCTTCCAAGACACCGTGGTAAAGCTGGTAGCCCACTTATGTGTTTTTCGATGTATGCAGTAATTCGTTTATTGCTTGGGCGAACAACTTCTATGGACACAACGATATGGACATCGTACGTCCATCCAATCATCTTCTCTCCTGCCAAGTGTTCGGCCAACTGACTGATGACTTCCCCCACTTCTATACAGCTCGAAGTGTAAGTCCGAGTCCGCGAGTAAGGTCGCTTGAAGCGGAAAGTAACAATGCGTGGACGTCCGCACAGTGGCAATGGCGACCTCTCGTACGAAGAGGCCAAATCGCATTTCACGGCCTGGGCGCTTATGAAGAGCCCGTTGTTGATTTCTTGTGATGTAAGTGCCTAGAACCTTTCCGTTCTGCGGAGAAAGTGTCTCTGATTCCGGCCCTATCGTCATGTACAGCTGACCACCATCTCCGACGAGTCTTTTGCAATCTTGTCGAACAAGGAGATCATTGCGATCAACCAGGATCCGGTCGAGGGCAAGAGCATCGTGCCGTTCCGGTGGGGCGTCAATGTGCGTGCATCCGTTCAGCCTTTCTTCCCCAGTTCATACCCTTGATATCCTGACTGACCTCTACTGGTGCTCCGATAAATTCTGTTTGTAGCCCGACTGGACGAGTAATGTGACCCACCCTGCTCAGTACTGGAGTGGAAAAACGCAGAACGGAACGGTCATCATGCTGGTATGTTCGGGTATTACACGAACTAGCTTCTGAGCGTCTTTTCTCCTTGATATGCGGCAATGCTTCCCGATGCTGACTTCAATTCCTCGGATGCGGCCCTTCCTTTGACATCGGATATTACACTCCGGGAAGCTGAACACACTGGACGAGCCAGCTGACATGTTTTTCAACCTCACCGAATCGCCCTGGATTAGAGCGGGCAGGCAGTATCATGTTCGGGTACGTCTTTCCCCCCAGTCTCGTCTAAACTACTTTTGATGACGAAAACCCACCCCAACGAACAAACAGGACCTTTGGACGCATACGTTGAACGGTACTGCTCTCCGCAACTTCACGGCACAAGGGGTGCCGTCACACGGGGTCGTGGCCCTCCTTTTGCAGGACGCCGGCGACGAGCCCGACGGTATATGGCCGCCCTGTGTCAGGAGAGAGTGGTGTATGGCGAGTAACGGCACGGCTTATTGGGGGGATAACAATGGTGGCTGGGCGCAAAACTCGACGGGATCGACTGCCGATGACAATGAGTAGTGCTCGACGGCGTCTCGGAGTGTGGGAGGCGTTGTACTGATTGCGTGATTGTGTGCATACGGTCAGAAAAGAAGGATATCGAGGCAACTTCCTTTGATGGCGTTGGGGGCCAAACTCGCACAGAACACTTCGATTCCCATGGAGGAGGACATGTATGTAACCATGATTCGCCCTTTTTCCAGACATATTCTGCCATTTTCGGCCCCGCCGGCCAATGCCGTAAACATTATGTCGCCATTTTGGGTATTCACGCATTTTTGATCCCCTCGCCGAAGCCACTTCCTTCTCGAACAAAGTCTAGTGTCCGTAGGTCAGGATTCGCTCTCAGAGTCGTGTGAACCTCAGAACTCAATCAGTTGATAGTGATTCATCATGGGACTATGTGCTTTGCTTTTGTCTGTGAGCGCGTTTTCGGCATCGAAATATCTGCATACAGCTATGGGCGGTTATAACGATTCGAACTTGAACCCACTTGGTGCCCTGACTTCGCCGTTTCATCATGATGAAACCTTTCGGAACGCAAAGGTGCTGATTTTGCGTATCTTTTCGCCGGAAGAGGGAGGCTGCGCCGTTACGTTGCGTTTGCCGCCTAGGTAGGTCATGACTGTACTAGAAGCGTCCCGATAGTTACGGAGCCTGCCAGTCTTCGCCTCCACTGCCTTCCTTGGGTTTGCCTTCCACGGAGGAAAAAAGTAACGTCTTGACGGTCAGTTCGGCTGGCGACCGTGGAGAGAAATTTGTTGCAACGGCAAGAAGTTCGAATCGTTCTGAGGACCTTGTGGCACCATCGTTCTCCTCCGCGGAGCGCTAGTTCCCTGTTCGTATTACAGGACGTGCTTTCGTATGTAAAACATGACCTTTTCTCCAGTAGTTATACGCGCGGCAATGGTATCGATCGCTCCCACACTTCCCAACTGTCTTCACTACCACCATCGATATCCTCCGCCGACGATCCTATAACGATCCATGTACCATGCCAAGCAGCAAGACATACTCAAACTAGACTTTCTAATCGTTGGAGGAGGTCAGCCTTTCTCACCGTCATGTCCTCCGAGTCGGAGCGGCGCATGGGCTGACATCCTTCTATCGACACACTATTTTCAGGTCTGTCAGGGCTGGCCACAGCGCACGCACTCGCATCGTCTGGTCATCACGTACGAGTCTTCGAGGCCTCCTCGTACAACACCAACTCTGTCGCCAGTGGCTTCCGAGTAACATCAAACGGGTGCAAAGTCCTTGAACAATGGGGTGTCTGGGACGAGTTCACCAAGCTCGGGTGCAAGGTGCCGTCATGCGAGTTCGTCGATCGTGAGTCATCGTCGTTGCATGCCCTTGGTCTTTCAGAGCCCTGACCTGCTCGTAACACGACCTCGACAAGACAGTCGTGACGGGTGTGCGAGAGGGATATCTTGGATGGCCAGACGAGGTTTTGAAGGAACTTGGCGGTGAATTCTATACAATATCCGTGCGTTTCTCGACCTTCTCCTTCGTATGTCGAAACGTTTGGCTAAGCATTGCCGCTTCAGTATAACGACCTTCGCGATCTTCTACATCGCCTCGCTCTCAAATCAGGAGTCGAGATAATAACGAACGCCACTGTGGCCACAGTCCAGCCTCCTATCTCGGACGAGCCTGAAGAAACCCCTTCATCACAGTCGGAGCTCGATCCCACGAAACCCACTGTTACACTTACTACTGGCGAAGTCTACCAAGGTGATCTTGTCGTAGGCGCGGATGGACAACGAGGTATGGTCCGAGATGTCATAGAGGAGATTCCCAGAGCACCACCGGGTGGCAAGGTCATCTATAATGGTATCCTCCCCGTCGAGACGTTGCAGAGCAACGAACTGTTGCGAGATATTTTAGAGATTCAGATTCCCATATGGATGGGCAGTGGTTACTACGGTATTGGTAAGAGTCCGCCCAGGGCTTCATACGAGCGTGAACTGACGCCTTCGCCTTGGCTGTGTCGATGCTTTGTGCAGCATTTCCTATTGTGCGTCTGATACTTGTCTATCATACAGCCCAAGTCGCTAATTTTCTCCCGACAGCGTGACTTCAAGTTTTGGTTGTTCCAATTCTGGCAAATCGAGGACCTTGACGACAACGAGCCACAGGGATGGGGAACGACGGTCCCTACTAGCTGCTTGAAGTATGGTGACAACATTGATCCACGGTCAGTCGCAGTCCATCATGACGCAGGGCGCTTTCTGATGATCTTCTAGACTAAAAATCGTCATTGAGCACATACCCTTCTTCGAGCGCGTAAAAACGGACATCCTTCCTCACGCCGAATCATGGCTGGATGAGTCAGAAACTATCTTTATCACTGGCGAGGCCGCACATCCGATGCCCGTACGTTCTCATCTCACTACACTTCCGCGAATCTTCAAGTCTGAATTGTCGCCCATCAGACTTGCGCTTTCACTGCGGCAGCTATCATGCTCGAAGAAGCCAGCTTCCTCGGCGCGCTATTTTCCCACATCACCAAACGAAGCCAGATATCCTCTTTCCTCTACGCCTTCGAAGACGTTCGCCAACCCCGCGCCAGGAGGCTACACGAACTCGAAGACGACAACCATACAATACTGCAGTTACCGCCGGGCCCAGCTCGGGATGCCCGGAATCACACATGGGCGGAAGAGAAGAAAGCCAACGTGGACAAGAATGTGGGACAAGTCCGAGGAGGGAGTGCTAGTGCTAGTGGGGGTTCGAACGAAGCTGAGGATAACAGCTCGGAGGCAGAGGATATGGAGCTCCGGAGACAGTGGCAGGGGTTCTTTGAGAATTGGGGATACGATGGGAGGGATGCCGCAGAGAGTTGGTGGCACGAGTGGGGCGTGCTCGCACAGAGGGCTTTGCAGTCGCAGAGTGATGCCGCTGCACAGGATAATTCAAATCCATGGGGACAGGCGAATGGAATCGGGCTCCAGTTCGGGCAGGTTGATGTCGTGGTTTCCGAGGACTGAAGGACAATGATCATCGCGCTTTGCAATAGAATTTGCCACAATCTGTAATCCTGCATCTACCCTTGTCTTCATTACTCTGCTCTGAATGTCATTTACATGAACAGTCATGTTGCTACTCGTATACCTCTCGGTAGCGGTAGGCTCGCAAAAGTGGCCATGTCCTCGTGGTAGGCAGCCTTGTAAGTAATGATGCTCAATGCGGATCAGGGCTTGCGGGCGACTTAACAGAATATCCATGATTTGCACGACAAAACAACTTCTACCTAAACGCTATACAAGGTGGCGTAAGAACCGGCGCAACATACTTACCGAGGCCGAATAAGTGCTGGATACATACACAAAGACGGCCCGCGGCACCAAAAGTCTTCCTATTCCACAAGACATAGCTCACCCTCGCTCATACAAGCCTACTAGCCAACCTTTACGCTGCCGCTCGCTCTTCCAAATTCTTCCTCCCCTCCTCCCAACACCTCTCCATCAGCGCATTAAACCTTTCCACCCACTGCATATGCAACGCATGTCCCGTCTTCTCCCAAATCACCAATTCCACATTAACCTTCCCATCCCTGACCACCCCCTCCAATTCCTTCCTGCTCTTGCCCTTCAGATCTCCCATAGCCGCCATAATCCTCAAACTGTTATCCGGCCGCACAAGGTTATCCTCGTCCCCAGTCAGAATCAAGACCTTCGGCACCTTCTCCGCTATATCCTTTCGTAACCGCTCTGGGGACACGTAGTGCGTCATTCCGGCAAACATTTGGGAAAGGGCGCCGAGTGGGGTTTGAGGGCGGGTATGCAGCATGCGGTGAAGGTAGAGGGGGGTCTGGATTTCGCGGTTCGTTTGTGCAGGGCTCGACGAGGGTATGTATGATGGAGAAGTAGGATCATCGGAGGAAGACGGGGTAGGGTTGGTGGTGGAAGGGAGGTTGAGCCAGGATTGTGGGTAGACCATGTCGAGGAGGAGAGGTATTTTTTCTTCGGGGTTACTGATAAGAAGAAGCCTAAAGAGCAGGTGAAGAGATGAGAATCAGCAAAGAATTTGGATAAGATATTTGTTCGTATCCATCAGAATTGCGAACGACAGAAGTGAACGAAGGCACAACCGATGCGGCAGCCTCGTTGGGTGGCGCACCGCAGATATGAGGGTGAGGGACCTCGTACGTACCTAGCGAGAGTCTTGGTGCCCTTCCACTACAATATGAGGGAAACCAACCAGATGAATATCCCAAGATGATGCCAGGGCTGAAGTGAACATGGACCATGAACATACCGGAGGCAGATTCGATAATAAACCGCCACCAGGTGTCGTGACAGCAAGAAATAGCGAGATAATGCGTTCTGGTATACGAGTCGCCAGCTCTGTCAATAGAGAACGAAGAGGTTCCAGTCAGTGTTTGGATACTCAAGGTCGTCGGAAGGAGCGCACCTTGAGCAATCATTCCACCCAATGATATCCCCACAACGTGTATGTCCCTCTCCTTCGTCCATCCAATGTAGTCCAGTAAACAGATAGCATCTTCGGCCATTCCGCTAGTTCTTTACGTTCCACAGGTAACACACGCCCCGCCACCGGAGCATTGGTTTCAGTTGACTAGGACTATGGATGCGAACTCACGAGTAAGGTCCCCTTGGAGTTCCACTATTGCCGACCCCTCGATTGTCGAATACAAGTATGGAGTACTTCTCTGACTTTCCGAAGTACTCCACCTGAGGTGCCCATGAGAAAGAGGTACTGTTCAGCCTGTCGACGCCATACCACGAACAGAACCACCCCCAGTATACAATCAGCCTCTCACCGGTCAGGCTAGCAGGTAGCAAGCTGCCACCACAAAGTCAGAGAATCACAAGCCGTACGCACCCCATGATAAGTACAACCTTCTCCTCTCCTCTCCCGTGTTGTTCGAAATACAGCGAATGACTCTCCGTGATATCGTCATCCTGCTTTCGCAGCTTCGTAACAGGGCAGAGTCCTCTGCGAGTACAGGTCGAGGGGTCGAAGATGGTCTTGAGGTTTGCTAGTGGGTCTTCCGACCCTGTTGTAGAAGACGATGTATCTGGACCAGGTGAAGCCAGGGTCCTTTGACGAAGAGAGTGTTCGGAAGACATTATCCTACGTTCACGACGAGTTGTAGGCTACCAGGAGATACTATTATATAGGGATTAACCACGCGTCTAGTTGCCAAGGTATACAGGGACCTAGGATAGTTATACTTGTCCGGAAGGGTGTAGTAGGAAATACACGCAACGAAAGGCAAGAATGTCCCGTTCGGAGTCGGACAACTGTAACAGGGTGCCACAGTGGCAAATTCACATGCATGTGTCATCCTCGATGTGGCACCAAACCGTGGTAAGTGTGACTCTGTGACGTTGCGAGGAACGAGCGTCGTGACAGAGGGTGGTCTATGGATGCGCGAGAGCGAGAGCAGAGAGCGGCGTGACAACTCTTTTCGCGCCTGCTCTCGTTCTTGCTCGCCGCTGAAGCCTGAAGCCTGAAGCCGGAGAGTCCTCAGACTCTCCCTTTTTCGCACCCACCCACCACTCCCTACAGTTTGCATAGTGTGAACACTGATTCACTTGATATCGAAAAATTCAGCATACTAACCACGGTATCCATCTTTCGTTCTGTTTCCTGGCACAATCTACTGATCTGTGAAGATATTCCACAGCTTACACGGATTATCTTAGGTCGGAATGTGCCGGGATTCGGAAGGCTCGCCTTCGGCGGGCTTTCGCCCACTCTCGCTTATTTTATGATACACAAATATATTTGCTGCCCCGCCTGTTTCTTGTGTGATCATCGTACCGAACGAGACCAGAAGTCTCGTTTGACCTACTGAGCGTCGAGCAGAGCAAGATCCATAGAGTAAGGTTACGGTAAGGTAATCAGAGTGCAAAACGGTCCCGCACGGAACAACACTCCTATCCATAGTAGATATATGCACCAATATATCTCTACAGAGTACCCTCAGTTACCCTCACCGCTTTGACACTTCTAAGCATCTCACGGTCTCAGATAACGAAGGCCATAACGTTCCACAACGCCGTCTGAAGCCGAAACTCTTGGGTACTGTACCATTTCGAACGCTTCGCCGGTAACGTGTAACGCGAGCCCTCCGGCGTGGCGATCTGCGCACCATGTAACGGTAACATCCCAATTTCGGGGCCTATAAAAGCGTATTTTAATATTTTTTGGGCGCTGGCGCCAAGCTTGACCTGTTCGATGTCGAGATCCTGCAGAACCTCTCAGACGACTGATGTAATGACTTCGAGGTTTCCGACGTGCGACGGCTATAATGTCTGTTCTACTACAGATCTCACGGGGCCGAATTCTACTTCGGCACATCGTTTGTAGAAAAAAACGACTCGATTCTGGGCGAATATCTCACATAATTAGCTACTCGTTCTTCAATGTTCTGAAGATCAAGTACTGTAGTTTTTCGCGCACAAGTTCGTGTCCCGTGTCCCATGGGGGCCGCGAACGAACTTGTGCCGCGGGACAGTCCCACCCCATTGACGTGCACGGAACTTGTAAGTAGGACAAACCAAAATTTGACCCAAATTTGACGAAAATATGAATATATTTTAGGCTCCTAAATTGACCTCCAGGAAGGCCTCCGAGACACACTTTGGGTTAGATTTTGCTACTGGGTGAGCTCTTCCACCCAAATTCAGAGGTAAATGCCTGTTGAACGGTTACGAAAGGTCGTCTCCCTGCAAAAGCGTCGATGTTCACGAACATTGTCCCTTGTCCCGGTCTGCTTGCGAACCGGGACACGAATGGATTATGTCATCTCGGCAACGGCCGAGGGGCGGTGGCGTGAACTTGTGCGCGAAAAAGTACAGTATGTTCTACTCCGTCTTCGCACCGATTCTGTTCATCAACCTGGACACCTCGAACAAGCCCATCCAGTTGTTCTTTTCGAAGATCGTAGCCTCTGACCAATATATTCCTATATATCCGCGGAACGTCTTGACTGCTGACCCTTTAAGGCATGCTTGTCGCTTTCATGGACCCCGGAAGGGAGGATATCACGGTGGGATGAGAACCAGACGGGATAGTAAAGCCGCGACCTACCGAGAGCGAATACGGACAACAACCATGCTGGACATCGCGCGATGGGCCGTGAAAACTTTGACAGGTCATCTCCCGACTGACCGTAAACTGTGGAAAACCTGCCACCATAAGGACTTCTCGAAGTCCTTCCGAAGCTTCCTGTGGCGCCTATTCCATGGCGGCTATAAGTGCGGGGTCTACTGGGAGACAATCCCGAACTATGAGCTGAGAGGCCGATGCCCAGTGTGCGACAATGAAACCGAATCTCTCGAGCACATACTACTCGAGTGCACTGCACCGGGGGGCGAGATTGTCTGGAATCTAGCCAGACAACTATGGGAAATGACAGGCCACCCATGGCCGGCTCTAAGCTTCGGCACAATACTCGGATGTGGTCTGAGTGACTTCAGAAACCCGGATGGGGTGAGACTACCAGGTACAAACAGACTGTACCGGATCCTCATCTCTGAGTCTGCGCACCTCATCTGGAAAATGAGATGTACACGGAGAATTGAACATCTTGACGACCCGGCGAAATTCCCATCTGAGCGAGAAATCCGCAATAAGTGGGTATACCACATGAACAGACGCCTGCTCATTGACCGCCTGACCTGCGACAAGAAGCGTTACGGACGGCGAGCGACGCAGCCCAAGACTGTTCTGAACACCTGGAGCAGCGTACTACTTGGTAAGGAGAACCTTCCGGATGATTGGATCCGGGAGTCCGGGGTTTTAGTGGGTATCGTACCTATTCCTCCACCACCCGACCCGGGTGGTTGAGAGGATCACAGGACGGAGCCCCACACTTGCCTTTCGTCGTGACGGAAGGCGTGCATAATGCATTTCCTCGGGGTGTTCTCATTTCACTTTGTCATTCAATATTCGCCTTCCGTTTTTTACGCTTTTGCTGTGGCGGCAGCCAACCATATACATTGACATCTCACTCCTCATATCATCATCTGCTCATCTCTTTTCATCTCTGTCTCCCTCTTCCTCATCGCCAACATGTTCGGCCCTTGACCTTGCGCAAGGACCCTCTCTTCGTCGTCGTTCGTGCACTTACATACTATGTACCCTCTGTGTTGCTTTCGAGTCCAGTTGTTCGGATGCTTCGATGCTTGCTTGGTCCTGAATTGTGCAGTTGTTCGCTCTTTCGTGTACATATGTATTGTTAACTATCCATTTATACATCGGCTCATCCGTTCCTCGAGTACTCGAAGCTCAACGAAATTTGTCGATGTCAAATGCAACTGGGCGGGCCGGTCAGCAGAGAACAACGGGATCGCCGCATTAGGATCAGAGATAGAGATGCACTCCTCATGATATTTCTCTTTGATCCCGTCTGGTTCTTTCTTTTTTTTTTTGGTGTAACATCTTCGGGCAGCAACCGCGAATGGCAGCCCTGCCGCGAGTCATAGTCGGTTGCGAGGGTTTTCACCCCGCGGTAAGGATTAACTTATCAATGCATCACGGTCCACTGTGACCGAGAAAAAAAACCCTAACGTTAAGCAAGTATAGTACAAAAGAAGATCGAATGCAAGAAGATTCCAGGTCCAAGTCCATCCATCCAGGCAAACCCAACACCAACGTCCTATCTTATCTCCAAAGCACAAGACTCCTCCCGACTCAACAAATAACCCTCACCGTCCCCACCGCCCTCGCCAACAACTCATGCACATCCGGATCCAAACCATAACACTGCGACACCTTCACGAACTTGATCGAGCTCACACCTTCTGCATCTCCCCTCCTCCCACCGCTAAGATTCAATGCAGCCCCATTCCTGGCCAACACGACCCTAAGGATCTCGTGCCCCGACACATCCCTACAATTCTGCAAACATAACGCCTCCAACCTCGGCAACACCCAGCTCTCCGCCGCATACGAGCTCGAACTCGTGCCAGAACTTCCACCCGCACCGGCGTTGAAATTCCCGTCCTCCGGACTCGAAGATGCCGGTGAGCATAGAACGTCAAAGATCCGTGGCCCCAACACGCCACCCGGAGGACTCGAAATCCCCAACGCCGTCAACGTTGGCAGATTATGCAACACCCTAACAAACGGTACGAGCGCCGCCCCATCCACATTACAAGCCCTCAGATCCAAGTGCTTCAACTCCGGAAACCTCTTCACGCTCGTCTCCGCTGTCATCCGCGCCAACCAGTGGATCGTATCGTCCGTGGGTGTGTCCATCTGTATCGACAACTTGGCGAGGGAGGGGAACATGGTGGCTTCGAAGAAGAGTGCGAGGTTGTTAGAGTCGACGAAGTGTATGGAGAGGGTTTTGAGCGAGGGGAGGAGGAGTGGATTGGAGGCGGAGCGGAAGATGGACTCGGAGCCGTCGAGGAGGAATGTGGCGGATTGGATGCGAAGGGAGGTGAGCGAGGGTGTTGAGGAGAGAAGGGCGAGGATTTCTTTGAACGAGATTCCTATTTTCGTCGACGAGTGTAATCGAGTGTCGCGCGTTAGGTGCAAGTACCGAAGTGTCGGGAGAGGCGTTCGAATGAAGATGAGTGGTGTGTGTTCGAGCGTTATCGACGACAGCCGCGGACACGGTTGCGACAGGAATACGAAAGGCGCCTGGTCCTCTGAATCCGCAGGGTCCAGTCGAACGTGGATTTCCTCGAGTGAAGGTCCAAGTCCCGAACAGTATGACTTGATAATCTCCACCCACTCCCAGTCCGGGACACTCAGCCTCAACGAGAAACACCTTTCTAGATGCGGCTGCAACACCTCCATGACCTGCGTCAACTCCGACGGCGCTTCGAAATACTTGCAGTCGATATCCACCAGTAACTTGCATGCCTGTGCCCTCTCCAAACACACTCGCATCTTGCGTAGAAAGGCCGTATGTCGCCCGTAGCCCCAATCGTGGTCAAGACGGATGTAGGTCCAGAGAGAAGGCGTGGCGAGCGCTACTTTGCGCCAGTGGTGGGAGACAAGGGATATGGAAGGTAGAGTGTGTATGGAGTCGTGCACACCGAGCTCAAATATTCGGGAGAGTATCTCTGGCGGCATTCGGGCGACTAGGGCATGGATAGCGAGGATTTGGGATTTCCGGATGCGCAGAGTATGTATCCGGGCCTCGAGTTCGGCGAGACTCCTGTCGATGTCCACCACGTCGGATGGAGGTGGCCGCGGGTCACTGTCACGTAAGGAACGGATGATCAGATATTGTTGTTTTGGTTGAAATCGCGTATAGGTGGTATCAGCGCGCCGCCCATGGGCCGCCACAGACGCTGAGGTACTCCTCGTCCGGCAGTGTCACTCGATAATGGAAGTCCAATGCGGAATAAGGAGAGTACGCGTTTGAAACACCGGAGTTCTATCCACAGTGAAGAACTTGGGGAAGACATCTCTAGCCCCAAGGCCTGGATCCATGAAGACACCCCCACCCCTTTGATGTTCGCTCTCCATCGCCACACTAGTCCAGCCCAGCCATTCCGGCACCTCTCCCTCCACGAACATCCCACACAGAGAGCAGGCTGAAGGATAGAGACAGGACTCACATGTATCCCGGAGCTGGCGATACCTGTTCCTCATCCTCAAAGTCTACGTGGACAATAGTGGCTGTCCGTGAATAGAATATCGGGTCCTCCCATGTCCCCAGGTCGTCGAACGAAGGCGCTCGACTGACCATCTCTACACCTACAGTTTCTCAAAGTTTCAAAATCTGTATGTTCTGTGAAGCTGAAGTCGAGGAAGGCTGGTAAAATGAGACGGAATCAGGAGAGGGTGGCACCTGTACGAGTTTCAAACCGAATACGCTGAAGTAAGTCAACCGTGGGGATTACACTCAAGAGAAAGCACCTGGTTCTGTATACGTACTCGGCTAGTCGTTGCTTTGTACTCCAGTACCTTCCGATTGTGCTTTATACTAGACGAGAATTGATTGGGAAAGGCCGTGGTAGAGTATCTAATTGGGCAGAGTGTCGTGGTAGAGAACAAGTCGCGTCCGGTGCATCTAGTGGGGAACGGTCGGGACCAGGACCAGAAACAAACGATCCGGTCCGCCCTCGGCCGCAGTGCCTGAGTACCGGCCGGTGTGGCGACGTAGTGGCCCGAGCACTGCAGAGGAGTTGCAGATGTTTGTCTCAACACTATGGACCGTACTGTAGGTAGGGTGTAGCAAATACATAACCAAGCAATAATGACAAAACTCGGAGAAATTCATTCTATTCGATGTCGATAGGATATCTAAATCGTATTTTGTGGCGTCGTGTTCAGCCCCCACGTCAGGTGCCTCGGTCGTAAGTATCCCTCCTAATATTTTAGTTCCAACACTACTCTGACATTGCATTCCCTTAAGATTAAATACCTTCGGTTAATCTGGAGGATAGACGGCTCGGGGAGGACAGTAGTATTTGGGAAGGAACACATCTGGAAAGTCGGGAGTTCATACAATCGTCGTTATGATTGATATCAGGTGAAGTCGAGGGCCCATGACTGTTGAGATAACAGACTCGCGGAGTGGGATGGACGAAGATGGAGCGGCACGACCAAAGTGACCGAGCAGTGTTTCCATACGTGCTCGTGCAGTTTCGAGTCCATAAAGAGAGATACCGGACAAGTTCGCGAACCATGGCTCACGAGCCAAAACATCCTAGTGCGGCTGTGCTCCAACTCGTCTCCCTAAATAAAATACCCTACGCCCACCGGGAGCTCTTTTAGACCTAACGCTCTTGCATTGTCCCCCTTTCAGACTTGGTGCTAAGTCCGTCGTCCCCATATCATCCGGAAAATAGATGGGCATCGCTTGAGGGCGTACGATGGGCGCTGCAGATGGTATGAGCGGGAATTCGAGGTCACTGACATACGCGACCTCAGGCCACTGTGGATCTGGCTCCGCCCTCGAGTGCGAAGAATCGGGATGTCGCTGACGAAGGCTATCGTTATGATTATACGGAAAATAGATCGTGGTGGAATACGCGACGTCGAGCCACCGTGGACTTAGCTCCGCCCTTGAGTGCGAAGGGTCGGGATGCCGCTGTTGAAGGCTGTCGTTATGAGCACGTGGGTGGTGCGTCGTCGTTTGGGATCGAAATTGGAGTTCTTCATGCTCTCGATGGTAATGACCGTGTTCGAGCTCTTCAAGTTGATGCCATCTGTCGCTGTGGAAAACCGGAGACCTAGAGCACGCGAAAATCATCGCTGAAGCTGGAGGGTACATTGTCAGTCAGCACACTCTAAAACTGACCACGACTATGCATACCTATTTTCACCATCATCCAAAATGGTGCCAGGATCACTATCCATAGGGCCGAAATGGACCAAACGACCTTCCGAACAACCCTCCCGTAGTTCCTATGAAAGAACCATCCCCAGAGTCCAACTCTCGGTGCTGCGGGCTCCATAAGTCCGCCCGCCCAGAACCTACACAACCCAATCCATACACATACCGCCAGGCCAAACACATTCAACATCGTGTGTAGAGAGGAAACGGCGAGATAGTAAGGGAGCGATTTGACAGGGAAGAACGTACACAAGAGCAAGAACTACCCCGAAACAAAGTTCAATCACTCCGGAACCAGTATTATATCCCGCCACTGCAAGCACGAACTTCGAGGCTCCGAATAGGATGGCACTGAAGGGGAAGAAGAGACGATAGGGCGTCCATTTGATGGTGCGCCATCGGGGTGTGGTCCTGGGCAGGTCTACTCATCGTACGTGACGGGAAACACAGTCATTATGGAGATTGAGGGTCGTATGATACTACGTACCTGATGGATCATCGAGGTCTGAGGAAGAGACTGGATGTGGGAGGTTGACGTTCTCAGTATCTGGAGAGGTGATTACCATCAGTATCCGAAGATGATTTATATGAAAGAGTACGCACGACCATGATCATGAACGATATCAAGTGAAGTCGAGATCTCAGGCATGGACAGAGTATACAAACAGAGAGATCGTTCTAGATCGCACGAAGATTCGGAGCTCTGTGATCAGAGTGTGTATAGAGAGTAAAGCCGTCGACCAATCGCTAACGCATCGAGGCAATGCCATGGTAAAGAACCTCAAAAGGCTCTCCTGCATTTTATGCGCACCAGTGCTGTGCTGATTTGAGCGCTTATGATGGCACGAGCACTCGCAGACATATCGACTGAGGCTGTTGGTGTTGTTTTCGCATGAAGAACAAAGAACGACGGCAGGCCATGGCAACCGTGCTGATAATTGAATATTGCACTCAGAGTTACCCTGACAGTATTTGACGATAGGCCACAGTAGAGTGCATCTATTGATCAGACAAAAAAAAGATTGAAACCCGAGGTTTGTGGAAGGAAGGAGGGAATGATGGTGAAGTTCAGAGCCCAATCCGAAAATCCCTCCGCCCATTCGGCAAGCTCCGGTCCTTCGTGTGGTGTGGCGTAAGTATGTATCCAATGTGGCCCGACGAGAAAGTGCCTGGGCAACGACTGCACGTACAAATTCTATCCATGGACATACGAATGACCTGACTTCTCCGACATTATAGGTAGGCGTCACATCACGCCCTGGTGACTCGGCAGCAGCTATCTTACTGTACTATACTGTTCTGTCACACGTAGCAGCAAAAAAACATCCCAAGAAAGAAACCATTAATCCTCAACAGTCTACTAGCACTTACACCCTCCTCCTCACCCCAACCCTCGCATTCACAGGCCGAATCGTAATCTCCGGTGCCCACCTTGTCATCCACTTAAACCTCTCCTCCCACCCCTTTCCCTCCTTTTCCATCCTAACCACCTCAGGCGGAGGGATTATTTCGAACCGTTGGACAAAAAGAGCGAGGATGCAGATGCCTTCGGTCAGCGCAAATCGTGCACCGATGCAGCCGCGAGCGCCAGCGGAGAAGCCTAGGACTGATAAAGAGGTATTTATGAAGAAGAGCGTTAACGTAGGGTGATGAGCATAAGGATATAATACATGAATATATACGCACATGCATCCCGAGGCCAACGATATGTCTCAGTATCTATAAACCTCTCAGGCCTGAAGTCTCTACAATCCGTTCCCCAATACATCGCTACGATGGGTACCAAAAATTCAGAGTCGTCCATAAGGGATTCAGAGGGAAGAGGGGACGTACGGTTCCTATGCACCCCATAACAATCGATGAGAATGGAACTCCCCTTCGGGATCGCAATCTCGAACTTCTCCATTCTCGGGCCATCACTAGTACCACCATCTTCAAGTTCACCACTGACACTGTCACCCTCCTCCTTTCTTCCATTTTCGAAAACTTTAAGACCTTTGGAGATCGCATCAGGCGTAAAACTTACGAGATCAGCCTTCGAGAATCTCCGTCCTGTGAGTTTCGTGTCCGAGGTTGTGACCTTTGGAAGGCGGGTCTCGACGGGGAAGAGACGGAGGGTTTCGCGGAATGTGGCGAGGGTGTATTCCTATAATGGCGGGATATATGGGGAGACAATTATAATAAGAGTCCGTTAGAATGAAGAGCAAAGTGTCATGATTTTATTCAAACAAAGACGCACGAATTTCGGAAAGTCATCTTTGAATGTCTGTGAATAGAAGTAGTATAAATCGTGTGCTGTGTAGAGGAGGAGGGGGTAGAAACATACAGATGTGAAGTTCTCAGACGTCGTATCTGAGCCTTCCGGCCAAATTCGCATACTCTCCTCATACATCTTTTGTTGGACTTCAGGATGGAGTGCGATCAGGACAAGAGCGAAGCTGAGCGTATTCGCCGACGTTTCTGTGCCATACATGGGGTTCGGTATTAAAACCGACGAAATGATGAACGTAGAGGGCGCATGAGTGCAGTACGTACCATGTCCAGCCAGGAGAAACGTCTGCAATCCATGAAGTCAGAAAAATGCCAACTACGATTCACGAACAGGAAGAGTGAGGACTCACGAAAACATTAGACAACAACTCATCTTCCGTCAACCCTTTCTTCACTCCTTCATCCCTCCCATCCTTAGCCCTACGACCCTCCACATCCCCATCGGCCTCCTCCTCCATATTCGCCCTCACCAAATTCCTCAACAACGCCGCATCGCCTCCCTTTAAATTAGACCTCCTCCCCACCGGAACTCCATCTCCATCCCCACCCACGCCCGCACACTTACCACGCAAAACATACTCGTCCCTCGCACTAGCCACAATATCCAACATATACCCCCTAAACTCTCCATACGCTTCCCTCGTCTCGTCCAACTTATCTGACAACCATGGGATCCTGGGCTTTAACGGTCCCCATGACGGGAGAGCGTAGAGCCAGGTCGGGGTGAGGATTTTGATGGAGAGGGTGTTGATGACTGTGATTAATGATTTCGAGAATGGCAGGGCGGCCTGTGTCTCTATCTCTGTCTGTGTTCGCGTGTGGTTGGGACTGGTGAGAAAGGACTCGGAGGGTGATGCTGTAGATGACTCGGAGAGGTGGACTGAAGACCAGGAGGTGCGGATTCCGAAACCGGCGGCGGAGACGACGAGGAGGGTGAGCTATCAATTCAGACGCGGATTATCCCTTCGTTCCACTCGAAGCAGGAGGTATATGCTCATGAGCCTTACTTGACTTAGGGCGGGTACACAATCCAGCACGTAATCTCCTTCCCTCGTCACAACGTCTAGCTCACCGAACCATTCCCGCATCAGACGAATCGTCTCGATCCATACGAGTGCATTGTTTGCCTGTATGTATATTTCGTTAGTATCAACGTCGAACGATGAATCCTCTTCTGAGATGGGACTCAATGGAGAAGGAACACAGAAGATCTATGTAGAAGATGACATACCTCATTAAACGAAGGCATCGCCACCGCCCGATGTCTCTTCCATTCTGCCCCCTCGGCGCTCAACAGGCTCTTTCCATACACGTTCACAAACTCATACTATCAACCGCGTCGAGCAAAGGTAACATTACGTAAAGGGGTAGATTCATTTCGGATTCAGCTCCTCATCACAGCCATATTCTTCAGAATTGCGAAACAGCCGACATGTAGCAAGAAGCAGGTGCTTATCTATGGACTCAAAGGAAGAGGGAGGAAGAGGGATGAAGACGCACCGATGGCTTCTGGAACGTATGTCTGTCCCCAGTGACGACCTTGATGGCCTCCGCGTCCGCAAGCCAGTAATACAATCTCCCAGAAAGAGGGCCGAATGCGGAAAGACAGGTGCTTCCGTATTGTTCGTAGGCTGCGACGCATCAAACGTGAAAGATATATGGACATCAACAGGAATTGAAGGAAGCGGAAGGGGGAGGGCAGGCAGGCAGGGGACGTACGCGTGAACTTGGAGTAGTATGATCCCAACGTCCTTGAATTAGGCCAGATCGATCCAAAGACGAGCGCGAGGGGATGGACAGGATCGAGCCACTGTATTTGTTTCCCCGGGACGTTCCTATGTACAGTAGGTATATGCAAGTAAGTCAAGTTACGCGGCTGCAATTCGGGAACAAAACTCTCGTCAAGAAGGTTCAACCACAGCAGTCTCGCAAGCATCGACCGGGAACGAGGCGAATGGGAACTTGACGTACCGGAGCGTATTAAGCGCATTCCGCCAGATAAGAGCTACCCTCACAAGACAGGCAAATCCCAGCAGACAAGCCAGTTTATAAAACACTGACATCGAGATTCAAGTTATAGTAACTACCGCGAAGGTTCTACGAACCGAGCTTGAAGAATGTTCCTTAGAGTCAAGTTCACCGCAAAAGCTCAAAGACAGCAACCTGGATAAGTTTTCGTTCTGTAACAAACGACGACGAAGTGCTTGGAGACCAGTCGATGCAGAGTCAAGACTCAAGTTCGAAGCCTGCCTGAGGCCTTGAGGGTCCGAGAAACAGCACGAGCCTGGGAGTGTGAAAACTCTACGCATGACAGTTTCCATGACAGGCATAACCTAATCCTGCGTCCAAAGATGGTAGGACAGAATGGGACCGAATGCCTCGCAAGGGCCGGGTATCGTCACGGTGGCGGGACCCGAGGAGGAGGAACGGCGGAACGCCACAGGGGTTCGGACTCCGCTATAATATTAATACGCCACTAGGATCCTCTTCGTTGTCGCCACATCCTCCTCCCTAAACTCCTAGTCCGACTCTGAGAAAGCCTCAGAGTTCACACTCCCCAGAGACGTTTGAATCCATCGCACATTCCATCTGATCATCCAACATAAAACACAAATAAATGCCCGCCCCACCTCCGCCACCACTCCTCTTCACCCTCAACGACCCCGCGCTCGTTTTTATTCCCTCCGCAACAGCACTGTCGACAGACAATTCAAACCCGAAGCACTCGCACGGCGAGCACGGCGCGCACTCAACTAGAGTTTTCGAACAGGAGGGCGGATCGTGGTCACAGTGTTATTTTACTTCGGTCTATGTGTATACTTGGTACGTCACCGGCATGTCGTCGACGGAAAGACTAATCTGAAACTGAACGATACTTATACTTATACGTATGTTGGTAGTGACTCTGAGCACCAGCGTCGGAGAGAAATTGACGTAGGGGCGGCATATACGAATTTTCAGCTCGAGATCTCGGTGCGTGAAACCGCATATATCCACCTATTGCGCATATATCCCCCTTCTTCATTCACTTCTCCTCATATCCACCTCTCATACCACCCCCACCAGCCACCCCCTCATATCTCCTATCTCAACTCTAACTAATAAAACAGAAACTCCTCTCCCACCTCGTCCTCCAACACCTCCACTCGCCCTTCCCTCCCCACGTCCGCTCGTTCCTAATCGACGGAGCAGCGTACTCGCTCCGATGTGGTGCGTTTTCCCACCTTCTTCGTCTTCTGTGCCACCGAACCGAGAATGATACGAAAACCTCTGGTAAAGACCTCAAACCATGGCCATATGGGGAAACGCTCGAGCTTTCCTGGGGAACGACGCGGCTCGTGCCGATGGGGGAGAAGTGGCAGGTCGGGTTTCGGGTTGTTCAGTCTTGAAGTGTTGAAGTCTTGAGTCAGGGTGGGTTCTTGAGTACTGAGTTGTGGAGTCGAGGTCGAGGTGATACATACGCGTGTTCGGTGATGGAGCGATGGAGAGATGGGTGGTTTGTTCGACGAGGGAGGCCGGGTGGGGTGGGGTGGGTTGGGGTGCATGTAGGGAGCTGTACATATGAAGGATGTATGCGCTTTTGCTGTGGGCTAGTGGGAGCAGGTACACGGAGATACGAAGGGTGTGAGTATACGTATATGCATGATGATGGACAAGGTGATATGTCGCATATATCGTGTGTGGAGGTTCCTGCTGGTCGCAACGTCAGACAGAAAGGACTTGGGGGTGATAGTTATTGGTATGCGGAAGTAGATGGCGAATCCTCCGACGAGAGCAATAAAGGCGCGGGTAGATTGCCAGAGCAGATAGAGTAGAAATACATCCCAGTAATGACCAAACGGTGACGAGCATCGTCCGCCTGAGAAGATAAATAAAATAGCATGGAGGCCTTCACATGTCGTCCACGCTCCAGTTGTAGCTCTCCTGGCCTCGTCGTTTACGCTCGTTTGTGCGCTGGAAGAGTTTCTTCTCGAAGCCGTTGCCACGATCTGTAGGGTATGGTATATGTTATAGCTTGGTCAGAGTGTATGTTCAAGAAGGGGAACACGCACCGACACCGTCCCATCTGTATCCAGGCTTGATACCGAAGCGATTCGGCGGTGGTGCAGGGCCTGTGTACTCTGGTTTCCGTGGTCCCTTCGACCGCTTTTTCTATAACATAATATCATATCGTCAACACCCTCAACTCAAAGACAGAAAACAAGAAACGCACGGTCAAAAATGCAGCCATAGGATCGTTCCACCTGTTCTCGTCCTTCAACCGCGCATTCATCTCCTCGTCGTCCCTCCGTCTCGTAAACTCCTTCCCCTTAATCTTCTCCAGCTCCTTCTTCCGCTCCTCTTCCTCCCCACGCTGCACCAGCCCCTTCCCCCACTCCATCTTCTTCGCCTCCCTCTCTTCCCTCTCCCGCTTCTTCCTCGCCGCCTCCGCCTTCTCCGCCTTCACATCGATCTTCCGCCCCGACATGTCTCGATACACCGTCTCCTGCGCTCGCTCCGCCTCCTCCTTCGACATCTTGACGTCCGCATCGCCAGAAGCCTCTGCCATACGCACAGCGAGCTCCTTCGCAGATAACAATCCTCCTCGATAAGCAGGCTTCGACGTTTCTGTACCGCCGTTCGTATCCACGACCATCGGCTCTTCATCCACAGGCAATGGCGGCGTAGGTTCCCGAATCGTCGCCCAGCCCGAATCTTCCTCTCCACCTTCTCCTCCTGGTCCTTTACCTCCCTCGGCTGCACCACCTCCGACCCTCCGCTTCTTGAACCCCCGATCCGACGCGACGACCGCATCCTTCATATCCTCATCCTCATCCTTCGCATTCAAACTCGCCCAGCCCGCCTCATCCTCATCTACTATCTTTGCTCCATATCCTTTTGGTATCGTACTATGCGTGGACGTGGAGGCGGAGGTGGAAGAGGAGGAGGGCGATTCGAAAGCGGCTTTACGTTTCTTTTTCTTCTTGGTCGGTTCGCGGGCGAGGATGGCGTCTGCTTTCGGGCCGGACATGTATTTCTCGGCGAGGTAGGCTTTCATTGACATTGTGGGTGCTTATTGGGAGAGAGTCGTGAGGTGTATTGGGGGAGAGGTGGAGGTAGGACGAGGAGGGAGTGGGAAGTAGTGGGAGGTGGTAGGAGGTGGTGGTGGTGGAAGGAGGACGAGTGTCGTTCGCGCTGGAAGTGTGGCGTGGCGTGTAGCGGGCCGGATTCTGCCGGAGAGGGGCGCACGGTGCCACAGTGACACTTCTCACGATTGGTGAAAAGCGTAATTATATTATTTCTTCTCAATTTCTTCTCTTCTCAGCTCTGACTTCCTGGATTTTCCTTTTCATCGCTTCCATGGCCATGCGTATTGGCACCTCTGCAATTTTGTCCTACTTATCGGGGGGCCGGTTGTTGTGGCCCTGTGACTGCGGAGGTTCTCTCAACTGGCAGCGATTGTCATCTCGCTATCTCGTCTTCCTCTCTCAATCCTCTCTTCCCGAACCGTCTCTTTCGAGCTCTGGAAGGGAAGTCTGAGATACCGCTACAGTGCTACAGTACAGTGTTACTGCCAGTCCTAGTGCTCGCTCGCAGTCGTCACCTAGCCGCCGCGCTCTGCATATGATATATCGATATCTGGGCCATTAGCCTTCCGACAGCCTTATCTTGCACCATATACACATATCTCAATCACAGCTCGAAGAGCTCCCTCGGGCTTCAAAGCTTCACAAACGTATCTTCACACTTCACTGGCAGGGCAGTTGAACCCCCGTCTCCAGTCTCCATCTAACCCGCTCTGAGCTACGGCTTCGACATTGATACGGGCTTCAAGCTCTGACTTCTCCTCGTTCAACCCCGATCCTCTACTTGTTGACCTTGAGCTTGAACTTGGGCCAGATTCATTTGATTGACATGCCTCCACCGTCTTTATCCCAAAGAGCGCAAAACCGGCTCGAGAATGATCTATATACGCGATAGTGAGTCCTCGTCTTACTCCTCGTCCTAGTCCTACTTCTCATTCCTCATGTCTTCTCGCTCGCATCGCTCCTGACTCTAATCCCATACTTATGCCTGATGTTTCGAACTACGCTCCGAACGGCCTGGAAATGGAAATATAAAATACAGCACGATTCCATCAACACGCAAATTCTACGACGCGATACATAACCCGGACGGGGTCATCAATCTCGCGACGGCAGAGAACGGGCTGATGTGCGATGAGTTGTTGAAGGTTGGTCTTGGTTTTCTTCTCTTTTTGTTCTGCCTTGTTGCTGATTTCACGCTGAATTGTTGATGGATCGCGTGGTGGCAGTATATGAATGGGCACTGTGATTTGACTAGGAACCATTTGAAGTATCGTCAGTGTATCTCGTTTCTTTTTTTTCTCTCTCTCTCCCGCATTACATCATCGCCCTACCACTCCACGTCAACCTCGCACTACAAAATCGGAATGGCTGACATCTCTCATTGACACAGGCGCATCCCTCCTCAAATCCCACACCCCCTCCCTCCTCTCCGCCCTTCCCCTCTACATAAACACCTACGCCCATCCTCTGACCCCCGTGACCTCCGAGCAGGTCGTCATCGGCCCCGGCCTAGGGTCTATATTCGCGCATTTCGTGTGGACGGTGTGTGATGAGGGAGACGGCGTGTTGCTCACCACGGTGAATCCATAACTCCACGTCTTCAAAGCTGCTTGCTGACTTGTCAATGGTGTCGTGCATTATAAATCAGCCATTCTACGGTCCGTTTAACTCGCTCTCACTCTAGCCTGAGGTAGAGAACACGAGCAGCTGATGAATCATTTATCATTTATCATTTAACGGATAGACGAATATGAACGCGACATCATCTACCCCTCGCGCGCTCAACTCGTCTTGGCACACATTCCGGCCTCTGTCGACCCGCTTTCTATCGAGTGTATTCCTTTCATCAGACAGACGATCATTGACTCTCTAGAAAATTCTGATGGGGGAGGGAATGGGAACGGGAACGGGACGAAGATAAAGGTGTTGTTGTTATGCAATCCGCATAATCCACTGGGGAGAGCGTATCCTGAGGAAACGGTGTTGGCGTATGCGGAGATCGCAGAAGAGGTGCCCATCTCCCCATTCTTCGCGCAATCTTACAAACGCTCATCAAAGATGCGCACATACTCACGTCGGTATTAATGCCTTCTGTCTTCTCGGAGAAATCAGTTCAACCTACACCTCCTCGTCGACGAAGCCTTCGCGAACCAAATCTTCCCCAGCTCATTCATTCCCTCCCCTACGCCCTTCACCTCCATCCTCAGTCTCGACCTCAATGGTTCAGGCAAATGCGACCCCTCGAGAATGCACGTCGACACAGCGAGAGTGCACGTCCTCACCGGCCCCACGAAAACCTTCGGCGCCTCAGGCATCAAAGTCGGCGCGCTGGTCTCACAGGCGAACCCGGTGCTGGTAGCGATGTTGAATGCGGCGCTGAGGGCGACGCCGGTGTCGAGTGCGGCGGATGGGTTGATGACGGGGGTTTTATGTGGGGAGATTGAGGAAGAGTTGGAGAGTGAGGATAGTGGGAATCGGAATGGAGAGGGAAAGGGAAAGGGTGAGAGTGAAGAGCTGGGGACGGGGCTGGGAGGGTTCGCGAGGTGGTTTTTGGAGGAGAATAGGAGGCGGTTGAGTGTGGCGTTTGAGTTGGTGGGTGCGTGGTGTGTGTTCCATAAGATCGAGTATGTTTCCAATTCTTCATGACCAGTTAGTCTGCATGATTGTGTTTTTCGTTGTTGATGTGATGTTCTTCCTCAGCTTCGTCCCGCCCTCCGCAGGCGTCTTCTTCCTAGTCGATTTCGACTCGATCATGCCGAAACATGGACCCAGTTCAGATGGCTCCGGCCTAGGGATGCTGCTGTCGAATGAAGAGAGGTTGGATAATGCGGTAGCTGCGATGCTTGAGCAGGGTGTGTTTATCGTACGTTCTATCCTGGAGCTGCCTTTGTTTCGTCTCACCGACATCATCATGGTGTCCATCTCCCTCCCGTTCACTTCGTTTTAGCGTCCGACGAACACGTATGCAGATCCGATCCCTACTCGTTTTCGAATGACGTTCACGCTTCCGGAGAACGAGATGAAGGTGAGCGTCCTTTTCTCCTCCTCTTTTGTTACGTCCGCTCTATTCTTTCTCCTTTTTATGTCTTCTCTTCTGTTCCTCTGTTACAGTCGTAGATGGTGAGACTGAATATTCATGAATATTTATAGTTGGCTCTGAGAAGGATCGACAAGGCGTTCAGGCTGCCGGAGTGCCCTGGTTTAACACTTCCACAGTGAATACAGGGTAATATGAAATTCCAGCGATAGGAGAGGTACAATCATGGCCATTTTCACTCAAGCGATATACATATATTGATAAAACGCGTATTTTGACTGACTATCCCGAATTTTGTGCTGATTATCGGAGCATTACTTGCGCATGGTTGCATGACCTTCCGTGCTCGAAGCATTGCGTGCTGGTGTTTCGGATTTTTCCCTGTCTCTAGGATATATCTCCGTCGTTCGTCGATTCTTAACATTGAAGTCTTGTTCACGGTCACCTCTTCTACATCCCTTACGAAAACCCCTCTCTTCCCCGCATTGTTTTGATAAATATCGAATGGTCCTCAAGCCTGCTCACGTCGGGGTCGAAGCTAACCTGGGACTATAGTGGCGGAGAGCATCGAGATGATATCAAAGGAGATGAAGTAGAATAAGGAATGTTTCTTGGCGAAAAAAAAAAGAAATCGGGTGAAGGAAACGACAGAACATGACATGTACAGGGCTGAGGAAAAGAATATTCAGGTCGGTATCTGCAGAGGGCGCCACCAGTCGTCTTGCGAAGGTGAACGGCGCTAAACTCCGTATCCTTCGGCAGTCTGTTGTCCTCGATTCACCTCAGCCATACCAGGACGTACAGAAACTTCTGGCGACGGCTTACTCTAGGTGCGTGGGCATAATACAGCTAGGAGAGACCTTCAAATGGGGTTATACATGTCATTTGATCTTTCTGTTGGGCGCATACAGCTGCCAGGATTACTGCTGACATCGGGACGAACTCGTAGGACTTAACCTTGGTTATTTTGACCCTCCAGTTCTGTCATATTTCCAACTTCTTAGGTGTTTACAGTGACAGGAAGACATGAAATACAGCTCCTTCATACAAGACTACAGCTCTTAGAGTTTGATGCCTCTATGCAGCTGACGGCGTACTACTAATTCTGTGAGATCTCGACACAGCCGCATAATCTGACCCGCTGCAGATGTAGGATGTGCTGTACTGAAGCACTACACAACCCATATTTCGATATATCGGTGCAAGCTCTTAGAGATCATTGTAAATGCACTGTCCACGGAAAGTATCACGATGCTATATAGCGCGATGTTTCATGAACCATACTCCTAGTATGCGCATGTCCTTCGCGACTTTGCCTTATTGCTCGGAGCTGCACCATCGACCGTCCCATCTGCCTTTCGGTTCTGGTTACGCTCCGTTAAGAATGTGCAATGCTGATGCGTTTAGCTAATGTCGGGGGTTTCCAATCGGAACGGTATGTATCTTCAACCTCATACAGCTGGCTCTACTGCTGTTCATAGATGATACAGTCTCTGTCACCCTTAACATCTGTAGTGCTGAATTTGCAGAGCGAGTTGCGCGTTAGCTGTAATTATGCCGCTTCATTGTGTATAAAAATGTTAGAGGAGACGGTGGTACATCCCTCCCCTCCCTCTCCCCTGTCGGGTTTTCACACTGTGGTAGCTCCACCTCCCAACCTCAAAAATTTCCCTACAATGGTCAGAATGGTGAGCTGGTTCTGATTTTTACATTGCACGCCCCTTCATGAATGTGCTCGTACAGTGCGACCCACTATACTTTTACTCCTCCCTCATGCAAACATTCAGTCCAGAGGAAGTCGCGCTTCTTCTTGCACAAACGCCTGCACCCTCACCCAATTTGATGGCACTATTCCCACTCCCGGATATCATCCCCACTAAACCCATGTTACGCCAAACCCGTTACGTCGCGTACCAGGGCAGAGGGAGACAAGATGTTAATAATCTTCGCTCTGCCCGGCTTTACTTCATTGGCCGCAACGCTGTGAACGGCCAAGACGAAGCTGGAGTTCTCTTGCGCGATGGGAAGGCTGGCCGCTTCAGGTCGAACTACGATTACAGCACTTCGATGTGCTTTTTTGACAGAGCCACTACCGTTAAGATACAAATACGGGTGCGTAATGAGATAATTATATTTTTCGACAACCAAAAATATAACCCCCTCTCCAGCCCTTGGGTATCACCGACGTCCGTCTCAGGGATGGCCATGATCGGCAGATTCCACTCGTCGAAGGCGGAAGGATGCTCACCTTTGACGTCATGGTTAAGCGCGTTTCATCTGCCATCTCCACGTTCTTCAGGGTACGTGCAAAGTGGAACATCCAACGCTTTGTCTCAGATGCAATCGGTTTTAGGAAAACAATGTCGTTATCAGCGGACAACGTCTTACCGATTCAAACGTCGTCTTGATAGGGCTCACTTGGGTTTCGACGGGAAGCATTCAGCCTCTCCTTCAGCTTACATTTTGAGACTGGCTGCATCGCCAGAAGCCTCGAGGTAAGACTTCCTTGTCGTTCTATTTACTCAGACACCCTGTGACTGAGAATTCATTGTTGTTATTGTTTTTCCTAGGAAGATTGACGTCCTGACCGTAACGAATCGGGTGGTGTCGTTTCACGGCATCCGTTGGTTACTAGTTAGGCTATCCATCTTCTTCGATAGCGCTGAATCCTGATATCACCATTGTTATGCATGTGCTTCGTGTTTTGCTTTTGCTTTTGCTTTGTCCTATGCTTTCTGTTGCTCGCTTGTTTTTCGAGCTTTCCTGTTCTCATGATAACACTTTGCTGTAGACTATTACTTCGCACCTCTTGCTTGCTCAAATTCCGAGGCTCTTAACTTTTAGAAAATCAAAACCCAAGTTTTTACTGCTTATCAGGGAACTCATACATGCTTGTTTGGAAATTATATGCGCCGATTGTAGCTCCATTTAGCCCACAGGGCGGCGAGATACTCATGAAGCACCCGACGTTCTGATAGCATATAAACTATCATGCTCTCTGCGCGAGGCTTTCACGAGAAACTTCGAACCATCTATTCCTCCATCATCGTTTAAGTTATGAGTATGGAAGAAAGAGTAGACGAGATAAGTACGTCTTTGTCCTCGTCAAATTGCGCGCCATAGCCATATAAGTCATTCACGATTGGCATGTAAGTAAACGGTCGCCAATGAAATATGAGGTAGGTAGCTGCCAGTCTACGCCAGCGACGAATAGTCCCCGCACTCCAAGTTTTCGACAGTCTATTCAGGCGTCCGTTACGCTAGAACTCCGTTCGACGTATTCTCGATGTGTGGGACAGGTATAAAATATGCTGTTCTGAAGGTACGGGGAATATAGCACACACATGTCGTTAGGTATGAACCAGTCAATGCTGCATCATCTGCCGTACCCCTGGTCTTCGCCAGCCTCGTTTTCGGTATAAAGGTATACAGATTTACCAAAATCAGCACTACTGAAGTTCTCTTTCACGATGATACGCCTCCCAAATTTTGGGTGATTTTAGCTCCGCTGAACGATTCTTTGATCCCTGAAACTCCCACAGAGGCGTTACATCTTTTGTAAGTAGGGGACGACGAATCTGTAGTTCTAAATGGCGCTCACTGAATGTCATGCAGTGTGGTACTTGCATAGTAGCAATTGCAAGTATTGCTCTTGTATTGTTACACGCCCTAATACAGACTTTTAAGCACTGTTGGATCTCAAACCCAAATTATCGAGATCCTTCGGAGAGCTCTGGATTCGGAGCGGATTGTGTGGTGCCTTACTTCTCCCTGCATGTCGTCTCCACGAGGTTGTAACATTGTGTTGGTGGACTGGATGAGGACGAACACTTACAAACGTATAATGTATGCACGGCCTACTGTCATGGTTGAAAATCTATTCAAGTACCATCGGAGACGTCTGAAGCATGCCACACAGTATTGTCTTTTCATGCATGAGTCATAACAGTAAAGTCTATGGTCAATGCTGCAGTATGTGCAGGCGGTTGTTGTACGTCCATGATCTACGCCGCAGCAGACGAAACAATAAGTAGCTGAGGCTCGAGACAATAACACGGACGCCTGCAACTGCAGCGGACAAAACTATCTCTTAGATAAGAACTCCGTTGGTTGACTATGGACAATAGACACCGCACAAGCTCCACCTGTGCCTCGCCTTTGTGCTTTTCTCTAAGACGAGAAAGGCAAGCCACTTCGATAAACAGGTCAAACAGTGAGAGAGGATAATCAGAGAAGAAGCTGTAATACATCCATTCGAAGAAGAAATTAGATAGTAGATACATGAATAGATAGTGCACATCGTACAGAGACTCAAGAAAATGTCCCGTAAGATGAACAAATAGTAGGAAGACGAATAGACGAAGTATGTCCACGAAAGATAGTACACCATCATTTATTTGGTGTTAGTAGCGAGAAATAGCACGAACAATTCTCCCCATGTTTCTGCAACCAGATCATACATCCCCTTCAACAACCCTCGGAACCACGACAATATACAAGAAATAAGTATACGAACCTAGAGGGACACGTAAATCGCTGCCCACATGTGCGAGCAGCTACGCTCTATCAACAATCCAAAGGGGAGTGCCAGTATCGCTCTCATCTTCTTCATCACATCTCACCAGCTCACGAACAATCATATGAAACGCTCAAACCGCCGCGTCTGCACCATTTGTACCTGTCTTTCGCAGAGGCCTAGCTGCATGCGTCCGTGCCCTCCCGCCAACACTAGCAACGACCACACGATATGGATGGACCCTCGTGCCCGCCGCCAGCTTGCACTCCGGAGACCTTAGGTATCTCAATCCGTTGCGACCAAGTAACAGAAGCGGATCGGCGATCCTTGGCCTCAGACCGGTGCAAGTAGCGGAGGAGGAGGAGCGAGGACCAACAGAAGGAGGAGGCGTGGCCCGAGGGGAAGGAAGGGAAAACGTGGATGTGGACGTAGAGATAGTGGAAACGTGAGGGATATGTGGAGCGGTGGGTGGAGGGAAGATCACGGCGGCGTCGGCATTGTCGAAAGAGTCTGCGATCTCGAGACGGAAGCGTACGTGAGAGCATCTGTTCGTGACGATTGTGGCGGTGGCGGTTGTGGTAGTTGGTGCAGAGCCGAGGTTGACAGGAGGAATGGCTTTGGCGCGACGAGAGCAGGTGGGATGATAAGATGAGGGTGTGCAGATTTTCGAGGGCGACATCGGCATAGGTGGTGGTGAGGAGGAGGGAGACGTTGGGGCGGTAGAGAAGGACGAGGATGGAGATGAGGAGAGACGAGAGGTAGTTGTGCAGGTGGAGGCGATGGAGAATTGGCGTGTGCGGACATCTTCAGCCTTCGAGATGGGCAGAGCAATGCCGCTCTCCCTCAGCAGGGAGGCCTATGGAAGTGATCAGTACATGGCCGTGTGATGAGTTTTGGTAGATACATACATCAGTCAAGCCATGGGAACCGTCATTGTATCCAGGAAGATGGAGGGAGCGAAGAGAGGGGAGCATCGGCCGCTCGAAGGAGACGGAATACGAGTTCGATGATGCAGAAGATGACGAAGCCATTGATACAGCGATAGTGATGTGATGGCGAAGATGATAGGCGTGCTGGTGGGATGATAAATATAACTTCGAAGCAGTATCGAATACAGATGGAAGAGGCGCACGACTACGACCAGAAGGTATATGGGATGTTCGAGAGGCAGGAAGGGATGTTCCAGCAAGAAGATGAGAGCTACAGTTTACACCAGAAGACCTGCCTTTTATCTAGATAGACGAAGTACAAGACAGGAAGAAGCCTAAAGAAGACAAGCAGAACAGTCCAATAGGGGAAACTTGAATCAGGGGAGAAATGGTGTTGTCGGACGGCGGGATGGCTCCATGTGAGCCACAGAGCGCCAGCTTTATATTTCGTATACCTTAAGTTCCACAGCTAAGCGAGATTCGTTGACAAAGTCGCGCTTGCCGTGATCAACAAACGGACTCGACGTGTTGGCTCGTAGCCGCGGAGTGCTCATGGATCGATGAGAGCACCCGACAGTCCGAAGAACAAAGCATGCGTGGGTTTTGTGCGGGGTGCACAAAAGACTTCCTTTGTTCGACGGGTTTGGAAATGGCGGCTATGCGCGACGAACACAGAGGTCAATTTCAAAATGGCCAATGCCACGGATGTTGGTCCTTTGCTGGAAACATGTACCCAGTACACAGTGGAATGAAGAAGCTGGTAGACTGGTGGAAGCAAGCAAGACGAGGAGGAGAGGAAAGAGGCGAATGTCTGACGAGGCGTGACAAAACAATGCCGGTCACTTTTTTCCCACGAACCGTCACAATCCAGAAACAAACTTTTCTCTTGATTTTCTCCTGCAATGCTCCTCGTCTGACTTACCTTTGATTTATCCATCTACCATGGCCGAACCCACACCTAAACTACGAATTGTATGTCGCCAATAATCCTACTATATCGTCTCCAAAGTCTTATTGACGCAAGCTATATCGCCGTGTTGCCACAATTGCTCGAATGACACTGGTCTTCAGATGAAGGGGGCGGAGCCAGATCTCTCAGCGGCGACTTTCCAAATCTTTGACGAGTCACACACAATGGGGAATGCGCTTAGATGGATTATTATGAAAAAGTGCGTAGCGGTACCTTCATTGACAGCTAACAACTGAGACTGAAAGCCGCGATCTACTTGCAGCCCGAATGTAGAGTTCTGTGGATACAGGTGAGAGCTAGCAACTTTTGTTCTTATTGTTTTCTTCGGTCTCTGTTTTCCACGTATCTCAAGAACCTACGGATACGACTCTTCTGTGATTGTTTTGTGTCACCCCAATATGGCGGGTCAAAGACTGCTGTGGGAACCCGCCGTTCTCGTGTTGTGGCACCAACAAGCGCCAACTTCTTGACTGCCCAATATTTTACACGCGTAGCGACGAGGGCCCCTGTCCGTGCCGTACAACTGTTCCATCTTCAGTCCCTATCCACTATGAGGATTCAACTACTTGGCCCGGATCGCTTTTCTTCGCTAGAAGTGGACTCTTCCCGTCTTACCGCCACACCCGACAGGGTTGATCCTGCTCATCGAACATCCGCAGCGTGTAACAACATAGTCTAGTACCGGATGCTTTGAACGTCAGAAAGTGATTTCACAGAGCTCCAGACCTCTTTCTCTGCTTTGTTTTCACCGGGTACATCGGTTCGCTCACCGAAATTACCCTCGTCTTCTGTCTTCACACCCGCCACTTGTGGGAGGTAGGTACACTGCGCCCTTCTAGTTCGCACGTCTAACGACGAGCTTCCCCGTCGGGTTTTGTGAAACATTCTACGATGATGGTATTAAGCCTTCGTCGGCGGCTCGTAGCATGCGGACGAACATTGCTTTGTTGTATGGTGGTACACACCCCGTACTCGTCGCCACACACTCGGTTTTCTTGTTCAAGTCTGTATGTTCAACATACACGAGTACTAACACGAGGCCCGACAGAATGATCCACTCATTCAACACCTCCACCTCGTAGCCTCGAGGCTTGGACAGGGGTACAGCCGGTGTCCCGTTCCAAATTGTGGTCGGATTGTCGTACCGAATCTTGTCATACGAGACTTTGAACGAACAGCTGTGCCGCTCATTCCTTTCTTCTCCTCATCGGGCTTTCCCTGCCTTCCCCCTTTCTCACCCCCTTCTTGACGCCGTAAAACCGGGTATGACATGAGGAGTCACGGATTACTCCTGTAATTTCCATTCGCCCGTACATAGGTGGTTGGGCGACTGAGCCACCATTTCATCACCTCCCCTCCGTAGCGAAGCACAGGAGCACAACTGTTTCCCAGGAAATGGTGGTCGGATCCTCCCACAGATTCCACAGCTTCACCCACACCGATAGACGTTATCACTTCTTCCTTTGTTCTCCACTCTCGTCATCTTGTCATCTTGTCCTGAGGAGCGTCGCAGATATCCACTCGTTTACGCATGGTCCCTGAGCCACCACTCATTCTCTCATCACCTCCACCTCGTAACCTCGAGGCACCACTGTAGGGACCGGGCGGTCGTACCGATCGCTACCCACATCACGGACACCTGGGGCCTGCGCCACTCCATTCCTTTGTTCTACCCTTTAGGCTTGCTTCCGTGTTCCTTGCGATTTGCAATGACGGTGATCGTTCGTTGATAGCCTCGTTGCACTGTTGATAGCCTCATGGGCCTGGTTGATAGCCTCATGGCACAACCCTAGATTCGTTGATTCTTCTCATCCTTCTCAATATCTCTATTTCCTCTAGTTCGCTTTTGGCATCCTCTGGTTTCCTTCCATCGTGCTGATATTTGTGCTTGAATAGTGTCCCGCATCCTTCGGAGAACTTCATCCAACTGCGGATCCAGATGTATGGTACGTTCGGCCGATCCTTCATCTGCACCCCCTATCCTCCTCTCTTTCCCTTTTCTGTCTCCATCTCATCCCTCCCCTTCCCCACCCTGGAGCATGCAACTCAGTATCCCTCCGATATCATCGCTGTACTGACCTTAATTCCTATGACATGTTTCGCAGATGGCCTCTCCGCCCTCGCCACACTCGAAAAAGCGTTGTACGACCTCGACGCGCTCTATGCCACGATTGAAGAATCGTATAAAAAGAGCCTCGTAAACGATACGTATGAACGCTTCGAGGAGAAGGCCTGAGGCCTGAGTGCTTGGGCACGCACTCGAGTGTACTCGTCGACGAGTCGGATTGAGATTGTGCAACGTTATAATATTGCCTCATAATAAAGTGCGTGTGGTAACTCCAGCGTCTGTTAACTATGTTAGGCTCGACGAATACTTATACGGGAACTACCCTCGACCGTTAGTTTGAGGATGTATTCTCTTCCTTCCTTCCGGAAAACTAGAATCCAATTAAGCGATCGTCCGGAACGTTGCTCTTCAGCATAAGTATAATGCATACCTCTGTGAGTCAATTGTTGGCTCATCAGGGGAGCCAAAACGTTCCTTGTCTCAGTCGACTTCCTTCGGTCCTTTGACCTTTTCCCCCCGGTAGAAAATGATTAATGAGAAGATGCTACGAAAAGGAGCTCGGCGGAAAGGCGTTCTGCAATGCACAGGGTTTCATCCCCCACCTCATCCGAACAATCATTTCTCACCCGTCAGCTTTGACGTCAATCACTGTCCCGATGTGACTAGGACGCCCGCGTCTAACGACGCGGTCGGGAAAAGCCCTATACAGGCCTTACTCCAGTGTTATCGATCTGCCATGTACAGGAGTGCGGTTCGAAAGTCAATCTACTAACGCTATGGGTCCAAGTTCGCCTCCAAGTGTATACAGGATGCCGCACACTACAGCCGTTTGCATATGAGATCGGAGTGACGCGCGGAGAAAAAAATGGCGTGCCTCAGCCAAACAACGCCATAAACGGCAGTTCACTTCGGCGCGACTTCGGCAGGCTTGTGTGGCGAATGAGTCTGATAAGTTCAGCGTTCAGCTCTGCAAGCTCTGTTTCGTTCTGCCATTGCTTGCGCTCATTGCTCAACAGGCTTATCCAACATACGCTGAATGGACCAAGACTGGACTACTCAGGCTGCCTGGGCCCTCATTGTCCGTCGCCAACTCCATACATCTTCAAATCCTTTCGCAACTTCCATGGTTTTCGAACACTCGTAGGCACTGGTGCAGGTACGGGATTTTGTGATGACGGATGGAAGGAATCGCAGGAGTTCAGATGGTCAGAACTTTGTCAGATGGCTGATATAGAAACATATGTGAGTCGTGTTTCCATCCTATATGCTTTGGTTTCTTGCCTATCCGAGTGTTATGTTCGCAGCGAGCAACTCATGCT
>NW_006763134.1:414595-477578 GCF_000264905.1 Stereum hirsutum FP-91666 SS1
CCCTGTACGACGAATCCTACTGTTCCCAAACTGTCCTCGCTTGAATGTACTTCTGTCGAATTCCCTTCATTCATTACATTCCCAACATCATCCCTATATGTAGTTGATTTGTCTACAGTTGCACCCCCTCTTGAGCATCACGGCTCGGCTCTTTCAATGAGTTCGGTGCTTTGTTGTGGAGTCGAAGTCCGCACATTTGTCGAGTTGACCGTCCATCGTTTCATTGACATTCTGATATCCTGGGGTAGCTGCTCCGTGTCTCTTAGTTTTGCATGCTCGGTTGATCGACATGATACATATACTTTTCTTATAAATAAGATAGAATACACAGAGAATTGTGCCTAGAGGCTGTCGGAAGATACCCAAGGAGCCAAACGCCCTCGGTGCCACTGCCGAAGTGTGCCGAGAAGAAGTCCCATTTATGGCTTTGTTTGGTTGAGGCGCGCCCATTTTTTTCACCGCGCATCACTCCGATCTCATATGCAAACGGCTGTATTCTGGAATCTGAGACACTCGGGCTCCTTCCTTCCTTCCACAAACGGGTGGTGTCAGTTGGCATGCCTGCTATAGACACTCGCTTACCAGTCTGGTTAATTGGTGGTGTTGAAATGTCGCGATGATACCGTTTGGGTATAGATGGTCAGCTTTACCCTCAGTGCCAGTGATTAATTAAGATCGGAAAGTCAGTACGAAAAGAGACGCGGATGCGATCATTTCTCCGGTCACCGTTCGAGGCGGCAGTTTCAACATATATGTGATGTTTTCATAATAATTATGGCATTTCTAACCGTTCGGGACGAGTCTGTTTGTTCCAATCGGATCAAGTGAACGTCCATCCACTACGCCCAGCAGAAAAGTACACATGAGGATGCGTTCTCCGTCTAACACTTGATCTGAAGACTGTGCTACAACGGTGCGTGTTTCAAGACATGTCTTGACAGGGAAATGACGCCGCACTCTGATCGAAGACACCGAGAGAACATCCTCGGCCATCAGATTCCTCTGATATATATTACTTTCTGCAGTCAACCCCCCTCCTCCCGGTGTCCCAACGACCGTCAAACACAATTTTCCATCCTGTATTATTTGCTTCCATGTCTAGCGACGAAGCTCGGATGCAATGGACACGGTGATTATTCCCCTCCATATCGAATCATTACTACTAGTCGGGATACTCAGGCTCAGGCTGACCGTTTGTCTGCTCGTTCCACCACTCGCACCGACAGACTCATAGGCAACTGGACAGCCGTATCCGCAGGAGGTGCGGAGCTCCCTTAGACCATCCAAAGCACAACTCCTTCGTGATAAGTTACTAACTCCAACTTGCGACAAAATTTAAAGCGTTATGGGCGTACGACTACATCGCCACCCTGCCGCAGGAGGTGCGGCATGTCTGGACCAATAGCATGTCCGTCACGACGGTCGTGTTCCTCGTCAATCGGTACTCGTTCTTCGCCGCTTTGGCACTTGGGTTGGCTACGACGGCGGCGAGGGATATATCGGATGATGTGTGCGTCTCTTCCATTTTTTCCGGAGTATAATGGGGTGAACTTGAGTGGCTAACATTATATTATGATCAGTTGCAGAGGGTTGATCTCCCTGTGGGTGGCGTTGCTGACCGTCAGTTGGATCGCGACGAATGGCAAGTTACATTCTTTTCTCTCTCTCACACTATCAGTACGGTGCATAAGTATAAGAATAACATTTTCCTCCCTGCGTCCCTTATTAGGCATACTCGTACTACGGGTTTGGAGCATCAGCGGACGACAGACGAAGGTGTTGATTATATGCGTCCCGCTCTTGATCACCATCGTCGGGATCAGCATCTACGTTCGTCTTCTCCAAACATACTTCCTCTGCCGGGTCGTTCTAGTGTAAGGTACTTACGGCGTACGCATCTGATGCAGCGTAATTTCGTACTGGCGAGAGGGATCGGAACGTCGCATACGAAGTCTACGTTTGCGATATTGGCGGGCTGTGGCGTCGAAATATTGGACGGGCGGAGGTTCAACAGGTATGTCTATCCTCTAGACCTCATATCTCCCATCTGACTCAACCGTCGACATCGACTCAGCTGTAAGGCCCTCACCTTTTCTTTAGATGAAGGAACTCGATACTCATTAACACACACCAACACTTGCTCGCCCAAACAGATGAAATCATCGCCGTAGCACTGGCCTTACTACTCGATGGCTACGTCTTCGGCCTGACGGCGGCGACGACGTGGGGACATGTACTCGAGTCGAAGAGGCTGGGGTATAGAGGGGTTACTTATATCTTTCTTCGTGATGGTGGGTGTTTCCATTTACACTGCGCCTGAGATCTCGGGACATTCGTGGGCTGAACGGTTCGGTATATGGATTTAGGTACTATACACTTCCTGTGAGCGATAGGATGATATTCTCGTGCGTCGATGATCTGAGCTGACGTTTGTCTTCCTAGTCTGATCATCGCGACTCAGCTTCTCCTTTTCACTCTGGTCATTGTACGCACCTTTTGCTCAGCTCTTACCCTTACACAGGCTGATGGTCACACCAGATCAGCTTATTCGACGGAAGCGTGAGCATCTTGGACCCTTTCATCCTCATCCACACCCCGTCACACACTACCCTTACCACTGCCCATCCGATACCGACGACTGACGGAGCCACGAAACACACAGTCATCCTACGCGTCCAATCTCTGGCTCAGCGGTCTCAATCCATACCTAAACATGTAAGTCCATCCGTCCGTCCATCCATCCGTCCATCCACCAACATCCTCAGTCGCATCGCCCAAAGTTATGTAAATGCTCATTGACACAAACGAATACTTTTAATGAATCACCCCATAACGCCTCCTCCGCACCAACACCCGGGCCGCAACCAACCATATCACATCATGATACATAACACCCAGGTTTCCAAGCCTCGTAGTGAACCACCTCGTGCTCAACCTCCGATCCTACACACCTTCCTCTTCCTCTTCCCATGCCCGACCGCACCGTACCCGCCCCCGTGGCCGACGCTCCATCAACGGCGTTCGATCCATACTAGGGTCACACTCGCTCTCGGATATCAGGTTTCGCTCAGGCTCGGGTGAGGGTGAGGGTGCAGGTGGAGGATTCGGTGGCAGAGGCAAAACACTGTCACTGTCGCTATCGCTGGGCAATATAGGCGCACCACTCGATTTCTTTGGACGGGGTGAGGGCGAGGATGCGGATGCGGATGTGGACATGGGTGTGGAGGCGGATAGTGATTCTAGGTTTATTGAGGTAGAAGGAGGGGGCGAGGGTGATGGGGGTGGGGATGGGGGTGTTGTGGTTCGTCATGGTGTAAGTCCGGTTTTGTATCGTTTTTGGTTTTTCCTGAAGATGGACATTACACTTTTCAGGTCATTGAGGACGAGAACGAGTCCAATGAAGGGATCGCGATGGTCACATTCGGAGAAGCGTAGCTTTTTTTACTAACTAGTAACGAAATGTGGTAGTTGTATCCTTATGTGTGCGGAACACAGTCAGGAAGGGATGGATCGTGCGAGGAAGAATCACAATGGGGAGGGAAAGTTCGTGGGATGTTGTAAGAGCGGTTCATTCCAGCTCATTCCAGGGAAGAGACGGAGATACTTAGGGACTCATACGTAGGTCGATGGATGGACGAGGTGCATGCTACATGTACACCGGTAACGCTCAGAGTTCTGTCGGCCTTGTTGACCTCAACCCAATCAAAGTGCAGAGTATATACATACTGTAACATACCGGCGGTAGAACGAGAGCGGGGTTGAGGGTGAAGACGAAGTCACGGTGCAGCGCTTGGATTTGTTTCACGGGAATGGGTTGGTTGGTTGGTCGGTCGGGAGTATGATCTTGAATGGAATGGTCTTTGTACCAGTACTGCTGGTCGGGGCCCCAAAGATACAATTACAAGTTACAGCTCTCCTAAGTGAGTATCACGACTTTCAAGTCCAAACTTCGAGATGATGATGATGATGATGATGTTCCGAGTCTTCGTTCGGGCGACGGGCCACGGGCATGTCCAGTGATTCAGACTCAGGCAGTAGACTGCTGCTGGCGATGCCAGTGTACGAATGTTTATCGTCCCACATGTACAGTAAGTGCGTGTTGAGTGGTCAGCAAAATGCGTGGATTCGTTATGTCTGGTTATGACACAGCGGAACCCTGACCATGACAATGGTGGAACTATCTGCATGAAAAAAAAATAGAAAAGACATGGAATTCAAAAAGGGTGCGCCATAAACTCCCATGGACATGTCCGGAATTGAACCGGACACCTTTCGCATGCGAAGCGAACGTGATAACCAACTACACCACATGCCCGTAAAAACTGTAACACTTTGATAACTCACACCAGACAAGGGCTTTGTGGTGGAAGATTCCAGGTCGATCTCGATCCCTCCACTTCCCTCCATCCTCTTTGCTCTCCTGCAGCCATCCCGCTCTCATCCCGTCCCATCCCATACCTTCCCCGCACCCACCCCTTCCTCTCAACGCACACACGAACACAAACGCAGCCATGGCCTCCTCAGAAGACTATGAAAGCGAAAACGAGCCCTACAACCACATGGACGAGATCGTGCCCGGACTCTGGGTCGGCGACCTGCAGAGCGCGAAGGACGTCGAGACGCTGCGGGCGAATAATATACACAGTGTGTTGAGCGCTATGAGGGGTCGGGTCGGGATACATGAGGTCCGTCCTCTCTCTCTCTGACTGGGTGCTGGGGACTGACGAGAACATTCTTGGGAATGTGGATTTGGTATGGTTTGGGATGCGGTGGTATGGGATGCGTTCGAATGGGATGATGGGATGTGCAGACGTTCATGCGCCATCAGATCATGCTCGACGATACGCAGGACGCGGATATACTGCAACATCTTATTCCGGCGATTACGTTCATACAAGCGGAGATCGAGAAGGGAAGGGGGGTGTTGGTGCATTGTCAGGCTGGCATGAGTACGTCCCTTCTCGCTATTTTTTTTTTCACTTCGTTCCTCGTTCTTCCTGGTTGGATTCCTCCTTCGCGGTTGGTCCGATTTATGTCTCTCGTTGTTGTATCATCGAGGGAGTGTGACTCGACCTTCGGAAGAGAAGGAGACGATGGAGAGGACCGTTTCTAGTCCATGATCTCAGGCATCTCGTTCTGCCTGAGAAAAACACATCCTGCGAGGACATCTATCGTCCTCCTCCCCAGTCAAGCCCTCTTCTTTGCCATACTCGATACCTCCACCCCATCTTCTCTCTTTCCTCGCCGCTACAGATATCACGATCCGTCCATCTTCGCAGGGCCACATCAATGTGGCGTGCGATGATTTTCGAAGTTCTCGTCCTCCCACTCCATGAACTCAAAATGCTAAATACATGGAGTGTTCAGGTGATAGGGAGATACGATCCCGTTAATATCTACGTTGTCCAGCCGAGAGGCTCTGTTCCTCGGTATCACGAGTCCTGCAGCTTAGGGTCAGCTTCGTAGAATGAATGCGATCCCGTGCTCATACCAACCACTTTCTTGGAGCTCATTCCCACTCCCATCCCGTATACATCCCTTCCCCTCCCCTCCTCTCTCTCTCTCTCTCTCAATCATCATACTAACCATCACACGTGAATCCAGGTCGAAGCGCAACGATCGCGGCCGCCTACCTCATGTACTCCCGCAGCCTCGACGCCAACTCCGCCCTTGAGATGATCAAGAAAGCGAGGCCTAATGTGCAGTGAGTGGTTCTTTCTTTTGCTTTTGCTTTTTTCTTTGGATCGTCCCCCTCCTTTTTTTTTGTTCTCCTTCATCCTCCGTCTATCTCTTCTTGTCCTTCTTCTCCCCTCCTACTCACGTCGACCCCCACTGACCTCCACCTCCACGTCCGCTCACACCCATCCACACCCATACTTAACACACACTCACATCCACATCCTCATCTTCATCCAGGCCAAACGACGGCTTCCTATACCAACTCGAGATCTTCCACCAAGCCTCCTACAAAGTCTCTCGGAAAGACAAAGCGACGCGCATGTTTTATCTAGAGAGAGCTGTTGAGGAGATGATGAGTGGGTTGCTTTTTCCCTCCTTTCCTATCCTGCCCTAGCCAACCCCCTCCCTTTTCCCTAACATTCACTATATGCATGAACGTCACCCTCACTGCGATACTGACCATTCCGCCCCCTGTTACACACATTCTTGACGCATACTCTGTGTTTCGTGGACAAAACGCGTAGATGGCGATGGGACGGCCCCAGAAACGACCATGTTCGCGAAGTTCCCGCGGACGCCTTCGGATTCGACTCCTGGGACGCCGACTGTAGGGCCGAGACAGGGACCAAGGAGGCGGATTCGGTGTAAGATGTGTCGGTGCGTTCTTGTCTCGCCCTCTCTTGTTCCCTTTCTTTTCAACCTTCCTCGAGTCGACAAGATCACCCAATTACCACACAAATTATGTTGTTCCTCTCCTTGCTCTTCAACTCGCTTACTTCCTTTCATACACATAAACATACATATACCTCAACCATCTTGCTCTCCCGAAACTCGCTAACTTCCTATTCATCGCATCGCATTCGTACTCGTCCTCGCTTTACCATCACCCACACCCATCAACAGAACCGAACTCGCAGCCCGCGAACACATGCTCGACCATGGCCAACTCGGCCCCCCAACCCCCGCCCACGCAGCCGCCCTCTCCCCCGTCTCCTCCCGCCGTCCGTCCATGAAAGAAGAATCGTCTCGAAGACCGTCTATGTCGCTCGCTATGTCTTCCGTATCCGCCATGTCTCCCGTGTCAGGAATCTCGTCGTCCACGTCCGCCCCAGGGAAGGATGATGGCACGGGTACAGGTGCGGGTATGCGTCCCCTCGCGCCGCTGAACCCGCTCTCGTCGGCTTCGAGGCGGGGATCGGCTGTTCAGTCTCGGCGACCGAGCGCGGGGGCGTTAGGGATGACTGCGATGACGCCTATTAGTTCTTCTACTACCTCCACCACTGCTACGACCGGTGGTGGACAAGGTGCGGGTCTGACGAGGGCGAAGAGTCTCGGCAGTGGAGGTGGCGGTGGAGCAGGGTCGAGAAGGCCGAGCGGTCTAGCGTTCGAGGGGACGGGCGTGTTGAGTGGGTTGGCGGCGAGTAGGACTATGAGTGCTTTGGAAGACGAGGAGGACGAAGAATTACCTGTACCTAGGGATAGTGAGGGTTCGCAGGCCAGCAAAAAGACTACTAGGAGCGGTGGAGGAGTAGGAGGGAGTGGTGTCGTCCAGCGGAGGAAAAGTTCCGGTGCGGGTGCTGGGGGAGAAGGCAGGCCGAGGATAGGGACCGGATTCTTTGGCGCGGCGTTGTCGATGTCATCGGCGGTCGAGTCGGATGATGATGAGGATGTGGAGATGGCTCCGCCGGGGGAGGCGCATCCGGCTAGTCGACGCAACGGCGAGAAGGGGAGCGGTGGCGTGCTTGGGAATGGGACGGGGTCGTTGACGAGTAGTAGTTCGACGTCGACGACGAGGCCGGATCCGCCGACGCCCATGAGCGTCGATACGAACACGAACGCGTCTGGTGCGGAGAACGGTACAGCGCAATCGACGTCTTCCACTACAGTACCCACATCCACATCCCCGCCCTCGTCGTCCTCGACTCAACAAAAAGCCAACCGTTCACCCTCTCTCCCTCTCCCCAGTCCCCCGGCCCTCCAATCCCCAGCTGACCTCGCCGCACAGTTATATGCTAATCCAAAGCTAGCGGCGTTGAGGAGCCCGACGATCGGGAGGGCTATGTCCCCTGGAGGAGGGAGTGGGGCGAGAGAGAAAGAGAGGGAGAGGGTGCCGGTCAGTCCGCCGATCTTGATGAATAATAAGTGTTCGGGGTATTTTGTCGAGCCGGTGCGTATCTCCTTCCCCCTGCACTATCTCCCTTCCTCCTCCCCTTTGCTCGCTTTATGGCTGATGTTCGATTGTGTGGTACAAACAGATGAACTGGATGGAGTTCTTCCTCGAGGACGGCAACCTCGCGGGCAAGATCATATGTCCGAACAAGAAGTGTGGGGCGAAGTTGGGGAATTATGATTGGGCGGGGGTGTGTTGTAGCTGTAAGGAGTGGGTCACGCCTGTGGGTTATTTTTTCCTGTTTTATCCCGTTATGATCACTGCGCTCTCTCTGACGATATTTTGTTGGGCTGGGCTGGGCCGGTTGTAGGGATTCTGCATCCATCGGTCGAAGGTGGATGAGATTATTGTATAAGCGCGACTCTGACCCTTGAGTTCGGACGGCACGTATACGCCGCACATGAACACAGACACGGCCATGGCGTCGCGATACTGGCAATTGACGTCCGACCCTATCTATCCGTTGATCTACGCGGGGTGTATCGTCCTCCATCTAGCTTTCTCTGGGTCCAAACACCCTGTGGCTGTCTAGATCTTGCTTTCATGATAAGTAGTATGGTTCTCAGGTTTCTGTTACAGTTCCAAGAAACGTCGCTCCTCTTTCCTAGCTAGCCTCCAACTTTGTATGACCTGCGGTGTTGCTCGTAAAATGCTTATCTACCTTGTAGAAATATCGCGAAGTCCCTTTCTTGTATCCCTTCTCCGTCTTGGCAAATGGTCTTTCGTCCATACATTCCTACGTACGCTCCGTATCGTATATAGTACACGGTACATACACGCTCCGTTCCTACCCTCGACTCTTCCCAGCTGCTTCGTACGTCCATTCTTCGCCCCAATTCGTGTTATATCCTTTTTTCCGTTCTTCTGGCTCTGGCTATGGCCGCTCAAGACATGGATGGACTCGCGGTGTCCCATCGATTCATGACGGTGAGCCCAAACTTGAGACAATTACACACCTACTGACTAGACCTTTGTTTTTTTTTTGTTTTTTTTTTTGCTTTGGCTCGTCTTTCGCGAGCTCGGAGTCTCTGAAACCTCTCTCTGTCGGGGGCCTTGCGTTCGTCTCGTGACATCGCCGCTGTTCAGACGCAGACGCTGGTGCGTCCATATGAGACAATTCATCGTTCTGCTGACCTTGCTTACAGCTCTTACTCGACAAAGCTAGTAAAGCATAGCGAGTATCTTCGCTTCATTTTAGGCTTGGGTTAGGGGTACTCATTTTCTCCGGACCGCTTTAGCTTAGTAGTAAGTCCCCGTCGATAAAAGGAAGCATAGGTTATCCATGTACGTGCTCGCTTGTTCCTTTGTCTAAACGTATCTTCGGCTGTGAGGTGGTAGAGATCGCAGACTATCTCCCCCTTTTTTGGTGGTCATTAGAAGATTTTATTTGAAGCAACCCTTCGAAAATGCACAATGATTATGGCTAAGTGTTTATATGGCACTGACACCATAATAGTGTTCGGGCTTCTGTTTCTTTGACCTGCCCACATCTGCATACGCAGGATCTTGATCCCATAGAATGCGCGGCATAGGATGCCACAAAGGTGTTTCATTATCCTCAACAATATAACAGGCTGTAATTTTGTGTCTCTGTCGGATTGGAGCCCGAACAGAGCGTCCAAAAGTACATTTTCGGTGAACAATATCCAGCACATCACGAGGTTGACAGATACCCTTCGGGTTTGCTCAAGGCTACGAGATAATTCACTCTGCAGATGATCTATATTTCTGCCCAATTTTCTAGCAGGAAAAAAGGTACAGAACCTAGGGACCAGTGATGACCGCCACAGTGCCGCACTCTCAGTTGGAGGGATTCCGCCAGCACTACTCCCTGGCCCCCTCTTACTAAAACCCACAGACGTGTGCGGAGACGATTTCTCCGCATGACCCTCTGCAGAATCCGTGCAGGTTGCCACGTTACCTCAAAATAACCTTTAAAAGTCCGATCCTCCCTTTGTCGCTAAGAATAGGTTGTCGGGCTGTGTCTGCAGGTGTCTGCTTGCATACGAGGGTTCTCCACGAGGCCAACTTGCTGCATCACTACACAGAGTTTCCACAACTCAAATTCGACCTTCCAGGATTCTTCAAACCCATCTTTACAGTAATGGGGACCTTCTTCCGTGCAGAACTTTCGTACGGTTCGTTCTAACAGTTATGACACTGCATGTACTCTGAAACTTATGAACGCTGTAGGTGTAACGTTCCTCGAAGAAAAAGAGGCTTAGTGACGATTAGGTGAGGCGTTGATGATGACATTTTCATGAGCGGCTTGCAGTGGCCGCAGAGTGAATGTCAGAGGACTCAGGATCGACGTCACATTTCCGGGGATGATCGTTGATATTTTCTGCTACAGATGTGGTAGCGTCTAGGTCCATCACGCGCGTTATATTTCCCGTTGCCTCTTCTAGGTGCATACGACTACAGTCTAGCTACTGACCGATACTAGCAGCTACTGTGACCTATCAAAATATGCAGCTTCAGTTTTCGTAGATACGACTGATCAATTCTCTAGCTCGACGTTCTCTGATGTCCAAGGAGATGTCCTCGAGTAACGACATAAGACAAACAAACACGAAGGCCTGTCCGTCTTCAGTTGGTCAGTAGCATCAGATGGAGTGATGAGCCGCTCGACTAGAAGCTTCCTCACTACCTCCATGTGTATCATCAGAGAAGCAAATGTTGAAGTGCACAGAACACGCTGGCGCATGATCTGCACAGCTCAGATTAAATTAGTTCACTCCTCCTCACGCCCCATCTCACACTCACCGCTGCTCTGAGTCGCAACAATATAAAAGCTGCTCTCTCTTGCGCCCTGAATTCCCCCTCATAACCCAACCCATCCCACCCATCCCACCCAACAAATAAAGCAGCCCTCGAACGTCTTCTTTGCGCAATGCGTCTTTCTATTCTCTTCTCTTTGGCGGCTCTCGTGGCCGCCGTCGCTGCCTCTCCCGGTGATGGCTGGGGCACGACCATCAACAAACGCGGAGAATTAATCTCTCGCCAGGACGTGAGTACAAACAGCGGCTCTCTTCCCTAACTCCTACCCCACGCTTCCCAATCCTGCGTACTGATGGTTGTTGCTTGTTGTATGCCATGTAGTGCTGCGAAGACCCTCCCGGCTGTGGCTGCCCCACTGTGAGCCCTTTCTCTACACAATCTACCTTCCGAATGCTCCGCTGACCTGCATATTTTCTCGATAGTTCTGCACCGGCGACTGCGCTGGCTGTTGCGTGAGCATCTTGATTTTACTCTCCGCCATCTCAAACGGAACGCCTCGTCTCTTCGACGCCGGCGTTTTTTCCTCTCCTCATACACTGATTGGCTGACGAACCTGATTTTCATTCGCCCACAGCCCTCCTAAACGGGCACGCCGTTGGAACTCAGAGTCAAACACGTCCACGGTTCGAAGTCTGAGGTACTATGTCACAGAGGGACTGAAATACTAGTGGTATGAGAAGTGGTATGAGCAGGTTTAGGAGCTGCGGCGTATGTACGAGTATGCATGATGTGCGAGTTGAGCCGCATAAATTGATGTGCTGTTGTTTTATGACGGGCTGGAATCAAGTGTCTCGAATGAGTCTGGCTTGGAAGACCGAGTAGCTCTACTGAAACCTCGCAGCTGAAAGTAGGTACGGAGAGAGTGGCCAAGCTCTTTGAGCATTGGATGCCTGCATATGATGATTGATTGGGCTGGTCAGCTGTGCTGAAGTGATGATGAAAGGTAGAAAGCTGTGCGTAGGAATGGCCGAAACCATTGGTGATTTGTATCCGTCTCGGCGCGAGTCATAGGGTCCAGGAGGTGTACTAGTATGATAGCACTTTGTAGAGGCACTTCACTTCGATATTTCTGGTCAGATCTTGCAAACCCTAAATGATATCGGCAGATCACCTGAGGGAACAGCTTCGTGCGCCTTTCTGTCTGGTCCCCATGCGCCTGTGAATCGTAAGCACCGACCCACACAAACAAAAGTTGACATTAGTCTTGCAGCAAGTTACGGCGCACCAAATATCTCCGCCTTGTATGGCACTTTGACGAGCCCTTGAAATTCGTCGTCCATAGCTGTCGATATGCATACCGAGCTAACAGCATGCACTTCTAAGTAGCCAAAGCCAGCCTTAGACATCCATTTGATGCCGCTTCCCGTTCCGAGCGCACAGACACATTCAACGTGTACCCGTAGAAATCAATCAACGAGATGTTCAGTATTGTCAGCTTACTGCTCCGCCTTCACCTTGGCCGTTTCGACCCAATACGAGCCGTCTGGGTAGTCAAACTCGTCGAAACTCGATGTATGCATCTCAACACTAAGCAGCCATACAATCGGTGATCTTGCAAGAGCCAAAACAAGAGAACCTCGTCTGACCTCGTCTGACCTCAGACGAGTTCAGACAACTTCAGGGTACGTGGTTCCCTTTCGTCTTCATTTGCGTGATCTCATTTTTAAAACCACTAAAGGACTGTTGTCCGAGAAAAACCTTCATACTGTTCAATATAAGCAGGGATCCACTTGTGTCGATACCACGTCAAGTTCAGTATGAAAAATTCGAGTATTTCACTAACATATAAAGTCTATTAGCACTCGAAATTCAGCCATGCACATCACCTCCGTTCAGATCCTGCAAGCCTGGAACGATCCTGTCAGACTACCTTGGCGAATAGCTTCGTCAGCCTTCCTGGCTGGTCCCAGTGTGCCTGTAAATCAGAACAACCGACCCACGCACAAAGAAGTCGAAATTAGTCTTGCGGTCGACCTCCAGCCGGAACTGAACTGTATATCAGTAGTCAATATAGACAAGATACGCACGCAATGATTGGCCCCTTCCATCAGCGTAAACTCAATCTTCCTCCCTGCCTCTCCTCTCTCCCTCTTCCGTACGTTCTCCGGCTCGCCGTACAGCTCCTCGATCACCCAAATCGCGCTTACGATCTCCCACAGGCTATCTTGACACTGCAACACTCGGATGCCGACGTTAGGCCACACCACACTATTCTCATTTTTTTCTGCTATATGATTTTTGGTAAACCCAATACCTTCTCCACGCCCAAACATACCCTCCCTAAAATGCGCTCTGTATATCTCATCCCCGAATATTCTCACCACCTCCTCAGAATGAAATTGTGCATATCGACTCCTGACGCTTTCGATCTCTTGTGGGGAGAGGCGTTCCAACGTAGCGATCTTTTCGGGAGGTGGGTTGGTTATGGGAGTTCCGCTGAGAAGAGAGAGATCATGGGTAACAAAGGCGGCGGGGTTGTGAGAGTAGTAGCTGCGTTGGTAGGGTCAGCGGGGAAATACATGTTAGAGCTACAGTAGAAAGAAGAAGGAAAGAAGCAGAAGACCGACGATCCAATCCAAACTTTGAATTGTTCCCATCGTTCGTCTCGTGTCGTGTTTGGATCGACCAACGGACGGTCGAACCTATCATCATGTGGGAAGCCTATGACCCATCGTGGGCCGTCTACACAATGAACACGAAAACAACCTCGTCAGCTCTATTATGACCAGATATCGGGAAAACTCACCATAATATACATACGTCCTCAAATACGGCTCCAATCCCTCCCTAACCTCCCTCCTCAACCCCTTCAAATGCGCGAATAACCCCAACGCAGTACCATTCGCACTGCTCCACGCCACCAACGCCACGCCACCTTCCTTCCCTCCATCCTCATTTTTTACTACTTTCGGAATATTTTCTGTCTTCGCAAACCATGCCATGAATTCCGCCACCTCGAAGCCCCTCGCCTTCAAGAAATCAGACTGCGCTTCGAGAGACTTAATTGCATTGTACGTAGGTGAGGTGGGATCGCAGATCGATTTGAGAGCGGAGAGTTCGGTGTCGGTGAGTGGGGTCGAGCCGGGGTAGTCTCTGCGATTGAGGAGAACGAGGCGAAGGTTGTTGGGAGCAGCGTAGGGAATCATACGGCGGAAGAAAGCTATGTTTGGTACGGCGACGCATGCGTGCAAACCGAGCCAGAGATTTGGTTAGATTGTAGAACGTGAGCGTGGTGGGGTATGTGTGTGGTAGGATGCTGGAGAAGCGAGGGACAGCGCACTTACCTCCGTGAAATGCGGTCCCATGAACGATGACGAGTGTCGTATAGTTCCCTTCCAGTGGGCCAGAATCCTCGTAATACAGCACGGTACCACTCGCATCTACAGGAGCCACAGGCATGATAGAGTCCAATCCCAAGGTCTATTTGCTAGCAGAGCCCTAACGAGCGCCAAAGTTTGCGACTGAGAGTTAGTCCTAATGATGGAGAAAGACCGGAATCCTACTAACAGCTGTCGCACGATGGGACCTCTGGTATGAGGAGAATAAACCAGCGTGCGTGACAGAAGTCTCTCGGTATCGTTGATTGAGTCTGTATATAAGCATCACTAGAAAACACATGGGTCGTTGGGCGCACGAGTCACCGGTACGTTGCTCGAATTGACTGAGCGCGCAGACCATGTTCGACAAGCAGTACGCATGCCGGAAAAACCTCGGGGACAGAGGAATTTGAGCAAACAACCCGTGGGTATGGAACAGAGAGATGGGGCGGTGGGCCCAGGATGTGTAAATGGCCAGCTGACGATGGTAGGAAGCCGCCAAATTGGGACTGGATAATGATATCGGAGAGGTTCAGAAACAACGGCGCTTGGACGGGGTAAGATGGAGGAATCAACCGAATCACGTCGATCTTCTTACCCACACCACATAGACGACTGTTCAGAGCACTCCGGAGTCGGTCGCTCATACGCCAAAACCCCCGGTCAAATGAAGACACGCGAATTCGACAAAGCACGAAATAAAGCCGTCACTGTCACGAACCATGAATCATGACCCAAAGCCAGTCCACTCCTCCCCATCGTCGCCATCTCCATGGTCCTCCTCTTTCTTCACACCTTTCCCCTTCTTCGCCTTTTCCTTCTTCTTGTCCTTACCCTTACCCTTCTTCACCGCCATCAGATCGTCACCCGCCTCCGCTTTCTTCACGCCAACCATCCCTTCATGATCTACATTACCCCACATCACGACGATTCATGAGCTACGCACAAAACGAAAGCAAGTGAGAACTAAAAGGACGAGCAAACTCACATTCCCCTCTGACGATATCATCCACGATCGGCCTACTCCCACTCGTGATATATTTCGTCGACACGCCCCTCGCGACGAGCGGTTGCGCGAGCAACCTCTTCAGCTCGGCCTTCATAGCGTTTAATTTCGCGGTTTTGGCCTTGAGTCGTTGTGACATCGGGTTTGAGGGGGCGTCACTGTAACGACAAAAAAAACATGATAAGGACGACGAACAGGCAACGAGGTGGGGAGGGTCAGCCGCCGTGCCGCCAGGACGACTGACAGCGCGGAAGGCAGAGCGATGGGATAGAATGGAAAGGGAAGAATAGAATATGTGTAAAGTCACGTACTCGTCCCCGCCGCCCAAACTCTCATCCAAATCGACATCCATCGCCTCCGCCATCTCCTTCAACCAATTCTTCTCGTGCTTCTCCTTCTTCTCCTTATGCTGCGCGTTCTCTATCTGTCTCGCAAGCTGCAGCCGCGGCTTGAGTTTATCGAGGAGGTGATGCTCGATCGTCATTTCTGGGATCGAGGACTCCTCTGCACATCCACGACCACACACACAATAATGAAACGGCTCATCAGTAACTCATCTCATACCCACACTCCTTCAATGGGAACTGGGAACAAATAAACACAACGACTCACCTCGTCCCAAACTCCCCAAAACCCCCCTCATCACCCTCCTCTCGTCCGGTGCACACATCAACATGCCGAACCCCTTCCTGCTCGCCCTTGCCGTCCTTCCGTTCCGGTGCACGTACGCGTCGGCCGTGCGTGGGATCTGGTAGTGCACTACGTGGTCTACGGAAGGGATGTCGAGGCCGCGGGAGGCGATGTCTGTGGCGAGGAGGACGGCGTGGTGGTTTGATTTGAAGCTGTTTGCGAGGGGGTGCGATGGGATGAAAGATACGGAGAGGGTGAATTGTGGTTAGCTTCGATATTACGTTGGGGACGGGGCAGACAGATAGAAAGAGGTGGGCGGAGAGAAAACAATACGCATGTACTCACCGATCCAGATTCTTTAACCTCTGCCTCTGCTCCATCTGCGAATGCAACGGCCACACCGGCAGCCCCAAGAACTCAAACAGCGGCAGCATCCTCCTTATCCCGTCCACGCTCGCCAGGAAGACGAGCGTCCGGCCGGGGTAGCGGAGGAGGAAATAGTAGAGGTAGATGTCCTGTTTTTTTATGCATGCACGGTGGAATGGGTAAGTAACAGGACCCAGAGGGAGGGAGAGGGAGGGAGGGAGGGAGGAGAGACCGCACCTTCTCAGTCATCAAACACTCGATCTTACACTCCTTCAACGTCTCCACGACCCCGCCCTCCGGACTGAGATCGACGACCTCCGGCTCCGGATCGCGAAAGTCGAGTCTCTGTAGGAGTTCGTCTGCGAGGCGTGTTCGTCAGTTGTAAGCCACGAAAGATTGGACGCGCGACAAAATCACGAGCGTAGGAATAAGAACAAGGACCCCGGCCACGAGGAAGAAAATGCGGAGAACTACCTACCCAACGTCGACGCCACCTCCTTCCCCTTCCTTCCACCCGTTCCACCGGCACCCCCACCACCCCAGCCCCTCTTCTTCAAGTTCCGCTGAAGGTCCTTACTCAACGTCGCGGAGAAAACGAAGGTCTGCATCGTGTCGTTCACGCCTTCGCCCTCTCCTTTCCCATCTTGTTTTCCGCTCTGGGGTCCTGCTTCTCCGTTTTGTTCCTCGCAGTCGGAGTCGAATTCAGCGCCATGCTGTCCCTTCGTCTGAGCGGACAGGCTGAAGTCGAAATCGGCTTCCGTCGTTTCTTTCCTATAAACACGCAATTAAATAACAATCTACAAATAAACCACCGGACCAGAGGGGGGCAGGCAGGTTCTCTCCCTCTCTCGCACACAGACGGCCGCTCTAGCCATCGTCGTGCAACGAAAGGGATAATCATCGCCCAAAAAAAGAATCAAGCCGAATAAAAAGACTCACTGAAACTCCCTCCTCGTCAGCCTCAACAACCCGTCAAGCTCCTTAAAATGGCCCGTCTCGATCATCCTGTCCGCTTCGTCGAGCACGAGGAAATGCAGGTGTTTGATGTCTTCGGCGAGGGTGGGGTCCTGTTTTTTGTTGAGGTAGGAGGGCGTTGGGAGGGCGTTGGGAGGAGGGGTGAGGAGGAGGGAAGAAAAGGAGAGGGAAGAGCGGCAGTCAGCATCTATTCCATTTCCATACCATTGAAACAAAACAAAGAGAGAACGAGCGACGAAAAGAGAGAAAACAAAACCAGAACCAGGCGATGAGACGAACTCGCGTGGGCCGAGCTCGATATCGAATCAAAGGAAGTTAAAGGTAGGCCAACACCTCAAACCCCTAACAAGTCCTGAACACGCACACACTCACAACCCGCCTCCCTCCAAAGTAAAACCGCAAAAAAACCCAACAAATCCCAAAACCGAAAAACCAAAAACTTACCTCCTCAACAACATCCCACAACCTCCCCGGCGTCGCAACCAACACGTCCACACCCCTCTCCAACACCCTCTTCTGTTTCTGCGCCGACATGCCGCCCACGATGGCCGCTACGCTCACGAGCGGGGGTGCCTTGGCTTTCGTCGTTTCTTTACCCTTGCCCTTCCCGTTTCCACTCACCTTACCCTTCTTCCCGCCTCCGGCTTTACCGTTGGATTTCCCGCCCTTCACGTCCTTCCCCTCCCCCTGTTCAGGAACGCCCCCCTCTCCATCCTCATCCTCCACTTTGATTCCGACGCCCTCCCCAGAATTAGAACTAGACTGATAAACCCCATTCAAACACCCATTCAAATGCGCCGAAACCTGTAATGCGAGTTCGCGCGTCGGGGCGAGTATGAGTGCGCGGAGGGGTCTTCTCGTCTTTTTCTTTTGAGTTTTCCTTCCTGTCGTGTTTTCTTGCTTGACGTTCGTGTTTTTGTTTTTGATGACGGAGTGGGCGGGAGGGAGAGAGGGGGGAGATGGAGAGGAAGTGGAAGTGGAAGAAAGGGAAGTGGAAAGATGAGAGGGGGGAGAGGAAGAGGTAGCGGCTGTGAGGAGACGAGAGAGGATGGGGAGACCGTAGGCTAGGGTTTTTCCGGAGCCCTGTTTTGTTTTTCGATTTTTATGTGTCGGTCGATTCGAGTTGATGGGTTCGGGTTGGCGGACGCAAGGGATAGCAGAATCAGAATCAGAATCAATACCAGATACACGGATGGACGAGAAATGAAACAAAACCCAAAAACCGGAAAACCGGAAAACACAACACGGGCATCACACATCCATCTCACCCGACAAACCAGGAAACAAAGAAAGAAAGAAAACTCACAGTCTCCGCAACACCAATAACATCTCTCCCCTGCATCGCCCTCGGGAGCGTCGCGGCCTGTATCGGCGTCGGGGTGTGAAAGGCTTGGGAGTGCAGGGTGCGGAGGAGGGTTGGGTGGAGGGATGGGGCCGCTTTTACATTGATATTGACTTCGGACTGAGGGGTGTCGAGGGTGGTGGGGTCGGTTGTGGGGAGGGTGGGGGAGGCGGGGTCGGTTGAGGTGGTGGATGTGGGAGCTGCTGAGGATGAAGAGGGAGGGAGAGAGGGAGAGGGAAAAGATGTGAAGAGGGCGTGCCAGGCCGGGAGGAGTGTGGCGGCTATGATGAATAATATGATTGTTGTGTTGTGTAGCATGGTATGGTGGGCAGAAAGGTTGTTAGTTAGTTTAGGAATACTGGAAAGCGGATGGGAGACGAAAATCAAGGTCGAGATCATATATGCTAGAGCATGTTCATTCGTGAGATCTCAGACTGCTGAGCATGGAAAATAGGATGGACATGATGAAAGCAGTCCTATAGCCCGATATTCGCTCGCTCGAACGGAATGTGGCCCATATGAAGACGCTCACGAAAACCGAAAAACATAAAAAGATAAAAGTGAAAAAGGATACAAGGACATACCATCGAACGTCTCGACTAGCTTCACCTCTTGAACCTCTTCCACCTCTTCTTCCACATCCTCATCGTTAGGAGCTTCCACCACATCCGTATCATCAACCACGGCCTCCTCGTCTTCCTCACCAGAAAACGCCGGACCCAAAACCGCCAGTTCCTCCTCGTCCGGCGGCAAATCATACTCCCCATCCCCATCCTCGTCCCCATCCCCATCCTCACTCCCCACCTCCACCTCTCCCCCCTCCTCACCCTCCGCGTCCCTCCCCCCTCCAACTCTAAACCTAACAACCTTCCCCCCCTCTCCCCCCTCATAAACCACCTCGACGCCCTCCACCTCTTCCAGATCCAAAAATCCCTCTTCCATGTCCATATCCATATCGAGACCTGCTGCATTGTGGGCGGCTACGGGTTTCCAGGGGAGGTCGTTCGCTGTGCGGAGGGGGGGTTTTGGTTTTGATTTCGAGGGTTTTTGTTTGGGGGTGTTGAGGGGAGCTTTTGACTTTGCTTTCGAAGAGGTGGGTTTCGAGAGCAAAGAGGCGGGTTTCGAGGAAGAAGAGGTGGGTTTCGAGGAAGAAGAGGCAGGCTTATGCTTTTGTTTTTTTGTTGGTGGGGAGGATAGAGAGGGGAGTTTTCGTTTTTTGGAGGGATGCATGGAATTCGACATTCCTTTTTTAGTTACAGTACAGTGGGCACTGGGCGAATTGAAGACTTGATGAAAGGTCTAAGGAAAGTTCAAAGCACTACGAGTGAAATGTGGCGCCGTGCTAGGCCGTGCTCACTCGAAAAAGTTCGAGGACGGATATGATCACATGTGACATGCGCGCTTAAGATCCAATTTGACCGTGGGCCACATTGGCACGCCACTCAGATCCCACGAACGCCGACAGCAGCACCTCACCCATCCCGTGAAGTTCGTAGCTTTCCCTATCATCCGCTTCTAACTCCCAAATACCCCAATCCAAACCCCTCATAGACGAAACACGCCACCCTGAAGACATCGTGCCGCAATCCGTTACAGTACAACACTGACAAGTCTATTGTTGCGAACGAATTCCCGTCCATCTTCTCAAATTCTCACCATGCATAGCCTCGGACGAATACGTCCCCCACCTAGCCCAGTTCGTGCCGCTTGCGCAGGGTCTTGGATTGGGACTCTATTAACATCTTGCCCGGGCGAGACCGTTACTTTTCTCTCCCTTGCCTCTCCCTCCCTCTCATTTCGCTTGAATGCATCCAACATATCCAACATCCAACGCGAGTGACTATGCGCACGGACCCTCCTCTCCCTGCAGCTGATTCCGCATAGACTAGAGCCACTAGCAAGCAGCTGACAGCGGAACAACGGAACCCAAAGCAAAGATCTGACGCGTGGTCTTGGCATGGTGCGTGGTGCGAGGTGCCAAAGTTGTGTTACTCACTGCGATGATGATGTATGGATGCTCCGAGGCTGTGCACTGGCAGGGCTGGCATCATCGTGTTACCGTGACTGGGCTGGGATCGTATCATATAAAGCGAGCGATCCTTGGGTTTCGCTCTCTTTCGTCTCTCTCTTTCGCCTCTTTGTCGCTTCGCTTGTTAGATTGAGTTCGTTGCCTGTGAGTTGTTCTAGGAGCGCTACTAAAAGGTTTCGCTTTGTTCCCTTTTGGGCTCGGAGACGACATATCGACTGCGTGGCGCTTGACTCGACGACTCTTTGAATTTGCTTCCTTCCTCGTATCTCTCTTTTCTTCTGTTCAACACGACCCCAACGACCAACGACCAACTCAAAACCCACACATAACACCCATGTCGAACCTCACCGCCCCCGGTACCACCGCCTCCTCCGACCCACACTCCCAATCCCGCCATTCTCCCTCCTCATCCACATCGTCCACTTCCGCATCCAGCCCCCGCCCCTCGCCCTCCCGAGTCCCAGTCCCATCTCTGACAGACCCCTCCCCACCGACTTTCCTCTCCCCCTCCTCCGCCACCGCCACCATCCCACAAACGCAATCACATTCCCGCCACTCCCCCTCCTCATCCTCCTCCTCCAGTCGTGCTCATCCCTCTCCATCCCCTTCACCCACACCCTCTCACACCTCCTCCCATTCCCACTCGCATTCCAACTACCATTTAAGCCCGAACGCCGCCGCCTCATCTTCACAACGCCCATCCTCCTCCTCCTCGTCCTCACATCTAAGTCCCAATTCCGCCTTACACCCCGACTCCCAATCACACTCACATTCACATTCGAACCGGCCCTCCTCCGCCTCGTCCAGCGCCTCCTCAGCGGGTACGGGTCCTCATCCTGTTTCGGGGTCGTCTTCTTCTGCTTCTGCGATTAGTGCTTCCTCTGCGTCGGGATCTGGGTCGGGTGGTGGTGGTGGCGCGTCGGGTTCAGGATCCAGTCAAGCCGAGCCATCCAACAGACAAGGGCACGGACAAGGACAAGTACACGGACGGTCGCCTTCAAGAGGTGCAGGTACGGGAACAGGCTCAAGTGGAGGAACGGGAAGAGTCTCGCCTCTGCCGGTCGTTTATGAGCGGAGTATGAGCGGTGGGATTAACAATGGGGGTGGCGGCGGGGGTGGCGCAGACTCAGCAGAGAGGGGAAAAGGGAAAGAAACAGAAGGGAGTCTCGGTAGAAGGGCGAACGCAAACACACGAGCAATGACATACCCTCCTCCGTCCTCGCCCTCGCATTCTCCTTCGCATTCTCCTTCTCGCACTCCGTTAACCTCCAATCCCTCCCACCCGTCCAATCCCTCTCAAACCACCAGCGGTTCCTCCACGCCCATTCCCACACCCACTTCCTCCACTCCTACCCCTTCGACAACCGCGAGAACGCCCCGACGCGCCCTCACCCTCCCGAACCCAATGACGTACATCCCACTCATATTTACGAAGTTGAGAGGTGCGGGTGCGGGTGGGAATCGGTCGCCGGTGGGGGTGCCGGTGCGGGTTGTTACTAGTTCTGCGGTTGGGCCTGTTTCTGTTGGTCCTCGTGAGTGTGGTCAGGGAGGTGAAGCGGGTGAGGGAAGTGGGGATGCGGTGGCGGGGGGTGTGGCGTCGGATGGGGTTGGTGGTGGTGAGGGTACGGAGGGACAAGCGCAGGGAGTGGGAGTGGGAGCGGGAGTGGGAGAGGTGAAGAGAGTTACACATGGGGTTTTGAGAGGTACGTTTCTTCCTCTGTTCTTCTTTTTTTTCGATTGTGTTGCTCGTTCTCGTCGAGATTCGTTATGCCTTTGCACCCCTTGCACATCTAATTCTTGGTCCCTCCATTTTCGAATCTTTTTCTCCACAATGGATCGGAATTAAGAGGGAGGTTGGGGTCCTGAGATCTTGAGATCTCGATAACCTGGAATTTGGGAATTTGAGAGATATCCCTTGTCGTTCGTCGTTCGTCGTTCGTCGTGTGTGGCGTGTGGCGTTAGACGCACGCCTGCACGACAGATGGGTCGGGCTTTTTTTTTTTATGTTTTCTGTTTTGTTTTCGGTGGTGTACTTTCTCGTGGTGAGACGTGAGCTGGGGCGCAACACGGTGCTGTGTTGGGCCATACCGCGGCTTTATGTCCTTGGATTGTGAGTCGTGAATCGTGCATTGTGGTTTGGTATTCGCTCAATCCACGATCCATGACCTACGATCCCGACTCACAACTCAACGACGATATGTATGGACCACCTTGTCCGGGTCCTGTCATATGTGCTCGACCCCACTCGACTCGACTCAACCCATTCCATTCCTTTCCTCCTCTCCTCATCTCATCTCATCTATCCGTATCCGTACATGCGTGACATCCAGCCCCAAACTCCAATCCCCATTCTCAGCACTTAGTTTTTTCGATTGTTATAATTCCGAAAAAAACCCAAACCCCTACCCTTTGTTCTGACTGACTGACTGACTGACTGACCGACTGACTGACACGAAACCCTTTATTTTTCTCTTCATATGTATTCCACTCGATCCTCGACTACCCAACCTAACCTCCACCCCCCACCAAAACCTAAACTCCATCCCGCGGGTCCCTCCCTCCAAAAAAAGCCCCAAACACGATCCTCAAAAAATCCCCTACCCCGCTCACCACGCACTCAACCTTCCTCGTCCGGGACGCAGTCGACGTCGGGACTCTGGTACGTGCGGTTAGGAGGGGGATGTTGCTCGACCTTGGTGTGGACGCTATTGGTGCAAGTGGGAGTATGGATGCATTTGGAGGAGGTGGCGGTGGCGGTGGGATGGGAAAAGGTGGGAGGGGAAAAGAGGAAGAGAGGATAGGGAGGAGTTTGGGGAGGGGTGTGGCGAGGATTGGTTCTGGTGCGATTCCGATGAGAGGAGGCGGGCCGTCGAGGGCGAGGGGCTTGTTGGAGGTGCCAGAGATGGACGGTGGGTTAGGAAGGATAGGGGAGGGAGGCGGAGGCGGAGCGAGAGATGGGGGAGGAGGAGGAGGGGGAGGAGAGTACGTTGTGTTGGTTGATGAACGGTATGTCTTCTCTCTCTTTTCGTATTCGCGTTCTTCGTAATCCGTATTCCCTCCGAGACATACATACTGACACTCCTCTCCCCTCCCCTCCCTCCTACCCTCCCCACACATTTCCATAAACACAGCTGGACCTGCACCCTAAAAGGTCCCAAACCGCCCCACTCGACCTATCGCGTCGAGATCGAGTACTCCGCCTTTCCCGCGCTCGCTTCGGTCCCGGATCCGCAGAGACCGGTGGGGATGAAGCGGGCGATTAGGACGGCGGGGTTGATGACGATTTTGGAGAGGGTTGGGTAGGGGTGAGGTTGGTGAGTTTTAGTCTATGGGTTGGTGGTTGGTGAATTGGGTGGGGATGGCGATGGCGATCTGGGTGGGAGTGAGCTGGGATGTGCTTGCAGGGAGGGAGGGAGGAGCACGATCATGTCCACGGTCTGGTCTTTCTTGATCCTTGATTCTTGATCCCTGGTTCTTGGTTCTTGGTCCGATAGTTCGTGATACACATGTATATCCACGTACAAACACAGGCAGAAGAAAGTTATACTAGACCTTGGAGATCGGTCTGTGCTCGGGAAAACTCATTTTGTGCTGCAGGACGGTTATGGTCTGTGGTTGTTGGCCAGCTACATATTGGTGAGTTTCTTGAAGGAGACCCAAGCTCACAGGTGTACGTATGTTGCCCATTATGACCTTCGATCCTCGGTCTATACGAGAGATGTTGTCTTCCATTTCAGCCATCAATAATAAACCCAAATATTCTGGTCTCGGTGTCATCTGAATCCCTCTTTCTCTATGAACATCCGTATAAACTATTCGCTACGAATGCCAGGCTGCTCTTCTTGCATAGATTACTTTCATGCATATCATTCAGACATATCACCTTGCGATTGTCTATGTTGTTATATCCGAACCACTGGCAACGCGCGGTGTCATCCGCCATACTCCGGACCAGAAACAGAAGAAGAAAGGAGGGGAACAACCGTGTACAGTATTCATCTTTGGATTCGTCTTCCGCCCCGAGCCCCCAATCAGTAATCGCACAAAGCTGACAACTGGAAAATCTTATGAGAGAATACAAAATCCCATAACGCGACGCCACCCGTGCATCCCATAATTCATTCGAACCTACCACCCTGACCATTCAATACGATACACGATATCATAGTCAATTATCACCACCTGAACCGGCGGCGGCCCCAAAACATGTGCTATGACACCCACCTGCGTTCGTGTCGGCCTACGTTGAGGCTCGTACGCAGCTCGGATAGGCATTCGAGGCGAAACTCGACACCCTTACCGTCTGGGCCTTCCCACTGGCGACCGACGTAAGTATCCGGGTCCGAACCTTCCGCCTAGCTATCGACCAAGACCGACTTCAGCCCGACTCGAGCTTCCCAAGAGCGCCTGTGACGAAGTTCTCGAAAAGCAAGTATGTAGTGTTGTTGACAGCACTAGCATCATAGTGGTCGTAGGTCATACTACCCTGGTAATAAGTCGCGTTGGTCTGGGACACGCCCCACGCGTACTTGATCCACTGGCAAGGATTCACCAGGCTCGTGTTCAACAAAACATCTAAGATGTAGTGATACAGACACATGTAGAGCAGCACAAAGCGTTCACGAGCTGGAACATAGCGCTGGAGAGGGGTCAGTTCAAACGGATGGGCGGTCACGGCGTGTCCGACCTGAAAGACGACGACTTCGAAGATTCCGCGAAGTATCGTGAGTTTCGTGATGAAGAGTTTCATAACATATAGCCAGATGTGTTGGCTTACGACAAAGTGTTCGGCTATTGTAATCGGTGGTTAGATGACAGCGTGAGGGAGAAAGAAGGAAGAGGGGTCCGAGCGCATATAAACGTTTTGTGTGACACAGGCTTGTGAGCCAGAGCTAGAACTTGAAGAGTGAAGACCCTGAGCTTCGAGTCAGTGGTGTGAGAGACCTCTCGAAGGCGGAGAGTGAGCGCTAAGAATGGAGGTGTCTCGGATGACCTACAGACAAGCAGTAGTGAAAAGGCAAGCAAATAGCATAGATCAAGATTGAAACATAGCATAAACTCGCACACAGCCTAAGCAAGAGAAGAGACCGGGAGAATATGGAGAAGGAAACGAGAGCATAGTGGGAGAAGAAAACGAGAGCATGACTAGACTTTATCCATCGGCCCACTGCTGATCACAGTCTGGTAATCAGTACCGTATATCATTAGCAATCTGGTTTATATTTGGGTGTTAAATCGTCGATAAAGTTTGCTTACCTACGTGTTTTCGGACAGATCAGTCACTGGTCTATGCTGATCATTCCAGCCTACCCACCCATTGAGTACGCCCGCCACCATCGAGGTCGCTGATCCAAAACCTTCGCCATGAGATCCATTTCTTCCTGTGTCGGCCTCTTCGCATAGCTGGGGTAAGTATTCGTGAAATAACTCAGCACCATCACACTCTCTCCGACCGGGAATACATCCAAGTCAAGTGCCGGACACTCATCCTTCGCCGAGCTATCAACCAGGGCTAACTTCTCCTCTGGTACTAAGGCCGGTGTCAGTCGAAGATCTGGCACTCGGGGAACTGATCCTCCCGGGCCATTTGCCGAGACAAACAAGTACGACAGGAGCGTCACCTTGTTAGGCCCGGCCGGTGTCGTGCGAGGCTTGCAGCTCTCCCAGAGGTCAGGATCCATCAAGAAGCCGTAGTAAAAAACGGGCATGGCGATGCCAGCCTTCTCGAGCTCGATCATGTTGCCAGACAAGGGACAGTCACAGAGATGAGCGGTTTCGCGCTCCATTCCTGGCGGGGTAAGGCTACGAGGGGGTGGCGTCGAGGGCGACAGTGTCGGCTCTTCTGACAACTGCGAAGATCATTAGTATCGGGATGAATATGAAAAAGGGTTTTGTCACGCACAGAGAGGTGTGTTAATGTGCGGGATAGTGCTTGGGCCATTCGGATGATTGGGTGGTTGGATTATGGTGTGAGAGGGAAAGAGTGAGGAAGGGTCGAAGCGCAGACGCCGGTATTTAAGCGATTCCCATGGCACGCCACGTGTCGTTGGCACAATCTCGGCGAGGTGGCTCGGCGACTCCGAGTCGGAGGTGGCGCCCCAATCCGGCTTCTTTGTTCCCCATAACAGGCCACTGCGCCTGTGACAAGAGCCGAACAAGAGCACAAGGCACGGCCATTGCTCTAGTTTGGTGGGGGCTCACGGGCACATGTTGGACTTTGTACGATACTCCAGTCACGTGTCCCATTTACCGTATATATTCGGCTCAGTACGGTAGAATATACCTTGTTGGCTTCCACCATCCCGTCTGGGCACGTTAGTCCCTGTAAGGGCCTCAGGGCACGGCTACGGTAGCCAATAACACACTCACCCCGAAGTTTTAATTCCTTTCTCCAATGTAAGTACTTACGCGATGACGGCAATTTCCTGGGTTACTTATGTCCATGCCCAACCCATGCCCATCCCGAGCCGGTGCTACGATTTCTTGGTTGATGATGAACTGATAAAATTTCAAAAAATACGCCCGAAGCTCCATCGGCACCGGCCACTATATCCACAGGTGGACACTTTTGATAGGACACTTCCGCGATAATAATGTTGACGCGCCTTGAGATTTCCGCGTCCATAATTATAGTGTAGAAGGACTAAATATACGCATGCGAAATATGCGACGCCCCAAAAAACTCATAAGTATCTCGTGAACGGCGATAGCGAGTCATTCGGTTCCTAGATACATAGCAAGTTTATACGAAATTGCGAGTGCCACGGTGTCCGCGGGAGCAACCATCTCCGTCTCATATAGCCCATCTATTATGCTTTCTGAGTTCTTCCCCGCGATAAAATATCCAGATCGGAAAAGGGATGCCAAGCACGAGCATTACACCTGCGAGAAACGTATATGTACCTCCGAGACCCATTCTAGCGATCATGGGTGGGCCAGCCAATGGGAGAGCAAAACCGAATGCGAATCTTAACGCACTGGAAGCTGCTAGCGCACTTGCCGCATACCTGAAGAACAGAAAATGTAAGCGAAGCATAAGGAAAGTGCTGGTGCAAGGGAGGGTGCTACCGGAACGAGTCGACAAGATACATCTGTATTGGGACGAGAGTGGCGATAAGCCCGTAGCCAAAGATCGAGGAACCGATGATGGGCATGATCCAGTGAAGCCTCGCTTCTGCGGACCATCCGTACCAGAGGAGGCCGATTGGGACGATAGCCGCCCCAGGTAACATCGGAGGAATTCGATATTCAGGCTTCGCCTGTCCATCGTTTTTGAGGACCAGCTATTTTAAAAGAAAAGCGGAGACAAAAAAAGAAGGAAAGGCTTCAGCCATAGAAATCGTTCCGAAGGCAATTTGAATGTTGTGACGCTCACAGAGTGATAAATCTTGTCAGCGATATAACCACCCAGTACCACAGCTGCGATCTCCCCGAGTCCGCCCCCGATATACGTGAGGCCAGTCGTCCCCACGCTGAACCCGTATTCGTCGCCGAACACGGTTGGGAACGTCGTAAAAAACATGATCAATATGCCATAGATTCTACAAAAGAAGACGTAGTTAGTTACGAGGACGCAAAATGGTATTTACAGGCGTACACGGCACCATAGAGACTAAGAATGAAGCAGACAAAACTCTGAGTAAGATGCTGGATAGGGCGCGCCAAACCCAACCACAGAGTCCTCCATGCGTCAACTTCGGCTTCTGTGACTGGCTGTAAAGCTTCGTTAACGGCGGTGGCCAACTTTTCGGACGTCGATGAACGACGTCTCTCAAGATCGGAGGGCTCGGTGTGAGTTGATATGGCGCCGGAGAGCTTCTCCCACCGACCCCGCACGACTGGCCCATACGTCTCCTGAAGGAACAGTGCCGCCAAAATGAAGGAGAGAAGCGCGAGCGCTGAGGTGACGACGAAGCTATATTTAAAGCCTACACTCTGTGCGATATACCCGCCCATGATGGGACCTGTAGGAGGGCCAATCATAACTCCTAGGAAAGAGACAGCTACTGGGCGAGCGCGTTGCGCGGGTACGAAAAGATCACCGATGAGGGATCCACCGACGGATATCGGTGTCGAGGCACCCAGGCCTGCTGCGAAGCGAAAGAAGATGAAAGCGCCTGTGTTCGGTGCGAATATGCAGGCAGTGTTGAAGATGAGGAAAATGATGGTCGAGAGAATGAGGATGGGCCTGCGCCCGTAAATCTCGCTCAGTGGGCCACCGAGAAGGGGGCCAACGGACCACGCAAGAACAAATATGGAAAGAGTGAGGGCGAGAACCGTCTCAGTTGTAATGTTATAGTGGGCGCCGATTCCTGGGAGGCCTGGCGCCATGACGGAGCTTGCCAGTGGTCTGCAAGATGAACGACAAGTCAGGCGCTATGGTCGACGAAGAGGGTCGGAAGAAAAGCCCTGACGAAAGGAAAGCTTGAAACGAGAGCAGGACTTGATAAAGATTGGGTGATCAGGCTCACGTTGTGACGAAAAAATGAAGAGAAAGCTTCTCATGCTCACCGACAGCGACCCATTTACGACCTGATGACCAGTTCAAGGGGTTCGATGGCGCTTGATTCCACTCATCGTCTTCACGCTGCTGAGCGTCAAACTGAGACGAAGCACGCTTTAGCGCTCTGGCACTGGGATCGTCGTGTACGGCAGTGGTGCAACTGGGAGGTGGCGAATGTTCATCCTCTGTCATTGTGAGTGAAAATTGGGACAGGATGTATTCTGTTGAGCAGTGGGTTGGGGCGCGAGGAAGGAGAACCTACAGTACGCTCCCATTCATGCACCCTTCTTATCATGGGTGCGGGACGTAGCGAATTCCGGACTCCGAGTTCCAGTGTACCATAAACAGGCCTGGTGATCATTGGATTGGTCGCCACGCCGTAAGGCTACGTCTCGATGAAATTGAATTTGGTCGAGTCTGTGACTTTCCGAGATGCATTGGTGTGGGCGCTCAGAAGTAGCGAGGCGGTCCTCTCCTCCAGAGCTGACCACGCGGTACGTTATCGATACAGAACCTCCCGCTGAGTTCAGCATACGTCTTCCATGAGATTCTTGTAGGGTCGAGAAGATGTGGATGGTCCGCAAGAGAATGAAAAAGACGTGAAAATAGCCGCCAAGTCTGCGGAGTTTACCCTTCCTGAAGCAAGCTGGGAGCTCGAGAGGATCGACGGTTGTGTATCAGAGTCCGTCCAACGCTGTTCGACTTCCTCGAGCTCCCTGGTTGCCACTGGATTGGAGCGGGACGCAAGTCAGTCAGCGTGTTTAGCTGTGCATCTTGTGGGAGGCTTCAATACCAGTGTTGCCGTGGGATCGACGATGGGTACGTCATGTGTATGTTGCTTGTCGAAGGACAGGAGAAAGCCCACGTTCCCGCTAAGGATCTACTTTCGGCGAAATTGAGGCCCACCATCGCAGAAAACGACATCCCGGAGGGATGACCGATCGCTCGATTCATACACATCGAACCTAACTGCTCGAGGTCGTTGAACACTTTTAGCCTGCCCTGCGAAAGGTGAGATACAGTCAGACGGAAACAAGGGGGTAGATCTCATCTGAAAGCGTGTTATGGATGTCAGAAGCTATTCAGACACCCACGAATGTCGCCGAATTCCCTGACGAATGGTGGCGCCACTCTTTCACCTGCAAGATTGGACATTTTCAGGCATGAAACCAAGAGATGATTGTATATAGATGACTCACAGGCGAGACACGCTGATAGATTACAGTCAAGTGTTTGTCAAAGTCGGCGTTTTCAATATCGCAAGAGGAAGATTCAAGGGCAGGTGAGCGCAATCCATGGTGCGTCTCCCGGGATGATGTGAATTATCACCTACCTAGTGTCCGTTTTGCGTTACCTTCGCCCTGAATTCTGACAAAAACCATGTGAAAGGGCGGTACCTCTACTCTTGCCTTCTCTGATCCGCGGTGTGGTTTTGTTAGTAAATCCAGAAAGGAATGTATTACAAAACATACGGATACCTAGGACTCGAATGAGGCAGGATGAGACAGCATCGTCATGAAGTGCAGACATGAGGGACGTGTTCGACACGTCAAATGAAGCGAGAAACTAGGCGAGCTCGAGGACACCTTTTCGATGTGACGAGAGCCGTACAGATCAGATGGGCGAGAGGTGCATGGGTGATGTGGATACCTACTGTCGCACGGCCGTTTGATGCATTCTCCCCCCGACGAAGACGAAGCGGAACAATCAGAAAATTAAATTCCGGACTTCCAAGTCAATTGGCGTAAGCAGCAGAAAACCCGTTACGATGCACTGCAAGGAACCATAAGAGCGTGTAAGCGGGTCCCCGAAGCGTTGACGTGGATAGACTTTCGACGGCCTCCCGGACCGCGGGAAGAGAACCTTAGAACTCAATAGCGAAGCTATCTTCGGACCACCTTAGTAAGTATCTCGCTTGTGTAGATCTTACGTGAGGCGATAAGTTATCAAGAAAGGCAATGTGCCGGGCAGCGCGAGAAGGATTGCCTGACTTGGCTGCGTTGATCAACGTGAATATCGTTCAAAAGCAGCGTCCTAAGCAGGCCTCGTACGACGAATGAGCATGCTCGTCAAGAATATAACGAGATGAGATAGGACGGGATTATGTCGTTCTCCATGTGTTCCCAAGGACAAGTTGGAATAATCAACTCTCTGAGGACTGAGAGAACGAGCAGTATCGGTTGGTCTCGGACATCAGGATGGTTATATGCATGCCTAGGGTGAACACATGAGTATGCACGATAATCTATGTCTAAGTCGACTGTCTTCACACACACTCTCTTACCATTTTGAGATGACAGACTCGAAGTCTTCTCCCTTCGAGAAAGCAACGGCGTCGGACTCCATGCTCGGCAGTTACTATTGAGACAGAAACAAAAGTGTTCGGCCATATGGATGACAATACCAAGAATTCGTGAATGCTCGAGATCCTCGGAAATGACCAAGCGCAGGAGCGCGTAATTGGGTCTAATGTGGGCAACGGCACGAAGGAAGCACGACAATCTGAGGTTCGCGTCTACCTCTGATCCGCTCGTAATGGGGTCTCAACGTAGTGCAAGAGTGTATGATGCGGCCCAGCCCTTACCGACGAAGGGCCATACATATTGCAGCCCCATGATTCACGAATAGTTCCGTCTGACACGCTGAAAGTGGTCAGAAGTTGACAAGCAGCTCGTGCGAAGGTCCGATTTGCCTGCTGTAATAGCTGTCGTTGTAGCCTAGAGTTTACCTATATTTCTATCATTACAAATATCGTCAGTGTTATAGAACTGTGAGAATGGAAGGCATCGAACTGAGTGGGATAACAAACTTTGAGGGTAAGTTAAATGACCAATGAGAACTAATACCGTAGTTCCTTCGAGTGCAGCAACCGCCGATTGGTGCACGACGGTTTGCGCTCTCGCCGCTGTATGGACTAGACCATGCTATGGCTGACCTTATGTCTTGGAAGGTCTGAATTCTTCCAAGAGATCGAGTGAGTGATAATGTTAGGGTTAGTAGCACTTCAAAGTTTTCGCGTACTCTACACCATTCCAAAGTGGGCCTTCGAATCGCCGACAACTAATTTGAATTGATTGAACCTTCCATTCATAGAGCAGAACAGCACCGAATAACACTCAGCAATATGATCGAGAATAGAGGTTGTGTTCGTGGAGTCGCAAAACGAGGAGCCTGACACTCCGAAACTCGCGATCGATGTCGTGGTGAACAGTAGTTGGGATGTGTAGGCCTTAGCCTTTGCTGTCTTTGCTCGAGCGCAGTTCCAAGCCCTGATTTTGGATAGAAGATCAGCGACACAACGTACATCAACGCGAACACGAGGTTACGCATTGCCAAAAGCATTGCAGAACACTCCGACGGTCGAAGGCTAAAGTCGATAGCTAGGTCATGTCGGTACGGAGTCTGACTGGAACTGAGGTCGTGGCTGGCAGCTCGGAAGGGGTTTCTTCGTGACCCTAGAAACAAATTTGAAGAGAAGTCGGATGCAATGGCTGCTGATAGTTAAACGGCGAAACAGTACCTCCAAGGAAATAAACTTGATCGCTTCTATGAGCACTGTCATCCAAAGCCTCGTTGCTGTACTAATCTGTCAGCACAACCTCATTTACCACTACTCTTCGAGATGTCAGGTCAGTTGTCTCAGTTCGATGAAATATGCGAGTTTTTAGTGCCGAACGGTTGAGGCAAGGGTCGACGAGAGGGGGCGACGTGGTGGTTGTAAACCACGCCTGTCCCAATCCTGCTGGCCGGACAGGCGCGCTCAGGCAATTGCCGAGTCGGAGTCGAATTGGGAAGAAACGAAACACTGTTCGTGTGGCGTGGAACGCCACAGTGGACGCAAGTATGCCCTTTCATGCTCCGCGAGGGTCTCGATATAACGACGGGAGCAGAAACAAGCAGAAACGGTACCAAGAAAGTAGACATACAGTCCCGCCACATACAGTACTTTACACTCGCAGTTGACTTTGGTTACGAGCGCATAAAGCATCGAATAATTCAAGCAAAAAAACAAACTAACAAACCTTTCTTCCCATTCATTCTTTTACCACGTCTTCTTTACGCACTCTAACCTCCTTTAACTTCTTGTCTATACATCTCCCCTCACTGACGTCCACCATGGTGCCCATGATGCCCATGATGATGCGCTCCCGGCATTCCCGGTCCTCCAGGAGGTCCTCCATACCCAGGTCCACCTCCCCCAAACTCAGGCTGCGCCTCAGGGAATCCCATCGGTGGTGGCCCAGGCGGCCCTCCAAACCCACCCGGAGTCGGGAAACCTGCTCCAGGTGCTCCACCATACCCTCCTCCACCACCGTATCCCGGCGGGCCTCCATACCCAGGTCCCGGCGGTCCTCCGTATCCCGGTTCAGGCGGTCCTCCATATCCCGGTTCAGGCGGCCCTCCAAACGACGGCATACCCGGATAACTCGATCCTCCACCGGGAGGTCCCCCGGGATAACCAGATTGAGAAGGCATAGGTGGTCCGCCTGGGTACGAAGATTGGGGAGGTCCGGGTGGAGGACCACCAGGGTACGCAGATGGGAAGTCAGACCCAGGTCCAGCACCGGGGAACGAAGGTGGCGCAGGCGAATGATGTCCATGTCCCCCCGGACGAGGCGACATCATAGGCGGAGGTGGTCCATTCGGGTTCGACATCCCTCCTCCCGATCCATAGAAATCTGCTGCCTGTCCACTCCCCGGAACTTCGTACTGCGGCGCCCCGGCTGGCGCATGATGTTCGTACGTCCCCCCAACCCCCACCTGTCCCGTCGTCTCATCCCTCCTACCCGGAATCGGGAACCCGCTTCCCCACCCGCCTCCACTCGGACCCCCACCACTCGACGTACTCGCCCCGCCCGCTGCACTCCCCATGAAACCCGAACTCCCACCCAGCCCACCCCCATACTTCCCGAACAGGTTTTGTGCCTGCGATACACCCGGGATGCCGTGCGCTTGTTGACCGAGATAACCTTGGAAGTTGTGCGCTGCGCCTTCAGCGGCGCCGAAGCCTTCGGTGTGGGCGGTGGTGCCGATACGGGTGTTGCGATGGTTCCGGACGGAGTCTTTGGTCAGGCGGGAGAGGATTTCGGATTTCTGAGGGGTGTTGTTGATCCATTGTTGCATGTAGGACATCATTTCGGATTGGATTTTGGAGTTTCGGGAGTGGAAGTCGGGATGGAAGCTACAACCAGGGAGTCCTGTTGTGAGTTTTCGAGAGCAATAAACGCGATATTCGACAGAAGTAGAAGACGTACAGGCATTGAAGAGCCTCTTCGGTGACATGCTGAGCGCTCATGGAGGTGTCATCCCAAGCTTTGGCGACCAGCTCGACCGTATGTTTCTGCAAAATATTACATGTACATCAGCGTCGTTCCTTTTGCTCAAATGTGCACTGAGGGAGTACGGAGATGCACATACCACGACTAGCCTCGCAAGATGTCCCGCAGGCTCGTTCAGGATCAAGTTCTAAGTAGCGATATCAGTCATGGTCACCAAATATATCACCAGTAAAGCTTGCAAAACTCACAAAGTGATCCTTCGAGAGGAACGAATGGGTCGGGTCCGAAGCCCTCGGGTCGTTGAACACCTGCGCCACAGCACGATATATGCGTTAGACTAGGACATCCATACTAAGAGTCTCGAGCGATGATAAGCGGGAGACGCACTTCGTATTGATCGTGGTTATTGATGACTTCGCCGGACGCAGCCATAAGTTGCGAACTTGCAGTCTTCAGGACAGGCTTGAGGAACGGCTGCAAGACGTGTTACCATATCAGCGCTCAACCCATCATCTGCACGGACGTAGAGAAGAAACACATACTTCGAGCGTCGTGAACACGAACACTACAACCCGAAAGTCAGCAAAGCATCCTCAGTAAAAGTCACATCCCCCAAGCCCAAACCAGAAAACCCACCCGAAATCGAATCCGTAATCTTCTCAATCAACGGCCCCAACCCCGGTATCTTCTCAATCGTATTCTCAATCTTCTTCGCAATCGAGTCCCTAAAGCTCAACACCTGCCAAAGCACCGCATGGATCTCCTGCGGACTCATATCTTCGGGCCTCTTGCCCCCGCCCACGCCCTGTCCCTGTGCCCGGATCCGCTCCATGCCCTCCATGTCGCGACTCATATCGTTAGAAGAAGAGGAGGGGAGCTTGAAGAGAAGGTCGCGGAGTGTGTCACCGGAGACGTCGCTGCCTGAGACAGAACGGGAACGGGCGGTGGAGAGGGCTTTGTTGAGGTCTGAGACGGAGGCCTCGCTCTGTTCAACCAACATTAAAAGACAATTAAGTTAGCATCTTTTAGCAGGCTTCCTGAACTCTGACTATGTTGTGTGGAATGGAGTAGGAGTAACGCACGATATGATCCGTCGCCTCCCCCAACAAACTATGTATGAAATCGCTGCTCCCAAACGTCCCAGTCACCAACGGCGCGACGCTCTTCCCGTTAGGAGCCTGCAAGCGCACATGGTCACCGACGTGGACAAAGACGTCGTGATAGCCCATGTTGACCAGCGCGAGCTCGCAGAAGTTCGAATGTGCGGAGAAGTCTTCGAGGGTATGGAGCTGTGATATGATGACAATGCGAAAGAGTGAGCGAACAAGTAAATCGTAGAGCGGACGGCAGTATAATCGGTCATGAGCGATCATCAGACGAGATATGGATAAATGGAAACTATTGCGAATATAAATGCATGACTAAAAGTCCAAAAAACTCACAGACTGCCCCAAAAGCCTATACGCCTCATACTCGTCCTCCTTCCTCTTGCTCGCGCGATGCTGCCTGCCCATCTGGATACACCTCTCCAACGTGCGTCTCACGAGGGCTTTCGAGGTGTCCCAGTTGCCTTGTTCTATGAGGCGATTGACGTCAGGATGAAGGCGCACGTTCGGAAGAAGGTAGGAGAAGGTAAGGAGAAAGGTATAAGGACGCACCATTCGCAATATAATTCTTCATACCCGTCCTCGGGTCGACCTCCAGCTCGCGGGGCTAATCTCGAGCATCAATCACCCACTCACATACAAAGGACATGAAGGATGGAAGGAATGAAGGGTGAACATACATCAACAGGCCCCCTCAACCGCCTATCATACTGCCTCGCGTCTTCGCCCTCTCCGTAGCCTTTCGGGTTATCGATATGTTCCGTCTACAGCACAGTGCATCATGACATGTCGCACGGGGGAAGAAGACAATCATGCAGCACGAAGGAATTAACGAGTCGGTGAGTGGTCCGGTATAAAGAGAGAGGCGGTTGGGTGCAGCGAAATGGGATTGAATGGGACGTACAGGGAGATAAACCCCCAACCTCTCTTCCGTCACTTCGAACTCAGCCGTAGCGTACCCATGAGCCTATAAACAAAGTGAACGATACCACGCCAAGTCAGTTCCATATTCCGACACCGTGACCACGGAGAGTATAACGGGTAGGGCTGCATGTATAGGCTGACTTACGAGGAACCCGAGCGCCATGCACAAATTGATGATCGTCTACATGACATGCGTGGACAGTCAGTACGCGATACATTATATTCCCACTCGACCGTCGAGAGGTGGAATGAATCATGACTCGACTGACCTGAAGCGGCAACTTCTTCAAACCAGCAATATCGACGGCCTAATATGAACACATGAGCGAAGAAAGCCCGAAAGTCAGCTCCGATGTAGAAGGACAGATAGACACATATATCGGACGAGGTTCTGTGGGTCACGTACTTGACTATAATCACGAAGCCAGTTCCTGTGTGGATGAGAGATGTAACATTAGTAGCTGGAATAAGTGAAATGGACATGACTTGTAGTTTATAGGGAATAACGTAGGCCACGAAACGAGTGCATAAACGATTATATGGTCAAGACGCGCCGGTCAATGCCAGAAGCCAAGGAACCAGGCGCCTGGAGCATGACTCGCTCCATATCGACTCCTCAATACTCGAAATGGGTCCCAAACTGCCAGATCCATACCCTGGCCGGATGATACAGAAACTCGAGGATACAAACAACTCGAAAAACAGAGAGGAAAACTCACCCGAAGTACACCCTCTTCACGTCCAACCCTCCGAACTTACTTCCTCCTTTACCCATCAGCGCGCCTATAGCGAACCCACCGCTTTTCTTGGCAATCTCGGTGAGTATGTCTTCCTATTGATTTTTTTTTTGAATTTTTCGCACGAGTGCAGGGTAGGCGGTTACGCGAAAGGGAGATGGGTGAGAGGGAGGACGAAAATTGTCAGTGATGAGGTAAAAAGAAGATGGTAAGGTCAGAGGGTCGAACGCACGATATCACCATGCCTGAAGGCCTTTCCCTCCATATACGCGAACCTTCATGACCCAAGCAGCCATCGAATCCATAAACCACCAGAAATCAAACGCAGAGAAGATCAACATAAGCTCTTCATTGATCGCCGATGAAAACTGAGATAGCATAGTCGCTTGTGAAGAAATAGGGTTGAACAAACGTACGAAGGAATGTTCCCCGCTCCAAATGCGAGGACTTCATGGCCGGGGAGGCACACGACGAGTACTACGAGCAAAACAAGCCACGGGCTGAGATGGAATGACATCTCTTTCTTCGTCTTCTTCAACCTCTGGTCAAACTTAGCCTATTCTCCGAGTCTGCACCGATGTCAGAGAGATGTTCTTTGTTCAAAGTCGCAATGTAGCAGCACAAGAAGCACAGAAAAATAGGTACGAAAGACTGATGATCTTCTCGGAGACGATGCCCGGTGTAACGATGATGGTGGTGGTCGAGAAGAATAAAAGCAGGTTGTCGTCGGGCGTTCGTTGACGCCGATTATAAGATAACGAAGCAGCACAGGACAAGAACGACGGCGCTAAACCCAACGCTCGAAGCTGTGATTGGAAAGCAGAGAGGCGCTGGACAGTGGAACGAACAGTTGACGTCATTCGGTCTGCGCTTTGACTCTCATCGATAGAGTTTGCGTGGCCTGGTGGCGGTGCAGTCTACTACTGTAAGACAGATGTCGTCAGGAACCAGCATGGCTTACATAAAATTGTCCTGGCTCGCGATTGGCTGCAGAGGTTTCCAGAGGTTTCGGAGCCAATCACAAGCCAGAAACATTTTATGTAAGCCTTGCTGGTTCCTAACGACATCTGTCTTACTATTTCGACCCCAAGTTCAGTCACACGTCACAGGGACCCCCTCGGTGAACTTCATATGGCCGAGGGTCACAGGTCACAGGCCGCTGTGAACTAAGGAAAAAACCTTAGAAAATCATTATTTTTCGGGTCGCGCCTCCGGCGCGACATATATGGGCATTTCCGGCCCCTTGTGAACTTAAAGTCACAACGGCCCGCGGCCTCCGGCCGCTATGAACTACGATTTTGCCAAGTTCACGGCGTCACAGGTCACAGGCCGTGAACTTGGGGTCGAAATAGTACAGTAGTAGCTCGGAACGCTGTGGCCCAACTGCTGTTACAGTGGGCTCAGCGTCGACAATAAACACTGCACTGACCGGAAAAAATGCTTCACGGGGAGCTAATACAAAAGACGATGATGACGAACGCCCCCCTCAAAAAAAACGCCGAAGACCAAACACTTCATACAAGGCCCTCTACTAAAGTAGCGGGAATAATGTCAAGGCCGCGTCTGGCACCTAATGATTCTTCCAGTCGAACGAGCCGTCAGGATCGTCTCCGAATACTAGTCCTACCCCCGTATAGGTCGAACGCGTTACGCCTGACCTATGCGCAGGCCCACTCTCCCGCAACATGCTTGCGCTCAGAGAGGCCGGAATAGAACTACCTGTCTACTACTACGGCTACTTGATGGACGAGCAGCCCGAAGGATTCCTAGATTATGCCCGAACCTACGTTCATCCCGACTGTGTCCACGAATGGTCCACATGCGACCTCTTCTTGCTCTGTCTCAGCGAAATAAAAATCGATGGAAACCTCAGACGAAAGCCGGAACCGAAGATATGTTGGGTGGACAGTTATGCGAAGGAAGAGTATCCGAGGGTGGATAAGCCGGTGGGGGGACCGTCGTGGTGCTGCCCCTATTTTCGAATAGTCGCTCGAGTTATCGTCGGAGGCCGACGCAGGAGCAGGTGGATAACATGTCGCGTCTTTTGAAGCAGAAACCGAGGTGGTGGCATGCGGAGCGCATGTATAATACAATGTAAGGTCTCGCGTGTCGTCGTCCAGGTCAGCTTGTCTTTCTTTCTTTTTCGTCTTGTATTAACTGACCTCATTTTCCGTCGAACAATTGAGGGCAGGCATTCTTGGCACTCATCTATCGGGGAAGTTCTCGCAATGGCGGCCCATTTTTTTTTAGCCATGTTGAATATGTACGGGACGAACGATCGCCTAAGGACACAACGGCCATTCCTTATAGACGACGTTCGTCTCCTGATCCCAAGAAGAAGGCACGTTAGACGGATATGTTCGATGATGCCCCTTTTGCATTTTATCTAATGATTGTATGATGATTTTCCTGTGACTCGAACAAGTTGTGTGCTGTTATTCAAAGGTGTATGCCAAATTCAGGCCGAATCCATCAAGTGTTTGCTTTGTTTTTAGAAGTTGTAATGAGTCTCGGGCAAAGATCATCTAACGGGCCCCTATGTATTGAAAACTGCTTGGTTGAGAAATAGCCTTGCACGCGTAAACCCTTCGCCAATCAAGGAGCGAGCTCTCGTGGTAGCTCCGACGTTTGAGACCGCTGCCATATTGCCTGAATATCGACAATGAACCATTACGAGCATGAAGAAGGACCCAGAGACGTACAAGCTCCCAGCGAACGTACCATCGCCTCTGCAGCATCACGCAAACATCGATCCAGCTTTGAATCAACCTCAGTATGGTGCTTTTACCTGTTGGAAGACCGAGAGAACTGTCATAAGAACATTATACACATCCCCTCCACCGAGGAACTAATAGGAACTTACCGCATCAATGGCCTTCTCGACCTCCTGTGCGAACAACTCACTGAACTCGATCATAGCTACGGAGCCCACCCGACAAGCCTCCTTATTGCACTGTACCGCCTTCTGCATCGCGAGACCCAAGAGTTCTCGGCTTTGGACGGTAGCGCCGCGAGGATTCTTCCGCAATGCACCCCTCGCTTCGCACATGTACACGGCCCACCATCGAGGACAATATAATAACCATTTATTGTCCGAGGTGCGATGGACCATACCGGCGATTAGCTCCTTCTCCATGGCTACTCCTATGCGACAGGTAGTGCATGAATTCAATGCAGTGCCCAGCGGGATGGAGGATAGCGCTGGAATCCAGCTCCAATCACTCATCGCTAACTCGCTGGCAGCAGCTCGACACTGACGATGATATACGTACAGCCTGTGAAGCTGGGAGCCCGTAATGCGATCGAGTTCAGATACGTATGGGAGACTGTCCTTCGCGTATATCAATGTCTCCTTGGCCGCGGTGACGGCGAGGTTGCGAAGATCGTGACGGCAACCGAAGGCGAAGGCCGTCATGGGGTATCGGGGCAGATCCTCTACCAATGCGTCAAGAATAGGCTGCGCGATGTCCTTCATCGCATATTTATCGACGCCGTCGTATAGCGACATAAGTGTGGGGAACGGCAAGGTGGTGAAGGTCGGCATGCGGACGGGGTAACAGAGACGAAGGAGAGGGTCGAGGATTTTAAATGGTTCGGCAAGGGTTATGACGGGTAGTCCATCTTTAGTCTCCTGATTATTTGAGTTGGATGAAGGTAGGGCGAACATAAAGTCAAGGGAGTCGGATGCGCTGGATGATGGGAGGGCGAACATCGAGTTGAAGACATCAGAAGCAAGGCTGAGGATGACTTTGTGAATTCGGAAGTCGACATTATCTGACGATCGTAAAATGCAGTCCGAGTCGAGGGCGTCGAAAGGAGAACCTGCAGGCATGATGGGGGACAGGCCCGTCGGTGCGGACATCTTCGAAGGACTCGACGGGGGCATCAAAGTGCTATCGGCTATAGAATCTTGTCACGATGAGTTGTTTGGTCTGATGTGTGCGTGGAGTTGATGACTACCTACCAGAAAGCGAAGGACTAGACATTTTGCTCGTACGCTGCTCAAGAGGTGAAAGAGAGACGGTCAGGGTCAAGGACAAGATGGAACAGCGCAGCGATTAGCACGCCTTTGCCTCACCGCAAGATGGCTGATTCGCTTCCCACGTCGCCACAAGAATTCTAGACATGTGGCACAAGTTCGCGTGGCGTGAAGCTCTCAAGATAGCCTGTGAGAGAATATATCACACAAATCGAACATTAATCCCTAGCGATGAGTATACGCGAGCAACAGAGCGGTGGTGGTGTTTGTCGATTAGCCGTGAATCTATGTCTACATCCGATACGTCTAACATGAAATGAAGTCTGAGCAATCAATTGCGTCAATGATAATGTCTGACCGAACGTGTGGTTGCGACTCACAGATAAATAATGATGCAAAGCTAATTTTGAGTGAGAATTAGTGGATGGTAGGGTATAGAACCCTGTAAACCGTTGCTCCTTCACCATCTACTTCCCAGGCTTCTTCTTACTCCCTGCCAACGCCTTCCTAGGATCCAACTCCGCCTTCCTCAACCTAATATGCAACGGCGTAATCTCGACCAACTCATCGTCTCCCATATACGCGATGCTCTCCTCCAGATTCATGATCCTCGGCGACGCGAGGACGATCTTCTCGTCCGCGCCTGCGGATCGGAAGTTCGTGAGTTCCTTTTTCAGGCAAGGGTTGACCGTGATATTTTGGGCCTTGGAGCATTCACCGATGACTTGGCCGGGGTAGACTGTGGAAGAAGTTCGTATTGGTCATCATTGAATGAATGAAGGAGATCCAGCGAATAGATGGGAGGTGAAGACGAACCTTGGGTTTGTGGGTGGATGAACATGACACCACGAGCCTGAAGAGGCGCCATAGCGTATCCCGATGTCTCGCCACGAGCCATAGAAATCAACGCTCCATTCCTTCCAGTATCGATCTCGCCCTTATGCGGTTGATACGACTTGAAGATATGGTTGATAGTCCTACCAAAGCCATCCGTTTACTAGTCAACAAACTGCCCGAACCAGGAATCGTAGCGGGCTCATAGAACTGTGACTCACCCTTCTCCATGTACGTCGTTCTTAAACTCCCCAGCCATGTACCCAATCAGGCCCCTTGCTGGTACATCAATAACGATCCTCACGAAACCCGGCTCCGCCTCATCGTAGCTAACCACCTCACCCCTCCTCATCGTCAACTTCTGAATCACCGTACCCGCATACTCCTCCCTCACCAGGATCGTACACTCTTCTATCGGCTCCAAAACCTTGCTCGGGTCCTCCGGGTCGGGCTTCATGACGGCTTTAGGAGATCCAACGCTAAGCTCGAAACCCTCGCGGCGCATAGTCTCAAGGAGAACTCCAAGATGAAGCACACCACGACCGCGAAGTTCGAGTGATTCGGCGGAAGGACCGGGAAGAACGTTCAGTGCGACATTCGTCTGTGATTCCTTCATGATACGTTCCCGAATCATCTGCGACGTCAACTTCGAGCCCTCCGTACCCGCCAGGGGCGAATCATTGGGAAACACGGTGATGGAGATCGTCGGCGGGTCGATAGGCGTCGTCGGGAGTGGTTGAGGGCCGGACTCGTCCCAGCCTTTAGATGCGACGAGCGTGACGTTAACGCCTCCGCCTTTGATACCCGCGATACTGACGATTTCGCCCGCTCCGGAGGCCTCGAGTTCGAAACGCTCGAGTCCGGCGCGACTGTAGAGTTTCTTGACTTTTCCGTCGCCGACTTTGTTGCCTTCGCTGTCGAGAGCCCAGAGCGTGTCGCCCACCCTTACGACGCCGGAATGGATCCTACCGAGGTATAAGACACCGACGAAGGGATCATTCTCCACTTGGACTGTGAGCATGGAGAACGGATCGGTCCGGGAGAGGTGCGTCGGCGGTGGGACGTGAGACATGATGGTTTCGAAGAGCGGGGTCATGGCCGTGCTGCTTCCTCCGTCCTCAGTGATGGCACCAGGTGGAGGTTCGTTGTTTGCTGGAAGTTCCGTTGTCGCCCACCCTTGTTTTGCGGAGGCGTAGAGGAGAGGGTATTCCATTTGATCGTCTGATGCACCCAGAATGGCAAATAGGTCGAATAAGTCGCTCTCGACCATGGCCGGACGAGCGGAGGGGCGGTCAGCCTTATTCATAACCACCAGAGGTCTAAACGCATAAGTCCATCAATAAATGGATGGAACAACGAATCAATCCATAACTCACTTTAAACCCCTCTTCAGCGCCTTACTCAACACAAACCTCGTCTGCGTCATCGGTCCCTCCGTCGCATCAACCACAAGGGCGACCCCATCGACCATACTCATAATACGCTCCACCTCCCCTCCAAAATCCGCGTGTCCAGGCGTATCGACGATATTGATCATATTGCCCTTATAATTCACACTCGTGCATTTCGACAAAATGGTGATCCCACGCTCGCGTTCGAGGTCATTAGAGTCCATAAGCCGCGTGACGAAACCATCGTCGATGGAGGAATCGGCGGTTACTTTGGTCGCGGTGGAGGTGGTGGCCGAAGGAGTGTATTGGATTTGTTCGAGGGCGGAGAGACGTTTGATGGTACCGGATTGACGGAGGAGTTGGTCCACGAGGGTGGTTTTTCCGTGGTCGACTGTGAGATGGGTGTTAGTATAGATTCCACACGAAATTTATCAGATAATCGGAGAGAAAACAGCCCGAGTTCATGAGGAGTTCGGTGGAGATACGAACAACATCACAGTTGGTGAAAAGAATATGCGTTACCCTTTCACATACCATGCAACATGCGAGGCTACGTGCTTAGCTCGGGTACACTGTGCGGCGCCACACTGTGGCACCATCAACTTCCAATAAATCGGTGTATTCGAGAATGGTCCCGAAACACAACTAGGCGATGCAAACAATAGTGCGCATATCAGTTCTCTCAGGAACTCCCGAAAGCAGTCACGCGAGTTTGTGCGGTATTGCCGTCAAGTGCAACACTCCTCCACGAGAAAGGCAGATGAGGTACACAGGGGAAAAAGGTACACAGGGGAAGAGGGTCACATGAAGCGGACGCTAATATGGTAGTGAAGTTTAGAACGAGAAAACTCCACATACCGTGCGCAATAATAGCAATATTCCGTATCCTCTCCGGAGGCATCATCCCGTCCTCGCCCAGCCCAGTCTCAGGAACGTCATTCCTCCTCGTTACGGACGAGGCGAACGAACGCGCGAGTGTACGCCGACAACCATTATACGAGTATGTCGATGCTGATTTTGATTTTGACAGAGACGAGAAAGGTGACGAGGGGATGGGTGTGCTCGGGAGACCTAGCGAAGACGATTTCGTGACATATTTTCTGCAGGTCGACTTGACCGCGGAGGATAACATAAAGATAGATGAAGCACGTCCAATTCCGAGCCCAGAAGAACGAATCCAGAGGCCGAGAGAAGATAATGAGACCAAGGAGCGTAGGGCCGTGCGTTGGCAGACAAGTTCAGCAGACGAAACTTCGACTTGACGCGCTGCAGAAATTCTGGCCGTGACGCGACGCTGGGGTGACAGGCCGTGACGAGCGCGCCGTCACGCGTAATCTATCTGTAACGCTCGCGCCGGGATTGGTCGGAATCGCACTTTGGTGGCGACCACCACCGAAACTCTTCAAGCTCCTCTGTGGTCTGCCTGGTATAAGCATAATATAAGGTCTGGTACAACTCTCTAGGCTTGGTGTTAAATCCATAACTTTAGGAGGGGCTATACTCGATCATCCTGGATATTTGTCTGGCTTGAGACCAGCATCAACGTTAACGCTCTCACTTTACTTGGTTCACTACCTCCTCTAGTACATGCGTTGTGCATTAGATGGAACCTCTGGTCTAGTGGTCAAGAAGTCCATGCCACCATTCACGATGACCCTGCTTCTCTACGACTTTATCTCTATTGCTGAAAAGGAATCTTCTGCGTTTCCAAGAGGAGCTACTGTCTCGTCCCTCACGAATTGCCATCAAGCTCTGCAGCCTCCTCTGCTCTTCCCGGCCATCTAACTATACCATAAGTCAACCACAAATGCAGCATCTTAAGACGTCCAGAGCTCTCGACAATCGAAGTTCGAGCCCTTTCCGATCCTCCAAGATGAGTGATCATTGTCAAAGATTTTGAACGCACCCCGCTTTCCTGTCAATCCCCGCGCGGCCCATCCCCGAGTTATCCCCTCAATACCTCCCCACTTCCCCCACATACTACATTCATCGATTCATCCCCCATATCATCTCTCGAGACTCGACAGATCTCTCGGCCCTCCCTTCTCTCCGCTCACCATCACTTGCCACCATATAAGTACATCCCAGAACGTCTTGGACATACCTCGATCTCAAGCTTCGATCATGATCCACCTGTTGCAGAGTTACTTAAAGTGTCGGGTCTTTGCAGAGCGCTCATCATCCTATCGCGACATCCATCTTTGTTAACATGCGAACATTCAATATTCAACATTCAATCTTCAATATTCTGTCAATGTTCCGCACTGCTACTGACAATACACCATGATCCCAACAACTCTCAGCGTCAGTCCCGTAACGGTACTGGGCCCGATTCAACTACTTATAATTGCAACACCGAGGTTGATTCACAGGTTGGAAAGTTCCTCCCGGATGAGTGTTTGTTTCGTACTTATGTGTAAGTGAGTACGCGCTCATGGCTCATGTAATACTAATACTAATAAGGATATTTCAAGTCGTTGATGGACCGGTTGGACGGTCTGTGGTTCGACTGCTCGCACCGGGAGAACTGTTGTTCACTTTGCTGTGAGTCATCGAGCGTTTGACTTGTTAACGCTGTGGGCATGGACATGGGCAAGGAAGGTTCCATGTCCTATTTACGCAAGGGCTTCGGTATACATTCGACTTCCGAGTGCTCGCGCAAGTATTCTCGTCTGTGTCCGTTCGGCACAGTCATACGACCGACGAGTTCTTTCTTTGCTCGCCGGGATGGCGAATCTATCAGGCATCCTATCTATGATTGTGCTTCGGTATACATTCGACTTCCGAGCGTTCGTTCAAGCGAACGTACTCATACTTACGGTTTGAAGTACGTATTCTCGTCTGGTTCCGTTCGGCACGGTCATACCACCGACGAATCTTTCATTTGCTCGCCGGGATGGCGAATCTATATCTGGGGATCTCAGCTATGATTGGAATGGCCATTTATGATAGGGAGTGTCAGGCAAGCTCAGGCTTAGGCTCTGTGATAGAATCAGTGGCGCCTCAGGAAGTACGTATTGTGTCGCTCTAAGTTATTGAGAGGCAGTCGAGGCCTTACAGTACTAGCCTCCAGTTTCGTTTTCACGTTCTCATCCTTACAATAGTACTCGTACTCTACTGACAATCGTTGCCTCCTTCATTATTATCTCGGTCCATAAGTATGGACCCACATGTACTGCAAGTTCCGAAAGGCAACAACCTCCCAACTGTCCTCTATCCAATCGCAAGTTCCGCAGATCAACAACTTGAAGACTCCGAGCGGACAATCCCATCACCCATCCGAGTCGGGTGCGCATGCATTTCGTGTGATTTCAGTGCAGCGGAGCCATCCGTCTTGGCGGTCCGTATCTTTCCGTACGCGTATGTTGTGTGTTCGAATTCTTTCCTTTGTTCTCAGCCGCTTCGTTCTTCGAATTCTGAGGAAGAGGAAGGAAGAGGATCGCTGTGCAGTGTGCACGGACTCGGACCCGACGATTATCGATGTTCTTCTCGGTTTCCGACGCCTCGATGCTTCTATGGAACAGGGTTTGCACCTTCAGTCGCGTTTGTATTCAAAAATTCAGGCCGTGCTCGATGCCAGATATCGATGCCAGTTGATTCAGACGCCCGGCCTCCGTGGCTTGTCCGTCAAGGGCGGAAGCTTACCCAACTATGATCGCCTCCCTCCCTTGTTTCCTTTTTTTTTTTTTTTTTTTTTTTAAATTCAATTGTATTTGTATAGCGCCAGCGAGAGCCAGGGGCGCTGTGTGTGTAAATACATACAACCAAACCACAAAAGTAACCGCATGAGGCGCCCGAAACCGAACCCTACATAAGCGAGACCACTGTATGCATATTGCGGAGCCTTCGGGGAAAAAACCGTCCGATCCTCAAGAAGTGGTCTGACCATGGCCAGACAGAAAGTGGCGAAATAAAGAGAATACCGGAAACACGTTACGTAGGAGCCGGGCACAAATGAGCAAGAAAATCAATCCACCGCCATACTCGCCGCTCCCTTCCCCTTCCCCTTCCCCCGCTTACTTCCCCTGACAGTCGATGCCTCCTGCCCTCTGTGTGAGGCCTGCCTCCGGATCCAATCTTCATCCCGGCGATGTCCCTTGTTCCTTGTTCAACTCTTTCACGACTTTCCTCAACGTGAGGCCCACTCCTCTCGCACGTCTCCTCGCATAATCTCGTTCCTCCATCAAAAAATACAATTAGGACGCGGTCACACGACCTCCCCCACATATGACATTCCGCATTGCACCTGCGGCATGCACCTCTTTTTCTTCTCAAGGAACGAGAAGGAACGTCGACTTGGAACGAATGAGGGAACGAGGAACAGGAGTGCGTGTGCTACGTCATCCGAGTCGTTCGATGTTATTGATTATTTGAATTTTGATCGAGTTGCCGCCCCACTCTGTCGCGATTTGAAATGGCTCTTTGATGATCGACCTTCGTTGCATGAAACATGCACAGAGAGCTCGAGGGCAGCTGCTCGCATCCTTAGCATGTACTGTGATAGACGGTATGTTTGAACTTTGGGGGGTGCGGTACGGTATCGCGAGAGAGGTCTACGGATGGGATAAATATGGCGAGAGGCGGGACGGGATGGAGAGGATAAGGGATGGTATGGACATGGAACGGTACGCATGGACGTGTTTGGGAGGGCGGGACGCGGATCCGACTCAAAGCGCTAACGTTTCGGCGTATGGATCGTCGAGTGACTTCCCGTCGGTATCGCATGTCGACGAGGATTGCGGTCGATCATGGTGCTAGTCTTGTGCGTCGCCCACAATGCCGATACTTACTCCTCTTTGGCCTTATCCTATGTTGTACGCCGACGACGTTTAGGAGCAGGAAACGGCTGTTTATATCTGCGTCGCAGTCGTCGTCCTCGGACTTGATCGTGAATTTCGCTGAAACGGAACCAGACTGGAATGGTCGGAGCGGCCGGGGATGTTGTCTATTACCGGAGCTTGAGTGGCTCGTTCGTCTCCGTTCTCAGTCGGAACACCGTCTTCTCAATTTTATCCTTCGTTCACACCTTCCGGGCGTCTATCCCTTGTTGTGTTGCCGTCTCTGATGGCGGGGTCCTCACTGCCTTTTCTCCTGCTCAGAGTCCTCTTCCTTTCGTTTGCTTGCACGATTCGAGGAAGTGAAGGTATCGGTAGATGGAGTGGAGACTTGTCCAATTCAAAGACACTCTGGACAGACACCCCTGATGACGGCTGCATCTCTGGGCCCCACAACGTCAGCGGCGGACGCTTATCCTGTCCTGGAATGAACGAAATCTTTTTTATTTGTTGGGTTGCGACCTTGTCTTGCGGGGAGAGGTCACGTTGCACACGCCAAGATCGTGGGGCGAACGGACGCTTCTCGATCACTTTAACGCCAGGCACGGATACAGAAGCCTGATTTGCTTTTATATGCGGGGACCCCACGGGGGTACAACTCGTCGGTCCCCTCTCCCCCGCACCCCATACTCCTCTTCCTCCGTTCCGAGCCCGCAACCATGACCGACAAGCAGTATGTCTTCCTCGTCGTCGACGATGGCGACCGAGATTAAACTGACAATGATGATAGGTCCTACGATTCCGAGACTGGTATGGCCGAAGAGGTCAACCTCAACAACAATATCTCGGCCAAGTTCGTCTTTCTCCTTGTTTCATTATGTTCAAAGCTGACCTTCCCTACAACTAGGATTCGCAACCCGCTCGCCGGCATGACGCGCGATGCCCTCATGTCTCAGGTCGATGATTTCGCCTCTGAACATGACATGCACGACATCACTCCCATCCTCCGCAAGGGCGCTCTCGTCGCCCAGGACCCCACGGCCTTCGAGACATTAACAGAACTCGAAGAGGACGAGAAGGTCGCTCTCAGGGAGGAGATCACCCACAAGTGGAAGCAGCCCAAGGCGCTCTACATGACGATCATTTTGGCCAGTGTAGCCGCCGCTGTCCAGTGAGTGAAACTTCCCTTTCCTCTCTGGTCCGGGATGCCCTTTTTGATGGCATCAGGAACGTTCGAACCCCAAATCTGACCATTTAGTTACGTCCATGTGCTGACTTTCCCGATTTGCACTCGTATAGGGGATGGGACCAGACAGGGTCGAACGGAGCTAACCTCTCGTTCCCTAAAGAGTTCGGTATCGATAAGAGCACCGGGGTAAGTCGCCGTTCACCCGCTGAATCCGCGACATGAATGAACTTTCTCTCATCGTTGCTTTTTTTGGGCCTATCTGTCTCTTGCTCCACTGCGGTGCTATCTCTATCGCTCTCCACACTCTAGGTTGACCCATGGCTCGTTGGCGTCGTCAACTCTGCGCCATACATTGCGTCTGCTGGGCTGTACGTCTATTCTGATACCTCCCTCAGTTGATATTCCGTTCACTAACGCAGTTCCCATACTATTCTCTCGCAGTGGTTGCTGGCTCGCTGACCCGCTCAACTACTGGCTCGGCCGCCGTGGATGCATCTTCATCTCCGCCATCTTCTGTTTCGTCTCTGTCATCGGTTCCGGCTTCACACAAACTTGGCAACAACTCTTCGTTTGTCGTCTACTTCTCGGAATCGGTATGGGCGCAAAGGCCTCCACAGTTGCACCGTACGCGGCCGAAAACACGCCAGCGAGTATTCGAGGTGGCCTGGTCATGAGTTGGCAGTTGTGGACTGCTTTTGGCATTTTCCTGTTCGTATTTTCTGTCTTTATCGTTCTCTTCGTTTGGCATCGGTACTGACTTTTTTTCTTTCACTTCCAGCGGCTTTTCGGCGAACTTGGCGGTGCTTGATACGGGCAAAATCGCATGGCGACTCCAGCTCGGCTCTGCGTTCATCCCTGCCGTTCCTCTCCTCGCCATCTACGTCTGCCCAGAATCGGTACGCATTCCTTGATCTAAAATCTCACACAATATTCTCATGTCCTCGTCCCTACAGCCTCGTTGGTACCTGAAGAAGCACCGTCACCGAGACGCCTACAACTCACTCCTCCGCCTGCGTAACCACCCGATCCAAGCTGCACGAGACCTGTACTACATTTCTGCGCAGCTCAAGGAGGAGGCCGCTATCATCGGCGAGAGCACTTACCTCAAGCGAATCATCGAGCTGTTCACCGTACCGAGGATCAGGAGGGCTACACTTGCTAGCTTCACAGTCATGATTGCGCAGCAGATGTGTGGTAGTAAGTGGCCCTCCTCGCAATTTGAGAAAGCGAATGGAAAACTGACCTAGACCTTCTCACATTACAGTCAACATCATCGCGTTCTACTCGTCGACTATCTTCGCCGACGCAGGCTTCTCCCCCAAATCTGCCCTCTTGGCCTCCTGGGGCTTCGGACTGATCAACTTCGTCTTCGCTTTCCCCGCCATTCGAACGATCGACTCCTTCGGCCGTCGCTCCCTCCTCCTCTTCACTTTCCCCCAAATGGCCTGGACACTCCTCACCGCCGGCCTCTGCACCCTCATCCCTCCCGGCCGCGCCCATCTCGCCCTCGTCGCCATGTTCGTCTACATCTTCGCCGCGTTCTACTCACCCGGCGAGGGCCCCGTACCGTTCACTTACTCCGCCGAGGTGTTCCCGCTGAGCCATCGTGAGGTGGGTATGGCGTGGGCTGTGGCGACTTGTCTTGGCTGGGCCGCTGTGCTGTCGATTTCGCTACCGGCGATGTTGGCGAAGATGGGGACGTTGGGCGTGTTCTGCTTCTATGCGGGGTTGAACGTTACGGCGCTTGTGATGATCTTTTTCTGGGTGCCGGAGACGAAGCAGAGGACGCTGGAGGAGTTGGATTATGTCTGTACGTATCTGTTCTCTCCTTTCCCACCTCTCTTTACTTCACAGCATCTGTCAATGATACTGACCATGGTGTTCCCTGGATACAGTCGCTGTCCCAACACGGACGCACATGCACTACCAGCTCACGAAATCCCTACCCTACTTCATCTCGCGCTACGTCTTCCGGAACAAATCTGCCGTCCTCGAGCCGCTGTACCACTTCGACACGCCGAAGCACCACCAACACCATGGGGGTGTGTCGACGCCACCGGTGGATGAGAAGGCGGATATTCGGGAGGAGGTGGAGAAGGTTGAGTGAATCGATTGAGCGATTGATAACATACCTTGCACTTTTTCGATCGACGCGCGGGTTTGTAAGTTGTGGATTGTGGGCTGCGGATCGTGGAAGGGAGGGGAGATGGGAGATCACGCCCTGTATTCTGCCAATCACGGCCATGCTGCGATCCTTGAGAACTTGGACGCCCGGCCTCTTTTCTTTCGTTCTTTTTGTGGAGAACGGAGAACGGAGAAAGAGTGAAGGAGAAAAAGTCGCTCGTTCGTCTTGCACTGATGTTATTTCTTTACGGTTTCTTTATGTTTCTTGCCTCTGTATTAATATGACCGTTACGTTTCATGCCCTTTTTTTGCGAGTCAATTATTATCTTGCGATTTCATAATGAATAGTTCATTGATGTCTCGTTCGTTGTCGTCGGAAGAGGACTGTAACAGTTCTGCCAGTGCCGGCGGCCGGGTCGAGCCTCGCTCTAGTGAGTCTCCGATCCATGTCGGAGTGCCCTCACTATTAGCGCCACCCTTTCTGCCATACCGCACCTCAACGCTCAACTCTGATCTCCCTATAGCTAGTGAGGGCTGCTAATTATCTCGAGCTCGTCGCTACGTATAAACCTACCCCAAATTCTGGATGGAAAGACATCCCTGAAGAGACGGTATGCCGCTCTGCGAGCTGTGACTTACTCACCACTTCACTAACATCCTTCGTCTGTCGCAGCCAGTGCCATAACCTGATCGTGTCTGCCACTGATGGGGTGCCCCTTGAGAACGCACTGTTTACAGAGCTACATAAGAAAGCGGCCGCATCATCTCAGGATGCACAAGATTCTGGCAAGCTTGGCAGTGGAAGATTGCCCCGCGGACGGTGGTGCCGATAGATAGGCAGTTATGGCCCATTACTACTTATGCTGGCTGGCGAATGTATTTCAGGGGTAAGGAGAGGCATTGATGGACCCTCCGAGTTTCCCTGAGGCCCCTTCGTCGTAGAGTACACGTATGTATGAGACCAGTTACACTTTCGTAGCAACCCGTGTGAACTTCAGCTTTTTGCCACATGAGTGGCTGACAATGGCCAAACACGCACATACAATGCGTCATTTTCTCCGTTGACTTCACCCCCATAGAATCGGACACCGACTCTCATTGGCTTGCGCCTCTGCTTGAATACCTTTTTGCTATCTACTGGCTTATACTCCAATCCGCCAGTAGTGGAATTGATACTTCTTCAGCTTACGGTTTCTCGCAGTCGCGCCGGCTAAGTTACTGGTCTCGGAGCGTCTCTATATGCTATAACTGCATTGGGCTCTGAATTAGCCCGGTCTGCTGCTACTAGTCCGTGTCTCCAGAGAGTTTCACTCAGCCTATATATAAAGACTAGTCAACATTCTCGAAATTTATTGTGGTAGGTTTGGCTCCTCAGTCCCGCGTACACAGATCGTTGCTTATTGAGGATCTCACCTTCGGTTACCGCATCATTAGACACCTCATGTCCGATACAGTCAACAAGAACGGCAAACGTCCTCATGCAGACGGCGAAGAAGCCGAGATAAAAGAGGCAGACGCGCCGTTCAATGCACCCAGTGCTGACTTTATCCTTCGTGCCTTCGATAACGTCGACTTCCGCGTTCACAAAGTTATCCTTTCCGTCGCTTCGCCGGTCTTCGAGTCCATGTTCACTCTTCCGGACTCCAAAGCAGACACTCAATACTCCAAGGATGGCCTCCCTGTCTTGGCCTGCCCCGAACCGGCGGCCGTACTCGACCCTGTACTCCGCTTTTGCTATCCCACAGCTACACCAATGTTGACGGAGTTGACCACCCTGATGCCGCTCTACGACGCTATCGACAAGTATTGTATGGAATCGCTTCTGCATACAATCGAAGCGGGTTTGGTTTTAGCTGTCGAACAAGATTGTATGGTTGCATACGCCTTCGCATGTCGCCACCATCTTCAGCCGGTCATCACAGCCGCGGCGAAGGCCTCTCTCACAACACCTCTTCAAGATCTTCCCTTCGTCGAAGAGCTAGAGATGATAACTGGAGCTCAGTTGTTCAGACTTCAGGAGTATCACCGCGCATGTTCGAAAGCCGCCACACTCTCAGCGAAACATTGGAAATGGCTTTCAGTGTCAGACATTCCTTTGGGTAGCACAGAGGCCGGTTGTAAGTGTTGTGGGAGGTATAGTACGAAGGTGGAGGATGTGAAAGGTTCTGTCTTCGACTCGTGTCTCAAAAACTGGGGATTTTGGGCTCCTTTGTGGTGGTGGGATTATCTGGGAGCTATGGAGAAGGCGCTAGCGTTACGTCCGCGTGGAAGTACGGCCACCGACAAGGATGCATTGGATCCGTTCTTGAGGAAAGCGGCGGTTTGCAGCAATGAAGCTTGTCGAGCGGGGATCAAGACGTTCTTGGAGTTCGCGGAGACATTCTCGGCCCAGATTGAGAAGGTCATCGATAGAGTCAGTCTCCTCGTTCTATGGGCATTTTCCTACTCTGATCCTTTTCCCTCGTTGTCATAGGTTAAGCCGCCGTATTGAGCTTGTATCTCGGTGGAAAGCTGCCTTGGACCTCGGAGTTCAGTAGGTTCCGTCGAGAGACGCTAATCAGTAGCGTTCAGACATAGTTCGCATGGTCTTCCCCCACTCCAGAGTGTAGTTATACGATTACTTACATTGCAGTCTCTTTGTGTGACTGTTGAAGATGGGCAAAAGATGGGTATTTATGGTGCACTATTATACTGAATAATGAATCGATCTCAGGAGTAAGGAGACGCATTGATGGATGATGGACCCTCTGAGTTGTCGTAGAGTTCACAAATTAGACCTTACACTTCGTGGCTGACAACGGCCCCCGAACACGAACATACAACACATCATTTTTTTCTTATTCCCAGGAACTTGCAAGTTGCAACCAACCTCCATTCGCTCGATCCCCCTGCTTTAATAATCTCTTGTGGGCAAAATCGCCGGTCTGGACAAAGGCTTGAAGGAGGGAAAGACTGGGGTTAGCGCACAATCACGTTTCAAAATAGCCCACGCGGGTAGTCTCCAATAATCGACCAAATGCTCTCCAGTAAAACAAAATAACAACCGCGAATATCCCCCAAAAAGAAAGCCATGATCTCGTGATAATCGAAAAATGATTGGCGGAGGGCATGAGTGATAGTTCTGCGGTATCGCCCCTCGTTGAGAGCATTGCCAGTACATCGTACATCGACCCTGAGTGTGATCCCTTGAACAAAAGCGAAATGGCTACTTAATGGGGGAGAGGGACTGACCGTAAAACCGGTGGCTAAGCGGAACCACTAGCACTGGGTGTGGCCGTAGGGCTTTGCGTCCAAGTCATGACTGTGGTGACCGTCACAAAGTACGGGCTCTCAGAGATAAGGGAGTTCATGAGGCGAGTGGCAGTGATGACCGGCCAGGACGTGGTGCCGTTCGCTACGACGCTCGTCGGACTGGCCGCAGCTGCAGACCCGTCGGCAGAAGCTTCGCCTTCCTACGAAGAAGAAGAAGAGTCAGTATGAACAGCGTCGAAAAGTGCGAAGGAAAGTGTACTGCTGCGGGAGCTGCATTGACAGCAAGGAGGAGACTGAGGGTGGCAAGCAAAGGGTGAGAAAGGCGCATCGTGGGGGAATTGAATGAGCGTGTGTAGTAGTCGAGGTGATGATTCGAGCTGTGTCGTGATCTGATGCTTTAAACCTGAAGAGAAAACACTGAAGTACTGAAAAGGTACGAGACCGACAGCCAGAATTCCGAGTATGAGCGCGAGTGGTCAGCCGTCGAGGGAAGCAATGTAATAAAAAAAACGCAGACCATGTCCAACGACTGCGCATTGCGGAGTTGCTTGGCTCTGATTGGGGAGAAAACAGCTCGTAAGGCCGTGCAGCGGTTTCCTTTACATCATGATTAGACGTTCCGCCGGTACTCTCTCTTCAGAGAAATGAAGAGATTACCCCTGCGCATACGATTCAGATGCCGGTCATGCATCATGCGACGGCGTTGAAGCAGCTGGGTCCGTAGAACCGTAGTGAACATCGGGCCTAAACAACACTCATTGAATCTGGATGACATGGGCTGCCTTCCGACCACACTGGTCATTACCGTGCACTGTCTGGAGCACTGGACGTTGAAGCTGGTGTTGACGCGGTCTCTCGGCTCATGCTTTGAAAGCACTTAAAATGCGCAGCGAGCGTGAGCATGGACAACATCTTGCCACTCGGTGAAAAACTTTGTATACTCCTTCAAGCTATGTCGCTGAGAATAGTGACCAGACTGACCTGATTGATACAGAACGAGGGGCGGGTTCCAATCATTACCGGGATTCAAGTTGACGACTCGGTAAATACTGGGAGTGAAAGCTAGCAGGGTTCAAGGCCCAAGAGTTGCCAGTTCACTGGCCATGATGAACTGGATCGAGAATCAGCGGACCGTCGAGGCAGAAATGACTAGAAATGAAGCACCAGTAAGTTCGTGGCACGGTCATTTCAAAAGCGTGGACGGCGACCGTAACCGTGACGGTACCGTTGGGCAAGTCAGGAAGTGGACTGGCTCAACCAGGTGGCGTTTCCGGGGTTCTCCGACTCGGACATGTACATTTCCGAATGGTTGACAGCGTGGTGGTCACCTTGTGGCTCCTCATCTTGAAAACTCGCGCGATGACCGAGTTGTTATACTTCTTTGTCTGCACGTCGACAGCTGTTTCATTTCCTCTGGACATACGCATCGCTTCGCAACTCTCTGAGTGCTCCTGAATGTCATGCTTCAAATTGCCAAAAGAGCTATTGTGCTGTGACGTAGAAAATTTTATGTGCTTTCAAGTTTTGACTAATCTTGTGCGCAGAACTCGTCTCGAAACCTCAGGCGTCTGCTTCAGTGTCCTGGATAATTGACACCCGTGATGCGTCATCCAAACATCTGTCATTCCGAACAAGACTGTGGAGGTCCGCAATGGATTGAGAGGTACGCGTCGCACATTGTACGTACATCCGTAGGTCCAATGTTTGGGAGTACCTGAAAGCATGTTGCCCGACGTATCAACATTCCTTGTGCACACAGTATCTTGCTCATGACGGTTCTGCGCCAATGCTCATCCGCGAAAACGGGCAGAAAAACTCCCACTGATCAGCCAGTGTCTTCTATCGACTTCCGCAGCTTTGTTCGTACCTCTGCCAACGGCACGAAATGTGTTGTTGATGGCAAGCATCGGACCCGTTCTTGAGTACTCCGGCAGTACCTGAGGGTTTCTCTCCGCTCTAATTCGAACAAGGGAGATTGTTCGTTCTGCCCTGCGTTTTGGCGACAGCTAGTTGCATCAATTCCTGGGGTAAAAGACCGTTCACTCCCAGGTACAATTTTTTGACGGCAAAGACAGGCTTCTGTTCCCAAGGTCGACCTGCGACAGAGCCTGACGAAGGTCCCACGTTAGGAAGTATAAGAGTCGCGGACCAGGATGTAACAACACACAGACCCATCTCGCAGCCCCGTTGATAACTATCACTTCTCTCCACGTTCTCTCCACGTTCTCTCCCTTCTTTCGTCAAGTCACGACGATGGCATACACCCTCGCTTCCGCAGCCCTGGCTGCTCCATTGTTCGCCGCTCTCGGAGCCATGGCTGCAATTGGCCCTATTACCGATCTTCACGTCAATAATACTGCCCTGTCGCTCGATGGCTATTCTCGCGAGTATGTCTCCTCCCTCTATCGAAATATAGCTGCACGTACTTATTCTTATATTTAGCACGGTCGTCGCTGGGGGTGTGTTCCCCGGGCCACTGATTACGGGCAATACCGTCAGTACTCGATACGTTGACAACGTCGTTTGTTTTCATCCTCACGCTGTACGATCTTAGGGCGATGAGTTCCAAATTACTGTCTACGATGACTTGAGTGACGACAATATGCTCACTACCACAACCATTGTACGACTGCCTCTCGACAGCTAAAGGGATAGTAAGCTCATGATTTTGCTTCTCAATAGCATTGGCACGGTTTGTTTCAAGCCGGTACTACCAACATGGATGGTACGCCAAATCCCTCATTTATTGACCTTCGCTATCGCTCACTGCTCCTTCTAGGTGTGGCCTTCGTTAGTCAGTGTCCAATCGTCCCAGGGAACTCCTTCCTTTACGATTTCAGCGTCCCTGGACAAGCTGGTATGCCTTTCGTCGCATCTCTACACTTTCCCCTCTCAACCTGCATTTAGGTACCTTCTGGTACCATTCCCACCATTCAACGCAATATTGTGACGGGCTCAGAGGCCCTATGGTCATCTATGACCCAGATGACCCTTACCTGGACCTTTATGATGTCGATGATGGTGAGCACACTTTGTTGGGTCAAGAGCGCATGGTACTTACTTGATTCACAGAAACTACCATCATCACTCTGGCCGATTGGTACTTTACTTCTTTTCTTGACATCACCGTACAGTACAGTCGTTGACCTTGGCGTAGGTACCATGTCTATGCTCCTGATGCTGGCCTCGTACCGTGAGTCTAATTTCTGTTGTGCAGAGATCTTTCTATTTTTGTCATTAACACTTCACTACTTTAGGACGCCCGATGCTACGCTAATCAATGGTTTGGGACGCTACGCCGATGGACCTGCCTCTGATCTCGCCGTTATCACTGTCACGCAAGGAACGAGGTAAGTCTGATCTCTAGGTTCATAACGACCGAAGTTCCTCATTGTTGATATCCTGTTTCTGGAGGTATCGCTTCCGTCTGATCAACATTTCGTGCCACCCGAACTACGTCTTCACTATCGACGGACATACCATGACTGTCATAGAGGCTGATGCGCAGAACACCGAACCTGTCATCACCGACTCTATCCAAATCTACGCTGGTAAGCAATTGACCACAAGTCTTTCACTATGCCCGTCTTGCTGAGGCATGAATGATGCATCAGGGCAGCGCTACTCTTTCGTGCTCGAAGCCAATCAGACCATCGGCAACTACTGTACGCGTGCACATCTCGTACTGAGCAGTTTTCCACCGTTGCTGATAGGAGGTCTCAGGGATCCGTGCTCTTCCGCAGCTCGGAACCACCTCCTTCGATGGAGGATTGAATGTTGCCATTCTCAGATACGACGGTGCGGACGAAGTTGATCCTACTACAAACCAGACTACCAGCACGATGGCGCTCGCGGAGACTGATCTTCACGTATGTTCAAATCACTCCACCAGCCCATTTCTGTTCTGCCTCCGAACACGCGACTCAGACTTTCCTTTTATGTTTTTTTTTCTTTAGCCGCTGGACCCTACTGGTGTTCCTGGAACTGCGGAGACAGGTGGTGCGGATGTAGACCTCAACTTGGTGATCGCTTTCGTGAGTAACTCTGCAGCTGCCCAGTACTCTCGATTCTTACTTAGATCCCAACGTATGTCGGAATTTCTAGGATGGCACTGCCTTCACGGTCAATGGCGTCGCCTTCACCCCGCCGACAGTTCCCGTTCTTCTCCAGATCTTGAGCGGCACCCAGAATGCTGCGGATCTTCTTCCATCCGGAAGCATTATCGGGCTGACGCGCAATCAGACCGTCGAAATTTCCTTGCCTGGTGGATCTGCCGGTTCACCTGTAAGTTTGGGAATAACATATGCGGACTTGAAACCTTTCTGACCAAATTTGTATCATGAATGTTTCCAGCACCCTATCCATCTGCACGGACACGCCTTTGACGTCATCCGTAGCGCCGGAAGCGATACCTACAACTACGACAACCCAGTGAAGCGCGACGTCGTGAACAGTGGCGTTGCGGGTGATAACGTTACCTTCCGATTCACTGCCGACAACGATGGCCCGTGGATCATGCACTGGTAAGATGCTCACCACGCTTTTCCTATGACCTTAAATCCCAAGAGCCTGAAACTGACATCGGGCTGTCCACAGTCATATTGACTGGCATCTGGCCGCTGGGTTTGCTATAGTCTTCGCAGAGGACACAGCTGACATCGCTGCTGACACCACGGTGGACATTGATGCCTGGTACGATAGACCTTACACCTGTTCTTTCACCTATGCAGACTGTTGATCTGCTCTTTTTGTGTTCCAGGGACGGCCTGTGTACCGATTATGACGCATCTGGACTTGCCTGAGGACTGTAATAAGCATGGCTTGGACTTCTTCGGCTTACGCCACACTTCCTGAACATTTTTAGATGTCCGTCACTGCTTCGGGCAGTGAATCGATGGCTGCCCCCGCTCCCTCTTTCCGAATCCACTGCATAATTTTGTATAATTATGGGCTCACTGGGACTTTGTTTCTTCTGTTTTTTTCTTATTGCTTGTGCGCTATTTCGTAGATTCATTGCCAATTCAGAACCTGCCGTCTAGCTACCTCCGTTGGAGTGTTTACGAGAAGAATAGGCGGCCCTATGCCCTGGCGTAAAAGCTGCAGGTATGACAAACGTTGTGCAATGCAACGATTTCATAAATCGCTGTAATGATACCAAATATTGAAGTTGTCGTGTTCGTTGATGCTTGAACAGGACCGCAACAGTCCGAGTCCGGCCGAGCGTCCAAACTCCGATCCAAAGCGGAGTTTGGACGCCCCTCATAAGTATTTCCTGCGCCCACCGTTATTGTACCGCATTTCAACGTTCAAAGTTCAATTCTGATCCCCTCACTACATACAAGACTTTTTGCCCCCAATCTTTGGGTTGAAAGGCATTCCTAAAGTTCTTCACCCTGAGGACAGTATGCCTCTCCAATGCCTCTCTGCGAGCTATGACCCACCCACCACTTCACCGACAAACTTATTTCGTCCATTATAGCTGTAACCTGATCATATCTGCCACGCTCGAGAATGACAATAATTACCACGAAATCGGCCAAAACATGATCAAGGATGCAGGCGAACCATTCAACGACCCCGGCAGCGCGGACTTTATCCTTCGCACTTCAGAAGATGTCGACTTTCGCGTTCATTAACTCATCCTCTCCATGGCTTCGCCCATTTTCACTCTCCCGTGGCCGTCTAACATGGAGACACGAGAGTTCAAAGATGGGTTACCTCTTTTGATATGTCCCGAATCCTCGACCGTCCTCGATGCTGTTCTTCGGTTCTGCTGTCCTACGGCTGCGCCGGAGTTGACCCAACTCACAGAACTCATGCCCGCATATGATGCCCTCGACAAATACTGCATCGAGTCTCTGCTGAAGCCTGTCGAAGCAGCCTTGGTCTTAGCTGTTGACCAGAATCCCATGCTCACGTACACGTTCGGATGTCGCCGCCATCTGCAACCTGTCATCACAGCCGCGGCAAAAGCCACACTCACTACACCTCTCCAGGACCTTCCTTTCATCGATGAATTAGACACAATCACTGGATCCCAGCTCTTCAGGCTTCAAGACTACCATCGCAGATGTTCAGAGTCCGCTGTCGCCGGTGCCCAATATTGGGATTGGTTTGCTGTGTCAGACGACCCTTTGGGCAGCGCGGAGGTCGGGTGCAAGTGTCGCGAAATCTATCATACGTACGATAACCCCCTGCTCGGATCTGTCTTCGACCCTTCTAAGAATTATTGGTGGTTCTACGCTCAGATTTGGTGGTGGGATTATTTGGAGGCTATGGAGAACACGCTGGCATTACGCCCGCGAGGACGGTCTTCGACAAAGCCGCGCTGGATCCTTTCTTGAGGAAGGCAGCCATTTGTAGAAATGAAGCCTGTCGAGCGGGGATGAAGACGTTTTTGGAGTTCGCGGAAAATTTCTCGGCCCTAATTGAGAAGATTATTGATGAAGTCGGTCTCCTTGTTTTATGGGTGTTGCTCTTTCCTGATCCTTTTTCCCTCCTCGTCGTAGGTCGATCCGCCGTATTGAGCTTGTATCTCGGTGGCACGACGCCTTGGACCTCGGAGGTCAGGAAACTCTATGGAGAGGCGCTCATGGATAGCACTTACTAATTACTTAGCCCTGATGGTCTTCCCTCTCTAGTGTATACTCATACACTTACATTGCTGGAGTCTCTTTCGTTAGTAAATTATAATCCTGGAAGATTGCCCCATGGGCCACGGACAGTGGTGCAGAAAGACAGGCAGTTGTGGCCCATTACTATGCTGACCGACGAATGTATTTCAGGCATTGATGGACCCTCCGAGTTGTCCTAAGGCACCTTCGTCGTAGAGTACACGTATGAGACCAGTTACACTTCGTGGCAACCTGTGGCAATCGGTGTGAACTTTAGCATTTTGCCACATGAGTGGCTGACAATGGCCAAACACGCACATACAATGCGTCATTTTCTCCGTCGACTTCACCCCCAAAGAACCGGACACCGACTCTCATTTGCTTGCTCCTCTGCTTGCATACCTTTTTACTATCTACTGGCTCATATTCCAATCCGTCGGTAGTGGAATTGATATCTCTTCAGCTTTGCTTCTGCGGTTTGTCGCAGTCGCGCCGGCTACTGGTAAGCGTCTCTATATGCTACTAATAACTGCATTGGGCTCTGAATTAGCCCGATCTGTTGCTACTAGTCCGTGTCTCCAGAGAGATTCACTCAGACTATATATAAAGACCAGTCAACATTCTCGAAATTCACTGCGGTAGGTTTGGCTCCTCAGTCCCTCGTATACAGACCGTTGCTTTTTGAGGATCTCACCTTCAGTTACCGCATCATTAGATACCTCATGTCCGATACAGTCAACAAGAACGGCAAACGTCCTCATGCAGACGGCGAAGAAGCCGAGATAAAAGAGGCAGACGCGCCGTTCAATGCACCCAGTGCTGACTTTATCCTTCGTGCCTTCGATAACGTCGACTTCCGCGTTCACAAAGTTATCCTTTCCGTCGCTTCGCCGGTCTTCGAGTCCATGTTCGCTCTTCCGGACTCCAAAACAGACACCCAATATTCCAAGGATGGCCTCCCTGTTTTGGCCTGCCCCGAACCGGCGGCCGTACTCGACCCTGTACTCCGCTTTTGCTATCCCACAGCTACACCAATGTTGACGGAGTTGACCGCCCTGATGCCGCTCTACGACGCTATCGACAAGTATTGTATGGAATCGCTTCTGAAGACAGTCGAAGCGGGTCTGATATCAGCCGTCGACCAAGACCCTATGGTCGCGTATGCGTTTGGATGTCGCCACCACCTTCAACCAGTCATCACGGCTGCCGCAAAAGCCTCGCTCAACACCCCCGTCGGAGAATTGCCCTTTTGCCCAGATCTCGAGCGTATAACTGCTGCTCAGCTCTACAGACTGCACGAATATCATCGCGCGTGCAGAGACGCTGCGAGTAGGGTTCCTACGTACTGGGTCGGCTGGCTAACGGTCGCGGATATCCCTCTCGGAGGCCACGAGGGTTGCAAGTTTTGTCGCGCGGAAATATCCCGCCTGGACAACTCAGTCCCCGGCTTCGTCTATGACGGGAAATCAAAGAAATGGACAACGTTCACTCCAGTGTGGTTTTGTGATTATCTCAATCTGCTCGAGAAGGAGCTAAAGTCTCGACCGCGCGGGAGTACGGCCATGGACGGCAAGATTCTAGATACATTTATGCTAAGAGCAGCGGCATGCCTCAACGTGGACTGTCGACGAGGGATCACAGACCTGCTCGCTTTTTCAAAGAAGCTTGCTAAGAGGATTGAAAATGTTATAGACGCCGTGAGTTTCATCCATGTAACCCTTGACTGTCGCCTTCCATCGCTAGACGACCTCACAGATGTCTCTTCTTTGAGCAGGTCCAACCCCCATACTAATTCATATATTCCGACCTAATCCTTGTCACAATTTCATATCCGCATGTTCATCATCTATGTGTGTTCGTCCTTCGGTTCAAGTCTGCTCTAGACTCACTGTGTGTTCACAACAGTCTGACCTCGACGATTTGTGGCACACATATCTCGGCTTACTTCGATGTATCATAACTCATCCTACCCCCCCCCCCC
>NW_006763134.1:478175-689219 GCF_000264905.1 Stereum hirsutum FP-91666 SS1
CCCCCTCCCCTTTCCCCCCATGGCTGTCCATCACTCGAACATCCATTCATCACGATCTAGGTATTTCTCCTTCGTGACCTTGGTGTCAAACATGTTTCTCGATAGGGCATCTGAGGTTGTGCTCCAATTACCCTATGCATTATTATCACTACCCTTCCCTCAATCGACGGGGCAGACGTTTAATTTCTCCGTCTAATTATCCTGGTGATCCTTTGTAGCCATTGCACATATCTACCCAGCCTTCGCACTAGATCGGAGGTTTGACCTGTTTTCAATACTTCGTCAGAATTGATCATGCAAGTCTGAATGCCGCAATGGGTATGAAAATTACACAGACCTTGTCTAACGCGTTCTCAACAGCTTGGGCGAAAAGCTTGCTGAAGTCCATCATAGCCCGCATCCCACTCCGACAAGCGACTGCCTGACACTGCACTGCAGACGCCAAAGCCGGGCCCAAGACCTCCTCGCTCCGAACCGTCTCTCCCCTCGGTTTACGCTCGAGTGCCGCTTCGGCTCGTTTCATATAGTCGAACCACCAAGTCGGGCAGCTGAACGTCCAGCAGTCTCTGTTGTTCACAAAGGAATGATGTGCTCCCGGTATGGCGTTCAGACGATTCTGAGTCTCGAGGCACTGCCGGCAGGTCGAGCACATTTGGGCGGTAGAGGTCAGAGGAACTCTCGAAATCGAACGTATCCAGCTCCAGTCTTGCAGCGCTAGTGCGCTAGCGGCGGTCCTGCAAGCGCTATGATACTTGAGAAGGCGATAGAGATGCGAGGCGTTGATTCGATCTAGCTCGGAAGAGTTTGGGAGTCTATCGATGGAGTGCACAAGCAGCTCCCGAGCGGCGACTTTGACAAGATCGTGCAGACGATGGGCACAGCCGAATGCGTAAGCCGTCATGGGGTCCTGCGGCGCACATTGGACCAATGCCTTTGTGACGGAAAGAGCGACAGAGTCAAGCGCATACTTGTCGATGGCATCGTAGATAGGGAGGAGGCCCGAAAGGGAGAGGAAGATCGGATCCGGTGTGGGATAGCAGAGCCTGAGGAAAGAATCGATGACGGCGGAAGACTCGACTAGGCTGATGACAGGTATGCCGTCCAGAAGCTCCTGCTCGGGGTGTTTTGGGTCGGGAAGAGAAAACATAGACTCAAAGATGGATGACGCCAAGGAAAGCACAATTTTATGTACGCGAAAATTGACGTGGTCGGCAGAGCGCAGAATGCAGTCTGCGGTGGAATTGTCGAATGGAGGGTCTGCGTCGTGAGCCTTGTTTTGCATATCTTCTAGCATATAAAGCTGATCGAACGGGCTGATAACACTAGGAGCATTAGACATGATCTAGTGGTAGGCGTATGTGCAGAGGACGAGCTTGAGTGTATGAGTCTTGCGTGCTGAGTCGACGTCTAGGGTGGCAGGATTCAAGGTCAAGTTCAACCGAGAGGTTCAACTGGGGGCCAGAGACCGAGCACAAGTGACCAGCTTTGACCAGCATGACTTACTGCACGAGTTCCAAAGAAAATATAAGACGGCGGGCAGCGAGCGAGTGTAGATCAGAAGGCAAGATGCTGGGAAGGACGATGGCGAGGACGCTACATAAGAACGGACTTGACATTTTGATGCGATAGAATTGAGTTCAAGCATATGACGTCATCAATATCTCTCGAGCGCATCCAGTCGCCGCCAGTGCCATTCGCTGCACGTTCACTGGCAGCGTTGATGATGAGCAAGCCGGATCAGAAGAAAAACAGAGTTGGAGGAATAACAAGACACGCGTACGAACGAGAGCGAGGGAGGCAAAGACATGATGCTAGAGAGAGGGAGACCAGGAACGGATTCAGAGAGGTAGATATAGTGAGCTATTGGATAGATGAATGGATGGGACGGATCAGAATACAGAGTGTATACACGCACGCCAGAGTGACACTACACAGCCTCACTAAGAGGCTCCACAGAAGGAAAAAAACCCAAGTCCGCACCCCAGATTCAGAACAACGTTCGTACGGACCCACAAACCAACGAAGCGAACCGACCAATGAATCCAGAAGGACAAGGCAATCAGCCGAAGCAGAAAGAAGACCTCCAAGGTGCTCCTCCGACCATAAGCTGAGAAAGTCCACGAACAAAGAAAAAAATGAAACTGATAGAGACACAGAAGACTGAAACAGACGAAGAAAAAAAAAAGTGAGACTGTAGAATGGAAGAGGACGCATCCTACTAATCCTAATTGTGGACAGATATAGACACAAAACAGGCGAGATGAAGACAGACGATAGTCGAGGTGAGGTGGAGCAGAAGCGCCAAAGCCTTACGACAGATGACACAGAGAATATAACACAGAAGGAACACAACTACAAGCCAAGAAAAAGGAAGATCGAATGAACAGTGAGCGGCGTTAGTCATAAGATAGGCGGGATGACGCACGGCAAAATAATAATTAAAGGATGGAAACAGAACATGAAGTTCGGTTGAAGACGAAAGGTAGAGAACAACGAGGCCAAGGAAAACGACCCTCATCGACCCATGCCATGAACTCAAGAAGCCACCTCCCCGCCCTTGCCACCAGAGCTCCCGACTACGACCCCCTCACTCATCACCCTCACCATCATCCCCACCGGCATATTCACATTCCCAGGTATAGGGATAGACATATTATGCGGAGCCCTGGACGAAGACGGCGGGTTCCAAGAATTCCTGTGGAAACTCGTCTTTTTCTTCACACTCGCCTTATATGCCGCCCTGATCGCCTCCGTCCCCGCGCCCGAACTGCCATTGATCCCAGTGGCCCCACTCATCCCGGTACGCATACTCCCCATCACGCTCATCCCCGCGATGCTCGACCCTCCCACGCTCGCTCCACCCATTCCCATCATCCCATCCATACCCATGTTCAACCCACTCCCTAACATGGCATTTCCCAGGACGCTGACGACCGAGTTCCGGCCTAACGACATATTCGATACCGAGACCGCGTCTGTGGGACTCGAGCTCGGAGAATAAGGGCTGGGCGGCGTTGTTCCCGTGGACGTCGAAGTCGTCGAAAGCGGGGGTAGGGGTTCGACCGATCGTAGCGGAGACCTCGAAGCGCTGGGCACTGTTTTCGCCAAGAGCAAAGGCGAAGGAGCGCCACCTGAGCTGGAAGCATATCCTGACCTAGAAGTAGAGTCGCTTGAGTTTGTGGATGTGGATGGAGACGCACAGGCAGTCTGGTTGCCTCCATTTATCGAGAGCGTGGGCGAAGCGGGGCGAGAGCCGACCGAAGGAGCCAGCGAACTGCAGGCGGAATAATAGGCAGATACTTCGGAGAATGCGCAGGATGAAGGGAACATAGAGACGGTGTCGGCTGGGATGGTCAGGCCAGGAGGGAGGGTCATAGGGAAGACGGATTGATAATCCCCTATGGCTTGGGAGGGTGATAGAGGACGATCACTGGAGGCATCATCCTGACTGTCTGCGGACGACGACGAGGGCTCTGCCGTCTGTGATTCGTGGGCACGTGCCACTTTCAGCTGTTTGTAATGGGCCTGTCGAGATGTCCAGAACTCAAAATTGGTCTTGCACTGTTCGGCGTAAGAAGTGATCTCTGTGAAGATATTTCCAGTGAGACGACATATATGGATTTGTAACAAGTGAGTGTGAACCAACCGGGAACCGCGCGAGAGACCAAGTCAAATAGGGGTCTGGCAAAGACATTAATGAAGAAGACTTGGCCTGCAGCTTCAGATTCTGCGTCCGCTGATGCGTGAACCGTGGGCTCGAGCGCAAGATGTTGTTCCAGGGCTGCTTGTGATGTCCATTCCTCGTTCAGAGCAGCAGCCCAATACTGTGAAATGTTGAGGGGCCGGCACTAATTTGGCGAGAAGGAAAGATATGCTTGAGTAACCGTTCGCCTGACCAGGATAGAAGTCACCTACTGGATTGGAGATGTCGGCGCACTTGATGAGCGCCTGGCAGAGTAGAATCCTCCTGGCCCATTCGTCCTCAGGCTCGTTTTCGCTCAGTAACCGCTCGAACCGAGTCATGAAGTCACTGTGTATCCGCATGTCTGTTGCGAGTACGATTGCGAGCAGGAGTTTCCTGAACCGCTGACCCGCATCGTTGCATTGGTCATGCAGAAGGTGTCCAAGGTCGATGGCGTCGCGCCGATTTGGTCGGTGCATGATATGTAGAAGGAGAGTACAGTGCATTTGTTCGAGGGCAGATCGGTCGTCATACAGACACGATAGAGGCGTTTTGGCATTTTTCTGCTCGACGCGATGTCGTCATAATTAGAATGAAAACGGCGAAGATGGAACGTGTACGTACCATAAAATTGTTCGTGAATCCGGGATGACCGACGTCGTGACCAATAGCAGCGATGAATAGGCAGAGTAAGTCCTCGTCATGCAAACAATCTAACATGGTGCCCTGCAACTTTTGTTTGTCTGGTCTCCATGGCGGGTGATCTCGTTCGTGAAGTATCGTAACAGGAGGGATGCGACCGGCAGCCGAAAGAAAATGATATGTTGCTTGCAGAACGTCCAGGGCGTGTTCAAAGTTGTGATAAGAATTTTGCTGGCGATAGACAGAGCGAAGACGTGCAAGAAATGCGAAAATTTGTTCTGCAAAGGTTTCAGGAACATGGACTCGCAATGGCCAGAAGAAGATACAAACCTAATGATACACCGGCTGCCTCCTGGAGGCCGTCCACTTGAAAGAGTGTTTCAAATAGCATGAGTGAGCACATCAAGACTTCTTCCGGTAGGAGTTTGTGGGGCTCGAAGGCAGGGGTATTGAGAAGTTCAACGAGTTTGGTCCGCGTCTCATCCGACATATCGATATCAGACCTGGACCGCCTCCCATGGGTATTGTGTACTCAAGGTATGAAGAATAGATACGTACAGAAACTCGACGCTCGCAGCGTTATTGGCGTGTGTATACAGCCCGTCGAGGAGCTCTGCGAAGCTGTTATATATGACAATGAGCCCAGCACAAGCGCAATGTATGTGCACATACCGTGTTCCAGTCTCGTCTGGCTCGCCATCAGCTTCTGTAGTTGGATCATATCCTACCCAGCCCCGACCGGAACAGCCCTGGTTCCCTACTGCCAAAGCCAGCCCTCCGACGTCGACACTCCTTCGTCTCGAGTTCGAGTCTACGACCATTTCCCAGAGCAAGAAACGAGCGGACGATGTGTGGGGGTGGGGGTGAGAGCAGCGGGGGTCGAGACGGAGAGGTGAGGGTATGGTGGTGTACGCAGAGCAAGATCGACTGTCGGGATACAGCACACCGTGGCGGCCACGCGGCCTGTCCCGAACCGGCGGCGGTGCATCACACGTGGCCGGCGCTGCCCTTGGCTTCTCCTTTGCTCAAATTTCAAAGCCAACATCCTCCATTCCCGACCGGTCCTGGAATGCAGCCCGGGCACAAACAGCTCGGCCTAACTTGGACGAACCTTCAGTTTTCTGACATTGTAGCCGAAACAGGAATACTGGTTTGTCGCGGTATCGAGAACTTCAGGTAATGATCTCCGATGGCGTCCGTATGCTACCGTGAGTTCTTCATTCCATCAGAATCCTCAGACTCATCGAATGCAAAGAGATGCTGAAAATCGCAACTCACCATGGGATTCTCTCAGAACCTGCTCGGAACCAGCCTAACCTTGAAGGTTGGGCATCTTCAGGATCCTGGTCATACAGACATTCGAAAGAGGTGAGCCACTTGAAGAGAACCAAGTCATAGCTGTGGTGAAAGGTGGGCAGAAGAAAGAGCGACGTTTCACTGCGGTAGAACGCTTGGAATCTCTGAACAAAGGAAGACGTCCTCCAGACCGGAACGCCTTCCGTAGCACGTGGAGTTGACGTCTGGTCTTCCGTTTCATGGCTCTAACGTGGACTAGCAAACACGAGGCAGATGGTCAGGATACTACGTAGAATACCGGATGGCATGTTCGCTGCGTAACCAGTGGACGCCACACAAGAGATATAGGCAGACACATTCTATAGTGGTCTAGTGTCTTCTTCTCTTCGTTGAAGATGGCAGCTTGAATTGAACTCAAGGAGTATCTAACCGACTTCCGTTATCCATAACGGCTGGTCTCAAGGCGACCTCCTCTTACACTTAGAAGTTGAGCTGCTCCGCATTCATTCACGACGTCTACAAGCGTTTGCCGGTCGTTGGTGCCTATACCCACCGTCTGATACCTGTTTCTAAGTTTCGACTAGATCGACATTCGTCTAATGCGGACAAAATGCGGACGATTCAGGCAATCCATTCCTTCACCTCCCTCTCTATTTGCATAATCAAGAGTATCCTTGCAACGAAATTTCACTACCAGTCACATTACGGGGGAAAGCTCTCACACATCACCTTCTTATCTGTTTGCACGAATCGAAATAATTATGACCGTCTCACGCCACTTCACGAACATGTGGTGCGAGGCTTCCATTGTTTTCCGGAGATGTCCGCGATCAGCCTACCCAAAACGGGGTACAATAGACATTTTCGATCTCGAGGCTGAGTCGATTAGAACTATGACTGGCCCCGTCGAATCATGATACCCCTTTGTCACTGATCTTGAGTCTACCTTCAGTTGGAACACTACAAGTCATCTTCGCTGCGCCCCACAACTTGTCATCTGAGGTTCCCATCTTTCCCTTTCGACAAGTTCTCAAGATTCCACCCTGGCTTTCGTTTGGCTCGCGAAATTTTGGAGAATGCCTAAGGAGATCAATGCGAACGGAAAGAGACGTCGCCCCGCGGATGATGATTCGGAAACCAACGCTGTAGAGATTCGTGACGCCGAAGAGCCTTTCAACCAAGCCACTGCAGACTGCATCTTACGCTCCTCCGACGGCATGGACTTCCGCGTCCACAAACTCGTCTTATCACTAGCCTCGGTAGTCTTCGAATCTATGTTCTCCCTTCCCACTATCAAAACGCGTTCTTCGTCCTCGTCTTCGCAAGAGATGAGAGGCGGTTTGCCCGTGATCCCCCTCCCCGAAGCATCGCTCATCCTCGATTCCCTTCTTCGCCTCTGCTATCCGACATCTGCCCCAGATCTGACGCAGTTTACACACGCGAGGGTTTTATACGATGCCATAGACAAATACGCAATGGACGCCCTCGCTCAGCCTGTCAAAGACGCGCTCCTAAGGACCGCTCGGCAAGACGCCACCACGGCCTACGCATTCGGTTGTCGCCACCAGATCTCCGAACTCGTCGTAACGGCTGCGAAAGAAACCCTCAACCACCCCCTAGATCATCTCTCTTCGTCTTCTGAACTCGATCGCATCACCGGCACCCAACTATATCGCCTCATTCGCTATCATAAAGAATGCAAAGCCGCCGCCAGTCAGCTAGCGACCCTGGACTGGACTTGGATCCCTTCCCTAACGTCCATACCCCAGATAAACCCGGCGAAGCCTTGTGCGTACTGTAATACCAAGGTCCAGATGCACACCCATTCTTTTCCTGGACTCACGAAAGATGAGAAAGGGCGATGGATACTCTGGTGTCCGAAGTGGTGGTGGGAGTATATGGAAAGGTCGTATGAGGCGCTGAAAGTGAAGCCGAGGGGTCAGACGGTGAAGAGTATGGAGATTTTAAGGCCAGCATTGTCGACTGCGGTGGAATGCCAGACGATGGCTTGTCGGAATGGGATTCATGCTATGGTCGAGTTCAGCGAGATTTTTGCGAAGGCGATTGAGGATGCGATCGATAAAGTAGGTGCTGCTGCTCTTTGATTGTCTTGGTTTGCTTTTTCATATGAGACATATATCCCACCTTTTACATCACATAGGTGAAGGCCCCACACTAAAGATCAAGATACTAACGGAACGAAAAATATCATGTCCATTTTCCACTGCCAGCATCAATGGAACTCGTAAGCTAGTCAATTTGTGTGCTAAATAACCCATCACTAGATCTAACTCTTATTAGACCGTATCTGCGCGTGGATTTTTGACCTCGTTCAAGCCCAACAGGACGCGGTGATTAGTCCGATCACCGTTTTGAAAGTCGTTTCCAACAGTCACAGATACGGTCTCTTGTCAGTTCTTGTGTATCTGTGGTCCACGCCACGCATTGTATTTGAAGAAAGCTCTGTGAAAACTATATACACATTATTATTTACGACGTGCTGGTGGTCATAATATACTCATTTGGTGATTGAAAGCGAGCTTTATGCAACCATCTGTGGCTCATTTATTTCGCTGCGAGGAGAAGGAATGTAAGTCCTTCTCTGTCCTTCTCTATGCAGGTATGTTCTTCGCCACAGAAATGCCACACGAGCGTGAGAACTTGTTCCGGACGGCCAACGCGTCCTCGACGCGTCTGAGTGGTTGCCCAACACCAACACCCAACGTCCACCTACGCCAGCCGACATATATATCAGTCTTCCTATTGCGCAGGGTCACTCAAAACCTTAACATTCCTCGTAGGTAGAAAATCTTTGCCCTTCTTCAAGTCGCTCGCTCTACGTCATCTGATGTACGCCGCGACATCGCGTTGTGACTAGGGAAACTGACACTTGCTTCCTAAGCCGTGCAGATTAACGATGTCCGGTACCGTCAATGCGAATGGAAAGAGACCACACGTAGAAAACGACTCAGACGATGACCAGCAACGAGTTGACGATATTCGCGATGCAGAAGCTCCCTTCAACCAAACCACCGCAGACTTCATCCTCCGCTCCGCCGACCTCATGGATTTCCGCGTTCACAAGGCGGTTCTCTCGCTAGCGTCGCCCATCTTCGAAACCATGTTCTCGCTTCCCAAGACCAGGAGCGGTTCTTCATCACAAGAGAAGAGGGAAGGACTCTCGGTCATTACCCTCCCCGAATCCTCTGATATTGTTGATGTTCTTTTGCGCCTCTGCTACCCGACATCACCGCCTATTATAACCCAATTCACCCTCGCGTCACGCCTCTACGAAGCGGTAGACAAGTACGCTATGGACTCGCTTTTAGAGCCTGTCGTTCATGCGTTGGTCGAGACCAGCTGTCAGGAGCCTTTAGCTGCCTACGCATTTGGTTATCGCCACAAAGTCAAAGGCCTTGTTATCGCCGCTGCGAAGGAGACTTTGGAGACTCCGATCAAAGATCTTCAGCATAGTTCCGAACTCGAACGCATCACTGGAGGGGACCTCTTCCGATTGATCCAATATCACGAGGATTGCAGGAAGGTGGCAAGTTCGAAAGCGCACAGCGACCGAAGCTGGATCCCACGTCTCTCATGTATACCTTTGGCTACTACGAAGCAAGAATGCGCAGTGTGTCGCCAACAACAGAAAATATCCAAGGATATTAACGTCCTAGAGGGGATGGTGCATAGCCCCTGGAACGGGCAAGAGCGTTGGATTTTTTGGGCTCCCGAGTGGTGGCACGACTATATAAAACGGGCGCAGGGTGCGCTCAAGGTTAGGCCGAGGGGTGACACGGTAAAGAGCAAGGAAGTGTTGGGACCCGCACTGACGGCTGCGGTGGCATGTGTCGAAACTACTGCCTGCCGAAGCGGTACCCAGGCTCTGGTCGACTATAGCGAGCTATTTGCGAAGGCGGTCGAGGATGCAATTGACGAGGTAAGTGTTGTCTTCATTGCATAGTTCGACCCGATCCTCAACAAATATCCTTACCTTTGATACGTTTAGGTCGAGATACCTTTGTAGATGAATGCTATTATGCTTTGCTTTGTAGTTAGGACTATCTTGCAGTTCGAGATCTACCGGTATGTTTTCATTGCCGTCAAGGCTCCCCGGACAGCCCCCAGTCGCTCACTACTCGCTTTATTGCATCTGGCGTCCAGTCAATAATTACTCGCCCGCATCATCCTTACTGCTTTACAACCTTTTGAACAATTCTCACACGAGCTCCTCCATACTATTATGAAAAACCCTGCGACCACGATATTGATGAGCTACAGCGACCCCTGGCCTTTTTTCTTGAAGAAGGACAAAAGTCAAATGTCTGGCTAAGCGTGCAGCTTTAGAGACGGAAGTACTCACACCGCGGTGGACCACCGGCGATGCTAAAGAGTGTGGAGTGAAGCATGAGAGCTACGAAAACACCAATCGCATCGAGAACAAACTCTGGTGCGAGTATCCCACTGGACTCAAACGGATTGAACATTGAACGCCGGATTGAAAAAGCACATTCCTGCAAGCGGCTGCTTTCTCTAACGTCGGAATGAGAAGATCTTTGTCAACAACTGGAGGACTCACAGTCGTCGATGTTTGAAAATTTCGGTGAGAAGAACAGGCTGCGAAGCGTAGGGGAAGAGTCAAGGGCGCAGCTTGAGACCTTGTTTCGTTCAGTCATTCAAAGAAACAGTGTAACTAGAGATACTGAATACTGGCTAGCGTTGAGCGGATCAGTGTAAGTAGACTTTGAGGAGGCGTCGCGAATGTTACCCAGGCCTAGACCGACTTCAAACTGGACGGTGACTTCGGCTCGGAGTAGTCACTCGGGTACACTACGTGGACCTTCTCGCGTTCTACGTGGCACCCACGTCTTACAGCTCTAACTGCGAGGATGGGCTTGGGTTGGAATATATGCAGTACAAATAACATCGAACTTTGCACCCTCGTGGAACCCTTTCACCGAACTACTTTCATACGACTGTTGCGGCGTGGCTGCACCATGCCTACCCCCGAGTAACATGGGTACATTTCATGTACCGGTCAAGATGGACGGTGAGCCTATTGACACTATGAGTATCCATTCACAAGGCTAGAGAGCTCCAAGATACGCACCTATCGCGGCGAATATCCATGGTCGTGAAGGATCCGGACCACACAACGCGGTACGGAGAGGGTAGATCTTCATCCGAGAAGGTCTACTTACAGGTATCAAGAAGTTCGAAACAAGCAATTCAGAAATGTGTGCAACGACAGCCTTTCCCCCCCGAGAATATGAACTAACTTGGGACATAAATGTGTGAAAACATCCACGCACCGTCCACGAAGGATTTGAATTACGATACCCTACATATGTCTTTCCCACTAGGCGTCTTTCCCAAAGTTGGGTGCTGTCCTTTTCCCAAAGTTGGGCGCTGGGGATGGATAATGGCATGTGGTTTCTATCTGACCGCGATGTTTCAATGAGACAATGAGAGGTTTGAAGAAGAGGAACGAGGATGAGCGTTAGCACAGCTAGGAGAGTGCTGCTATATACGAAACAGCTCCACGACCTTTATCAAGAAGGTCCGAACAATCACGATAGCGCAAAAAAAGCTGAGATAAAGTCTCAATGATGCGTCTGCAATGGCCGAAGTGACTTCGACACTCGTGAAGCGGGCATGCTTGACCGCGAACGGCTCCATGAATATTCTTCAGTTGAAGGAGCCACGTCGACACAACGGTCGACACGTATGCGGAACCGGCTCCATACTCAAAGCTGACGTGTATGTGGGCGTTGTTCTCTGACATGAGATGATGCGGAACCTTACGTTACCTGGTATCACAGATCAATCACTGGAGTGACGACGCATTTTCTGACACTCCACCGGTAGGTCAGTACAGCTCAAAGCCACCGGGGCGTCGAGGAGAACCAGGGGGAAGCTTGGCTACTGTACCGTCTATATTAACTTAGTTCGAATACGACATGCCCTGTCTCTCGGTTGAGTCTGATTGGAGTCCTGGGCACGTCAGAGGCAAGCTTGTCAGAGGCAGACTCAAACACAACGAACTCACCAACCCACCTGCACGGAGATCCAGCCCACAGGGTCATTCTTCCGCCGTATTACCCATTCGCTCTCATTATTTCCCAGTCTTTCCCTCCCAATTATTCCATCAGAGATCTCTCAGACCACCTTCCTACCCACCACCGACACATTCTCTTCCGGGCTTGTAATTGTTCAGGATGAAGACCCGTGATCTCCATCTTTCCGGCCCAGCCGTCCGTTTTATCTTCCGGCGACTCGTCCTCGTAGCTGGAGCACCAGAAAATTCCCAGGGCCTCTGCATTCCGTAAAAAGCTATCGCAGTGTTCAGAGCGCGTATATACTCCAGCGGCGACATAGGTACGTGATTCGGAACGACGAGCCAGTAGAGCGCACAGAGAGGAGAGGAGCTCCGGATGCGAGCGGTCGAAGTGGAGTAGATCGGAAAGTATGACAACGTCGTATCCAGGAGAGACTGTCGGAGAAAGCCCTGGGAGAGACCGTTGCTGCAGTAGTTGCCTGAGAAAAGCATGAACTGGAATCAGATTCATCGTACACAAGCGGAAGAGATTCTTCAAGACGAGCGATTAAGACAAGGACGAGGCACAGTATAGAGCGAAGGAACACCCCGGGCAGGCTATGACCTCTGGTCCCAAGTTATAGAGGAGGACTTGACCACGAGACGATTGAGCCGGTCATAGCGTCAGGTCGAATCCGACAAAGGCCTGTGCAGCCCAAGCCCATAGAATAACGAGAGTAACGAAGTATTCTTCAACTGGCCAGGGCAACGCCGTTGGTCTCGGTAGGTCCAGGACTAATTGTCACAGGAGCGTTTACGATCAATACGATCAATAACATAGTATTCGACCATTGATAGGACACAAAGTGGCATTCGACGTACAGCAGCGGCTCGACATCCTTTCCCCACTCGTACCCTGTCCATTGTACCTCACATCCTGCGGTGACGTGAGGCTGGTTCCTGACCACATTATTCATGAGATTGTCGAGTATTGTAGGGTCCGGATAATCCGTCACAACTACGAGCGTGGGGACGTGGGCCACAGGCAGGATTGAGGCGATTAGCGATGGAAGGGCTGTCCCAGCACCAAGTTCAATGACTGGCCGGAATCAACATGAGAGCAAGATGCCGCAGATGATATCATGAGCGCAAAGTTAGCAATCAAACGGTCAAACCATACCAGAGCATTGATGAACGGGAATGAGTCCTAATTCCATACGCTCCGCGAGCAAAATGGAAGGTGAAAATACTTGGTCAGCCATAAGGGTGTTCGCCTTGTTCCAAGTTCAAGAGTCAATGTCTATAGCCACGCACAGAGGAGGTGCAAATGTCACCTTTCCCTCCTTGAGATCAACAATGTCAGAATGACCACATCGAAGTAGACGCCGACTGAATTCCACAAACCTTAGGTGCAACTGTGATCTCGAGCGGGCCGTATGTGATCCGACTGATACCAAGATTACTACTTTCATCTTCATCAAAGACTGTAAGCGAGTCCTTTAGAATATCTTCTACCGATTCTGGGTCCATAATCGCTTGGGCAGAGGTATGTAAGTCAATCGATGTCCAAACGCGACCGAGGATCGTGGGAGGGTGGTTGTTTGGCAAAAGCTTTGGATCCAAACAAAGCGCCGCGTGTTCGATTGTGGGATTTGCCGGGATTTTAGAGTCCGACTCATCGGACTCTCAGTTCTCACCGCGTCCTTCGACTCTTCAAACCCACCAACCTCTAACCATACCAACCTTCGCATCTCCCCCTCGGATTGTTTTGCATGCTTAGCCAGCTTCTCATAGACTGTGACTGGTTTCATATCGTCCAAGTTTCTTCCTATGGTACGCAGCACTTTCAACGCCACCTAGTATTCCGGTCGCGTCGAAACCGCAAGGCTTCGGGCTATCTGTAGCCCAAACACCGTCGCAAATTTGTCCATAGCGTTTTGAAAGCATTCGACATCGACCAACTTGAGCATCACCGTCCAATTGCGACACTTTGCGACCTCAGACTCTGGATGACCTAACTTGCAGCTAAGTTTCATGTGTCGTTCACCCTCCATTCGCGCTTACAACGGAGATGGGGAGCATGTGGACGACTGAAATTTGGGATCTGCCATTCCCTCCGAGTGGTTCGTCAAGGAACGCCCCGGTGCGCTTGTCGATTTTCTCCCGAAATGAAGGGCATAAGTATACTCACCCCCTCCAACCAGTTTGTCTCCGTAGAGTGATCCTGACTTCATTCCTTCGCAGATACACGCGCCCTCCTCATGCCAGCGTCTCTTATCCAAGCAGAACGAGTATCAAGTGCATGACCTCCATGTTTCGGGCGCATACACTCGCTCTGGCCCCATCAATCATGGGATCGGGCTTCTCTTTCTGGGCTGTCACCTCGGTGTCCCTCGACGCCCATCGGGAAAGTCACCTGATCCTATGCTTTACATTTGACTGCACATATTCGTTGACGTACAGGATCAAAGAGAAAGTTGAGGAGTTCCTCTCGACGGTCAACGGCGATAACACTTATCCTCGCATTCGACCACATCGATACTTCCTGGGCCAGATACCGTACGGTGCGGACATGGCCGCGACACGTAAGAGACAACCCAACAATGAAAAGGTCTTATGTTCGCTCCATTCCGCCAATAGACGCTGCGTTGTCAACTGCTGAATTGCAAAAATATAGGGGCTCCAATGTACGAGAGGAAGCATGCGACAATACATCAAGAAATGAGATAAAAATACACCGTACCACTGTTGTAAGCATCTAATCTAAAATTTGCATAACACGACGAACCCGAGTGAGAGGAATCTGACCAAACATACACAGGATAAAGACCACGAATTCGCCCAAGAATAGTGAATAATTCGACCTCAACGCGACACCCCACGTCCCAAGAAGACAGCTATTGACGATGAAAATAAAGCACGAAAGCGACATTCGACGACGTAACGATAACGACAGCCCAACAATCAAGTCCCCGGGTAGAACCCAGAATGCGACCCCTCATGAAGGTACGGTCTGCTCCTTCTAGACGATGAGGAACTCGAACTTTGCATAGACGCAGAGCTGTCATACGCCGCCTGGTCATCAAACAGTGCATGTGGTCAGCTATGCCCAAAGCGAGAGTGCGCGCTCGAGAGTCTAAGACATTTATGGAGACGTACCTCGAAAGCCATTGGTGCGTACTGACCACTCTGGGCGTTAGCGACCGCGCGCGAAGACAGTCCGTGATTGCTGGAGTTATAGCGGCGCTCCATTGCTTGCGGTGTGTTGCTCTGGACGCTCTCGGTGTAGAGAGTATGGACGGGCGACGCCTGCGTGTTATATCGTGCGGAGGACGATGAGGCTGCGCGTCTCGCTGCATCTCGGGCAATGGTGTGATCCGAGTGGCCGTAACGATGTGGCGCAGACGCTATGAAAACGGTCCATTACATGAACTTCCAGGATTACGTGCCGGGGGAAGACCAATGGGAACGGGTCGAAAATTATGTATGGTACTCACCGAACGCTGCGTTCGAGGCCAGCCCCATCGAATGGTGGTGCGAATTCGCCATGCTTATCCCTGGCGAAGACCCCAAACCCCCACCAGCATCATTGCTACTGCTCCCAGCGATCATAGACGAAGGGGTATACACCGCCGCTATCTCCGCAGGAAGCTCAAAGCCCCACCCCGCTCCATCGAATCCGTCAGTCTGATGGGTCTGAGAGCCGTTGCCTGTAGACCTGCTGCTCATAAACCCAGGGCTGTCCGTCTGGTAGTTGAAGCTGTGGTCGGGAGAGGACGTCGAACGCGGGGACAGCGCTCTAAGCGGGAGGGCGGATGGGGATAGCGGAAGGAGAGGCTCTTCGAGGTGAAGTTGAAATTCAATGTAGCGTCCTTCTTCCTCGAGCGGGCCAGCCTCGACGGTGGGCGGCTGCGAAATAGCTCCGCCGCCGCTTTGGATCGCGAACGGATCGAGCCGGAAGACGCCCATCATCTTCTTCATCGAAGGGGAAGCTTGCGTCGCGCGGAGCGGGACTTGTGACGAGAATGCATTGTCGTCGAAGGAGATGGTCGGGGGATGTGATTGTGATGAGGTCGCCTCGAAGACAAAACTATCCTCGTGCTCCATTTTGACAGGTGGAGACACGCCGGTCGGAGTTGGGGAGTCGGGAGGGGAGTCGTCTCGTGAAGGCATGGTCTGGAGCGATCCGTCCGTGAAGAACTGCTCGTGGTACGTCAGCGAGGGATTGCTGAGATGACTGGTATGTGAGCCGAATGTTGGATCGCCCATTGCACGAGTCATATCGCGCATGTTGGGGAGGGTGGACGAGGATGACATGCTCGCATACGGTACCCGCTCCACCGCAGCGGCACTGTTCGAGGAAGGATGACCGGTGCGTACTGAAGAGTAAGATGTGGCGGGGGTATATGTCTGGTTTTGCCAGGATGATGACTGCTCGTTGCCATAGCCTGAGTTATCTGCGTCGTAGAACCAGCTAGATTGTTGAGACATAGCTCTCGGATGACGAGCAGAGAGTTGTGAAATGATAGGGTATGGGAGCAGTCGGTCTTCCAGGAGAGTGCGGGTGGCCACAGAAGCCATTACGGGAGTGCAATCGATGGGGCGGAGGAGAGGGCTGGACTTATAAGAGTGAGTGGGTCGTGTTCGCTAGCTTGGACTGATGGAATCTGATGCAAACTTAGACGCGAAGATGTAACGAGGCGACGACAGGGAGGGCGAAGAGAAAACGAGCGACGAACATTGTTATACAGGACCGACAGTCCAGGAGCGACCAAGCCACCGGTCTCTCCTGTGCCTGCAGAGCCTCGGCATTCATGCCCTCGTCACGATTCCCTGGTCTCTCTGCCTCGTTGATTGCCATGGCCAACGCGAGCATTCCTCTTTCTTCGTATGGTAGCCTTCTTGCAATGATTCGCACATGAAACGTACAGGCTCCCTATTACGTCCGATGCGGGAACACATCGCCCAACTGTGGCTGGCGCTCGCGGAGGACACGCTCCCGGGCTGCGCTCACTCCCGCAGAAGATTCATTTCCCTCGGTCACTCAACCTTGTTCGTGCATCGCAGCCTAGTCCATTTATGGCTGTTGATTCTCCGAGTCGCCAGTTCGACTGCTTCGAACAACCACTCCGAAGCCTACAAGAAAAGACATCTTCTTTCCGATTACGGCTGGTGATACTCCGCGACTTCTTTCGAGCTCGCGTCCCGGCCGCTGTTCACACAGCGACACACACACCGCTTTCTCACCCTCTTCAGCAAACATCGACGACGTGGCTGCTCGCCACCCCTCCTACCATCACTCTTGTGCGTGATTTCTATCTACGGTAGGCTGATCGATTTGTCAACAGTTGTCGTGCTCTCGCAACGCGCATATTACCTTCGGACGTCTTCGAGCGCCTAATTAACATCGACGGCTCAAGGTATGATGAAATGAACGTGATATTTCGAGCATTTCCTTGGTGTATGAATGGAAGAACAAATGAAAGGTACGGCCGTCCAGCTGAGTATGCTTCAACGGGTCTGACAGTACCTGGACTTATTGGTCACAGTACCGCAAGGTTCTCCCTCTAACAAGACCACCGCCGGTGAATTATGGCTCTCGTAGGCCTCGGTAATTCACGTATCTCCTCACTATCGCAATTCTGACATTGCCTTCGTTGTCACTGCTCGTACGTCCTCACCAACAAAATACTTTCCTATATCGCAATGTCGCAGCCATGAAGCCTTTTATTTCCCTTGCGCCTTATGTTGGTTGGCAGCAGTATCACTTCTGTGAATTCGCCGTTGTAGCCGGCTGGACGAAAGCCCTTCGGGAACCACGCCGCAAAATGCCCACGGGGCTTGACATCATTTTAGGAACCGGGTTGCACCCCTTCCCAGCTAGAATCCCCATTCACTCTAGTAAAATCCCATACGTGACCTGTGCTTTCATGAATGGGTGTACATAGCTTGAATCATGATGTTCAGCATCTGAATCTCACCCGCCAGGATTAGATTGGGCGATGAGTGCGCCCGCGCTGAGCAGCTAATAATAATACCTCGAGACCACGATGGCATCACATCGGTTTTCAGGTGCATGGTCCGTATCAAGATAGCAGCCATGCTTTTTTTGCATCGTTCGCATCTATCACGTTCAGTCGTTAGTGACTCGCCTGAGCTTCGGGAAGTTATTACTGGTTGTTCTCAACAAAAACTAGTCGCCGTCCATCGTACATGCAGAAGCACGCTATATCCTCATTTCTCCAAGTCTAACTCATGTGGTGGGCGACGACAACGAAGTACAGGGTGGGGTGGGCTTAACTTAGGTCAAATATGCCTCGTGCTAAATGATTCGCGAATCCTGCCCGGTGTCCTAGTGCCCGGCAGACTTCAAAGAGGACACATAGTACCATTCTTGTCTGGGACGGCTGCCTGCTTACTGTTTTCCCCTCGTACATACTTAGGCTCGAGGATTTTCACGGGTATAGGACCAACTAAACCTATGAAGATGAAAGCGTGGCCTACATACGAGTATCCTCATCGGGCGTGAAATACCGAAGCTTCAGCAATGACGCAAAACTCGTTGTTTACGTTTTCTAGAGGAAATCCTTCACGTTGTGGGACTTTTCTTTGCACGAGGCGGCATTGTGGTAGTCAGATAGGTAAGTTTTGATGTTGACATTGCGCGCCTCCCGCTAATGTATACGATACATTGGTTTCTCAGTGCAAACAGTCGATACATCCATGACAGACATATGGCTAAACCAATACGCCAAGGATGTTCGAAGGTAGATGGAACTTCGATAGCAAGTCCAATACAATTCCAATCTCTGCAGATGTGAGGATAACACTAAAATGATCATCAGTCTCTCCAGGATGACCTGAATTGTTCGCAGTAGCCGCGGCCTACAGCCCGCTCTATATTCACGCTTCGTCTTCAATGACACCATGCCCTCCACCCTCCATGTCGGTTCGATTATCAGTCCACATGATGAAAATGTGTGAAGACTCCAGTCTCCCGCGGAGCAAAGATCCCGCCCCACGAGACCTCGAGTGCCTCAGATCATACAAACATTATAAGCAATAACGTCGATTCATCCAATCGGCAACTAACATCAACGTGGCATGATCTGTGGGTCAAATACTTGTCAATACTTCTCAGCTGGACTGGCCCGTACACGTCACACGGGCTTCTAATATACGGTTATTATTCGATGATCTGGGCCATCGCTGCTCAATTCCCTGGAAAGAAAGGCCGGGGCCGCTCTATCTCATTCTCTATCCGAATCAGGAATACGGTGATCCTTTTTGTACTTTATATACCACGGTCATCTTCGGGACTCTATCAATAACTACAGGCTCAAGACGATGAGCTCTAAGTACCATCCAGGTGCGAACCATGCTCGCTGCTTTCTCTGCGGCGGAGGTCACAAGCTAAATAGAAGACCGGCCAGCATGCAAGGTTCCAGTCAAGGTGGCCACACGACTTGCTTCTAGGCAGAAAGGAGTGCTTTGGAGCGGAGTCGGTCCGGTGGCGACTGTCGTTCTGCGAGAGAACGATCCGAACTGCTTACTTACTGCCATTCAGTCCGCGGCAGTAGCGTTGGAGCATTCAAGGTATGTTGCAAGCGCCTTGGGGTTGACATTGACTCGTTTTCGCCTGTCTGTCGGGGGGTGGGTGGGTGCGGCCGGATGGTACGTACAATGCGGGTGACTCGGCGGGCATTTTTACGCATCCCTGTCATATTTGTTCGTCCTCGATGGGCCCGCAGAAAAAAATATTTTGCGGCGACCATTGATTGAAAGAGTGACTCGTTCATTATCAGATGACCTTTGGGACGCATGTAACTCGTAACACCGCAGATGAAGTATTTAGTATGGTTTGTCTACAAACATGAATGCAGATATAAAGCTTCAAGCACACCGACGATCGAACATGCTGCACAACAGGTCTCCCTCTCTTCCGACTCGGAGTCATGGACAGAATCGGAGCTTGGTACTTTACAGGGATTTTGGGTAGGGTGGCAGGGTGGATCTCGAAGAAGACTGAAACAGAGAACCACGGAATAGTGTCGCTGCGTGAAGGATATCCAACGAGGATTCGTCGTTGCGCCGCTGAACCCGTAAGTAAGTAAAGGTCGGTGCGTGATGTTCTGAGGCGGATCGAGTCACATGAATGGGGGTGAATGTTCCGGCAGACAGGCTCGAGTGCTGGCCACTTTTCTACCATTCTTGGTGCCTGGTAAGTACGTATTTTTCTCCCCCTCTGTATGCTGGCAGCTAGGTCACCCCACCATAACACCGAATGGAATCGTGTCTGGAGACACGATTAATGCGATATTAGCACGACACGAGAAGTTTCATCCGATTCTTCAGGTCGCAAGGACAAAGATGTGGCGGTGACGGGTCAGGCAGCACAGTTGCGCTTTCCTGCATTCGCCGGTGGGCGTCAGTCTGACGAACGGTCGGGCCAGTAACAGCGCACATGGGATAAGCAAGCAGGAGTGATATGTCCTCGGGAGTTGGGGATGTTGCCGGGCGAGAATTGAAAGGACGACCATCGTTTTCATCTTCTGATGTAACAGCGTTCGATCCTTTGCAATTCTCCGATCCCAGCCGACTTGTTCGGTTGCAGTGCCATGGCGTTCGCCAGCGCCACTGCGCTCTGAAGAGCTTGCGGCAACACAGTGGCCCAAAGCCGTCCGCTGGCTAACCACTTGTGACGGTGGCCTGCACGAGAGGACACTATTCCTGTAGCAGTGGAGCTCCGAGGGGGTTTGTCGAGTATGGTGCGAGGAACCAAGATTATGCTCTGGTTCGAGATATGGTTCTTTTGAACGTGTCCACGCGAAACGTTCCCCGCGTGTGGACTGTGTGGTGGGGATCTATGGCAAGTTCCGTGTGGCCCTGTGACTATCTATTGGACAATCAGCACGATGTCTGACAGCGTCTGCGTCGGGCAGATGTGACGAACATCAAACAGCGCCTGGGCACCACACGGAATGTAACCTAGATCAGAGACAAAGGGTTTAGTAGCGGGGTAACGATATAACACCATCGGGGAAAAGTTCAAAGACAGCCAAACGTAAACAAAGACCCAGACACCACAGAAATATTGTGGTGCTAACGGGTTCGGTAAATTATCTCAACTTTAAAAATCATCCTTGCTGTGGCACGGGAGCAACGCCGGAGGTCTCTTAGCCCCAGTGAGCTTCTGTATAGAATATACAAGCGGGATATAGCATCACCATTTACCGCTCCATTCCCGACATACTGACGGCGCAGGACAGACGGTTAGGGTAACTACAGTGCTCTAGCTAGCGATAACACATGGGGTCGCTCCGTGGCCACGGCTCCAAGAGTGCTTCAAGGAGTGTGGCAACGAGGTCTTACACATAATAGACAAGGTTAGATGGGGGACCATACAGTGCCCATGCTGAGGCTCAAGCGCACCACATCTTCTGATGCCTCGAGAAGCGCTGCGTCGCGCATCCTCCAAAAAGACAGGGGTGTCTATACCGATATCTCCCGGAAGCACTGGCCGTTGTTGGATCTACGCCGGCTGCCTTCCGGAACGCTGACAGACCAGGCTCTGGCTGCTAAAATGGGGCTGCATAAGCATGAGGAAACATCATGCGTCGCGGCAGGAGCATAGGAGCTTATAGGACGCGACATAACTTTATGCATCAGCCAGTAGCCAGTAGCCAGTCACAGTAAGCTCACGGGGGGAGAATACTTCGCCCAGTCACTTACGTGGACGCCATTTGTGAGACACAGGCGATGCGGGCATAGACAGGCAGATCAACGAAACCACACAATCGGAGAACATACCCCTCTCTCAAGACGAGATCACAACAAGGGCTATACTTCGCACGGAATCCTCCGTGAATGCATCATCATAGTCTGCCATTCTCTGTCGTTGCACCCGCCTAAGGATGGGATGCTGATATTCCACACTGGGAAACAGCGCTGGGTCATCGCGTGTCTGGAACCGAAGGATACGATCACTGATCAACGGGATCTGTTCTTAGTGCTGACCATGCATGCTATGAGCGGCACCGGGCCATGTCTCGAAGAAAAACCCCACATGTATAATACCAGACGTCTCTTGTTTACTCGAGACATCTTTTCACGTGAGGGTCCGACGAACCTCAGCAAATGAACCTTCCAAGGACGAAGCCAACGATGAACGCCGTACAAGCTCCACCCCAGGAGATCGTTTCATTCTGAGAACACAACGAAACAGGGCGGAGCTTGAGTAACGGAGGAAGGGCGGGCTATGGTTGCCCAGGCCATTTCAAGTTAGCAAGGCCCCGGTGGCCCATCTCGATGACTTGATGAAACTCAACCGCTGGACGGTAAGCTCAACGTTAATTCTTTTCCGCAGGAAACCGGTAGATATCAACCGCCGCCGCACATACCGTCACATACCTACACACCCACACACGCTACGAAGACACGTATCCAAACACTTATGTTATTTCGTCGGAGATTGATGCAGAAGTTGACACGAGGGTGATATGGCGTACCATGCTTGCCTTGACCTTTACAGCGTTCCGTCGTGATTACGCCACAACACATCTGGAACCAATCATGTGGGTGAGTAATTATGTCCTCCGTGCGATGAACAGGAGTGTCATATCGACGAAATCACCGGTGATTCTGCGCCTTTAGCGGCGGCCATCGATTTGCTCTGCAGGATGTTTTCACTGGACGAAGCACGGAGAGGAACAACGCAAGAACTTGAAACACTCATTGTATGAGCCTTTAAGATTGCATAAACCAGTGAAAATCGGTACCTCCACGACGGAACACCCATGTGATCGAGACACAAGCTCTTGTTGAAGTAAGAGAAGTGATAGTAAGTAGTCCCGTTCAAACCATAGAAGTACGTTGGTTGCAGAGAGAAACAAGACGACAAAGGAAAGGAGCCAAGAGTCAGTATGACCGAACAAACGGAAACGAGCCAGTGAGATAGATTGAGGTTATCGAGTTGGAGAAGGGTCATGGTGACCTCTGCGGTTTGACTCGAACGACCCAATGAAAGGTTCCGTGGTGTAACAGACGCGACTGAATCTGTCCTCAATTGACGCCGATCCATGACAGTGAGAGCCTGTCCGTTGACTCGGAGAAGAGCGCGGAGAAGATTGTACTGATCCTTGACGCGGTAAAGGAGCGCTCCGCCTACAATATGAACAAAGTTGCAGATTTCAGTGACAGGCCGCCCTGGCTTAAAATTTTACATCGAACAGATCGCGACTACTCACTCATTGAACATACTGACGGTCAGTGCGTGTTCTAAGTCGGATCCCGATCGCTTTGTTTCGGGGAGTGCAACAGACCGAGCACTGGCGCTTGCAAGCGAGTCGGAGGGTGACGAGAGTAGACTGTAAGAATGCCGATATTAAGGTTGCGCGAGTATGCGACCTGTCTAGATACATCATGCAGCCTCCGTGGAGTGCATGCGCAACCAATCATAGTCTAGCGGAACAGAGGGCGCTTCATTGACAGAGAAAGGCAGTATAGAGAGTCACAGAAACTGTCTCGATGTAAGATACCAAGAACAAAACTGAAGAGGGAGCCTGGGGCTGATGAGTCGATCGTAATTCGTCATATTTGGTCGCACGGCTGGTAGGGTAAAATCGCGTTGAGATGAGACGATGTCCAACCGATGTTCTCCAGATTCCATGCTAATCGTGGTAAAACGGTAATCTGGAGAGGATGATCTCTGAGGTAGTCAGTAAAGTCTCACGGCGCTCGACTGTAGTGGTTGGGAGAAAGAACGATCATGTTCGACTCACCCGCATGTTCAGTACAACCGGCAATTTCGAACTCCGCGGAACGCCTTTCCCACGAACATCGGCCCTCGCTCGAAGAGTCGAACTGCGATGGCAAGCACCGACTCCGAGCTCAAAACTCATCTGCGTTCCATCCACAACCGATTTCTGCAGCACTAGATCCACGACAATGGGCTGTTGAGCGTCCTTTCCAGTTTTGAATAGCCAGGTATACGGCCTTTGCTCAGGCTAACTACTTATCTCTAAAGCATGCTACGCTACAGATTTCTACGAGCATCACGACATCAGCGCTCTTGATATGATTAGCGCTAAATAGCATGGTGCTCTGTGTCCTCGGAGTATGTATATCTTACATCTCCTCTCGTGTCAGGGCTAATACCTCTTCATCGGGATCACCGACTACAGTATGCTTCGAAATACATAGATAGACTCGTTCGGAATGGCCTAGGGCGCGACAGCCACTCCTAGTAATAGCCATAGTTTCACTGGCATCTCTGCTGCAGGCGACACTGTCTGAGGCAAAGGTTTCGGGAACATCTGTTCAACTCAAAGGAAAGTCATCAAGAATCTCAATAAACTTACAGCGATTACTTGCAAATTTGGGCCTGCACCTGCTGCTCTCGTCTAGCGATGCTTTGGCGATACTTCGGCGAAAATCTTGAATGTCCCGAACGTCCAGACATAAATACATCGAGGTAATCACCTGGTGAGAAAAAACTTCCAGGCTAGATTTAGATTACGGTCATCGTGTAGCGTGGAAGCATGGAAGAACCCGGTTGGTATGTGATTAAAGATGAGGCGTGCTCGCCCACATCACACTCCCTCATTACTGTCTTGTACGTGTTTTTCAAGTCTATATCGCACAACATCTGACAGCTGCGTGCGACCATATCGCAGGTAGATTTCAAGATGAACCCAAACAACTTGACCGCTGGCCACGATCAAGCATTGATCGCTGGATCAGCTCCTGTTATGATCACGGATGCCCCAGCACCTTTCGATGATGAGGCTGTCGACCCCGACTGCATACTCCGCACCTCTGATGAAGTGGACTTTCGCGCGCACAAACTCATTCTGTCGATTGCCTCCGCGTTCTTCCGTTCCATGTTCAATCTTCCAGAGCCAACCACCACTTCCGCCGAACAGCAGGAGCTGAAGAACGGTCTTCCTGTCGTCACTCTCCAGGAAGATGCTAGCATTCTCGATATCCTTCTTCGTCGCATCTATCCTCCCAGTCAGATTCCTCTACGGCCTCTATCCGATCATCCTCTGTCGACTCTGATGTCCCTCTACGAGGCTGTAGACAAGTACGACCTTAAAGGCCTCATCCACCCGGTCATGGAAGCGTTGTTGCAGAACGCGTCGCAAGACGCCCTCACTGCTTACGCGTGGGGTTTGCAGCTTACAGACGTTGTTCAAGCTTCTGCGATCGCTACACTTGACTCGCCCATCGACGACCTTCCACTATGTCCCGAACTCGAGCATATTTCGGCTGCTCAGTTTCAAAGGCTTCTTATCTACAGACGTCGATGCCAGGATTCCGTCCAAAAAATCGCTGTTGAGCAGTGGGGATGGATCGAAAACGTTGCCCATGTGCCTCTAGGGGAGCCCTACTATTCAAATTCACCTCTGTGCTCCTGTAGGAGGAAGTGCACGTCCTCGCAGCAACTAGAGAATGCTATCCAGAGCGGTTCTGTCTTAGATCCTGATCCTAAGTGGAACTTCTGGGCCCCAAGATGGTGGCTTGCTTATATGATACGCTCTGAGTCCGCATTAAAGATCAGGCCCAGAGGTGGCACAGTCACCCAGAGGGATTTTCTAGCCCCAACGTTGGGCGAGGCTATATCCTGCACCAAAATACATGAATGCCGAAGGGGTACGCAAACCATGCTCGAGTTTGTTGAGCGTTTCGCTGCCGCGATCGAAGACGCTGTTGCACAGGTCAGTCTTGCTCTTGTTTATTTTTTCTCCTTGAAAGCTGCACTGCTCTGATAATCGAAACTTCAATGTTATTTCGAATATATTTCAGGTGGATCCTCCGTCTATATAAGCCCCTCAAGCGTCTATATACAACAAGTCACAAAGTCTGCGGCACCAAACAGTACGTAGCTTGAATGAAGTCTCCTCTTGTATTTTGTCCTCGTGGCATTAGGGCATATATGTAGCGGTTCACATCGCGTTTTTGCGATGTGAACTAAACCCATGATGGGTTCAATACTTCGCAATTTTGTCCCGTTGGAGCCTCGAAGCTCAATTCCCACTCAGTGCGATTTCGATGCGAGAGGGGCCTCCTCCGGCCTCTGCCCGTTCACTGACGTCGTTCGGAACAACACACACTTTGGCGGAAGGCCCACGTACTGTAGCTCCCGAAAGAATCGCTGTATCAGAGGCCATCAGGAAGGGAGACGGGAATGAGAGCAGGAGTAGACCCGTCTCGAGGATCCAAACTCAATGTGAACTGAGTATTATATCTAGCACCACACTCGAGATTCCGAGTTCACACTTTTCGTTTTCAGGATGATGAACGAAACTGATGTGAACCGCTACATATATGCCCTATTGACAGTAATCGTTTTGTGTCCCTCGTTCTTGAATAGTTTATCGATGATGGTATTTTTTTCTCACGAAAGGCCCGGGAGCAACAGGGTTTGTGAAATGGTCAAGAGAAGGTGTTGCGGCGAGTGGAGTCAAGAACAGGTCAGCAGAGTAGGCCTTGAAGTATGGAGAACATAAATCATTCTATGGCTCGCGAATGTCTAATATAAAGATGTTGTGCTGAAGTGCAAGCGGCGAGAGTGAAGCAAGTCCGAGGGTAAGAGAACGATGCCAAATTGGGTCGAAGGCAGTCCATAAATAGCTCTTTGTTAGGATCAGAGGCTTTTGCCAAACAACGGAGCTGACGCCACAGTGCCGAGTAGTGGCTTTGCTTCATTTCCCAATATTTCCTCGTCTTCCTAGATACATATCATCCTTCTTCACTTCTATCCCGCAATTGTGCCGAACCAGTGATTGTGGCTTGTCGCTGGACGGAGTGGCTCCAGAAATGTACGGAGACCCAATACCGCAGCCACCTCATAGCGCTGGCCAGACTCTACAAGGTACGGATTTCTTCCACGAGGTATATGAAGAGAACGTTCATATTCGTGAACTATAGGTCTGAGAACACACATAGATCCAAGTCAGGTACCGTCTCCTGTGGATGCCATCGAAGCCGACCGCGACAAGTGGGAGAACCAAACATATACCACTTTACCCGGAAACCATGCACCGTTATCAACCTCGGATTATATCGCATTGGACCAGGGTTCGTGCCTTTTTCAACATCATACAATTATCTAGGACTCATGGTCAAACGTTAGGCAATTCATCACCCAAGTTCGTCCGTATGACAACATGGAACATACCCTCCACATCCCGCCTCGCGAACGAACTCGAAATCCCTCTCGCTGCCATCATCCAACCATTCGCCGACGTCGATCCTCGAGAGGAACCTGTGCCATTAGTAGAATGTGGACCGAGTGGGCCTCAGAGGTGTGCTCTGTGTCAGGGTTACATCAATCCGTGGTGTACATGGACGGCGGGCGGAAGTAGATGGAAGTGTAATCTATGTGGGCACGAGACCGAAGGTGCGTTCTGTTCAGACCGTTTCTTGGCGTACTCTTAACTTATATCAGAGTGTATGGTGGTCCCCAGTCAGCGCGGAGTACTTCTGCAATCTGGACTCCAACTTCCTGCGACTTGATCACGCTCAGCGGCCTGAGCTGAACAAAGGCACCATTGACTTTGCCGTCTCAGATACAGAGGCCTATTGGGCACCCAACCCGCCTGAACGAATAAATCCTTCATATGTCTCCATCGAGCCACCACCAGTGACTCCTGCGTCTACACTCGGTCGTGAACCAAAGCCGATGGACTACTTGTTTGCATTCGACGTGTCTGTCGACGCTGTGAGCTCGGGTTTCCTGCGGACGGCATGCGAATCGCTGAAAGAGATACTCTATGGGGAGGACTCCTGTTTCCCCTCTGAGTGTCATGTGGGAATCTTGACGTTCCACAGCGAGCTGCATTTCTACGACCTCTCTGTGAGTGACTTTGATTGCTAATCTTCCTTGTGCGATACTGTATATTCAACTCGTGCGTGATACCCAGCCCAGTCTCGACCAGGCCAATATGCTCGTGGTCGCCGATATTGATGAGGTTTTCCTTCCAACACGACAAGGCATCCTTGTCAACCCACATCGGTCTCGGTACGTCCCCCGTCTATCTCTTTCTCGCATATTTTCTCAGGATTGGACTTCGTAGGACAGTAATTGAAAACTTGCTCGAGAGTATTTCACCACGGTACGAGGCCCTCACGTCCACGCAATCATGTCTGGGTTCCGCCGTCCGCGCCACACTCGCCACACTGGTAACTCATTCTCGTTCGCCACAGTTCACTGACGTCGACAGCATCGCTCATAAATGGTTTCATACAGGCAGGACGGGGAGGACAGGTCGTATTCTTCCAGGCAACATTACCCACACTTGGTCCCGGTGCGCTTCAGCCAAGAACAAGCGAGGCCGAAATGTACGGAACGGACAAGGAGAAAACGCTATTTGTCCCACGAGACCATTCATGGCAGAACGTGGCTGAAGAACTGGCCGAAGAGGGTATTGGCGTGAGCATGTTCCTAGGAATGAACAAGTTCGTTGACGTGGGATCTATCGGTACGTCGGCGCTCGTTTTATCTATCGTAGACATACAGGTGCTAATGACGGTGTGGCTTTGGCGGATCAGGTGTGGTATCGAGCATCACAGGCGGGGAGCTGTTTTTCCATCCACGGTTTGATCTCGTACACGACCGCCATGTTCTACATTCGCAGCTCAGGAGACTCATTTCGCGGACAACGGCGTACAACTGCGCCCTTCGAGTCCGCTGCTCCCATGGTGCGGTCTCTTTTACCTAGCAATATTATGTCTTTACCCACTCGTTTGCCCCATGCTTATTCTTCCATTTTATTACAACAGGGCTTCGAATATCCTCCTACCAGGGCAATTTCCACCTCCCCACTCCAGATTCCCTAGAGTTCGGGACCATGGACGCCGACAAATCCATCTCGGTCACACTAGAGCATTCGGGAAAACTGAACGAAGGAGGGTATGCGTTCCTGCAATGTGCAGTCCTATACACAGCTGCACGAGGACGTCCTTCTCCCTCCCCCCTCGTCAACGGGGAAGTCGATGGCAGTGCAGAGGAGGTACTACCCGAGATGAGAGGGGAGAGACGAGTGCGGGTGTTGAATCTGGCTGTTCAGGTGGCTGGACTGGCGGGATCGGTGTTTAGGTTTGCGGATATGGACGCGGTGGTGGTTGCTCTTCTTCGGAGATGTGAGTCAGGATTGTTCGATTCTTTCATTCTGTGCGGGGATATCTGATCTTTGTTGTGTTGTCTTGCACGTCGTATAGCAATAGCGAGAATGAAGGAGACGAAGCTTTCGACGATTCGTGAGGATCTGACTGAGGCTACGTCAGCAATTCTGTATGCCTATCGACGAAATTGCGCGGCTTCGACGGGGGCTACTCAGGTGCGCTTCTGTCCACTCCGTGACTTAAGCTTTGAAGCTGATCTGACATGTCAATCGTAGTTGATCATCCCAGAAGCGTTCCGCGCACTCCCGATGTACGCGCTCGGAATTCATAAGAGCAAACCGTTCAAAGGTCAGTTAGGCATACCTGCCCTCTTCTTCCCTCTTTCTTTCATCACTGCTACTATGACTATTGCTAAAGCTTGTTCAAAATCATTCAGCTCGCTCCGTTACGTCCGATGTCCGCAACTTCCACTCGCATAAGCTTCTGGCTCTGGGCGTCAGGGCCACGATGTTCACGCTCTACCCACGTATGCTAGCTCTACACGATTTAGATGAAGCCATCGCCCTTCCGCAGCCTGTACCTGCGCCTGCGGTCAAAGGGACTGCGACTGCGACGGATGGAGATGGAGGAGAGGGAGAGGTCGTGATGAGGATCGATATGCCGGGGATGATGCGGTGTAGTTATCGGTTCATGCAGGCTGGTGGGGTGTATCTCATCGGTGAGTGTGCGTTATTATACTGGTACGGGGGTGATTACTAAATGAAAGACGGATGGTGGCGTTGAAACAGATAATGAGGATGTGATGATATTCTGGATAGGACTCAGTGCTTCCCCAGCGTTATTGATGGATCTGTTCGGCGTCGACGATGTTCACAGCCTTGACCCAGAAATGGTCTGTCCCTCTGTCCCCCTCTCTCTTCGCTCACAATCCCATGTTTGCTAACGCATGATTTGGTCGGCCGCGTTCTAGATCTCTCTACCGGAACTTCCTACACGCCTCTCCACGCAAGTCCGTAACGTGCTCGCACACCGAACCGCAGAGCGCGGAGGACGCCAGTTGAAGATCCGATTCGCTCGCCAGAATTTGGACGGGCAGGAGATTGAGTTTAGCGACCTTTTGGTGGAGGATCATAATTGTGGCGCTTTGAGTTACATGGATTGTGAGTCCCGACCCCCTCACCTTTACATCGAGGGGTCTTACGCGTGCTGATCGCTTTGATGTGGCGGTGGCTCAGACTTGTCGCTGGTTCATAAACAGATCGTGGCTGCGGTGAGTCTTTCATCTTGTTTCTCCTTCATTGATCATCCATGGTGTGGAATGCTGATGACGTCTGTGGGCGTTGGTAGATCCAAAATGGCGTTTCGTTGTCTACGTCGACGAGTGCGAGCATCCGGGCTCCTTGGTGATCCTTACAATCAGACTTTCAAGGAGGAGGTATTATTAAATCTATGATTTGCTGCTCTGGAGTTGCTGTCAAAGAGAGTACGATGTGTTTACTTTTATTGTCTGTTGTTGTTCTGTTGTCGGGTACGCTTGGGTTCCTCGAACGCGTGGCATCCCGCGTGGCAACCTCGAGTTGATCCATGCTCGCGAAATTTTAGCAACGAAAACGACGCTTGGAGGATACTGACGTGGGCACTTGTCGGTCGGCTTGCTGAGAGGCGGTCGTGATGTGCATGTTAGTCGGAAGCAAAGCTCATGAAAGCGGAAGCGAAACTCGCAGGCGGGGTGCGACCGTTGCCCAAATCGGGAAATGTTCGTTGACGGTTGAGCGGGAAAAGCGTGGGAATCGCGTGTTGGGGGGGCGGTAACGCACTTGCGTCGGCGCCGCGAGTCTCCTCTTCTTCTTCTCCATCGCTGCTTTATTGCGGTCGGGCCTCGACGGCCATGGCCAACTCCTCAGACGGCTACGACGACGTATTCTCCCCACCACCCTCGACTTTGACGACGGCGACGACGACGAACCCCAGGACGCGGAAGATGTCCTCCACCCACAGCAATACCAACACCGATCTGGTCTCCCATACCTCGTCCGCAGGCGACATGCGGCTCTACCTCCAGAACTTGCTCGATAGGAAAGAGAAGCAGCTTCAGCAGGCTGGTGCGCTGGGCCAGAGAGTGCTCGCGCAGCAGGTTGAGCTGGAAGAGAGAGTGAGAGAGCTGCAGGAGCTGGATGCGGACAAGGCGCTTGGGGAGGACGACGAGATCGATGCGGATATGAGAGAGAGGTATCGTCAGCTCGCGCAGTCGTTCACTGTTTGGGATGCGGAGAATGTACAGCTTTCGACGGCGTTCGGCAAGGTGAGTTGCTGTTGTTCTGGCCGGCGTGTTCAGTGGCGGGGTGTGCTTGTCGCCCCGTTCAACAGGGGTTTTGTCAGCGTCAAATATCGCGGACGGAAATGTCTCCACTCTGACTCTCGTGCGATATAACGCATATATCTGATGTATGCTATGTCGGACGATGCTCGTTCGTTGTCGCTACTTCGTGCGTTGCTGTGGTACCTTTTCTTGCGTTCATCGGGCCAATCTGTGGGAACTTCTCACCGAGCATCCTGCTCGTCTTATTCATGCCGCCGCACCATGCAGAATCGCTCTGCGTGTATTTCTCGCCAGCTTCAGCGTCGGTCGGTGTCGATGGCATGAGTAATGGCGCATACGTATACGCGGGCGACTTCTCCTTTGGGTCCGTGCCGACTCTTACGGTGACTGCACAGTTAGGGTACCTCCGCTGCTCGTCTCTTGTTTCACCTTCTTCACGAACATCATTTACCGCCATGTTATACGTATCGATGCTGATCATGTTTTCCTTGCTCTCAGGCTCCTGTGAATGGGAGTTCATCACGACCGCCGTCGCGGCCACCATCGCGACCTCAGTCGCCCCTTCTAAGTTCATCGCCACCGCCGGAAATGCCCCATTCGACGTCCGACAACGAACGAATCCATAAGCCAGCAGCAGCCGGTACTTCTGCAGCTCAATCGTCGAGACGGGCGAAGAATGCGGCTCACCGTGCGGACGACGTCGGTGCGTACCTTTTCTTTTTCTAGTTAGATCTTACAAACATTCCTGACGTCGACGGCGCCTCTGTCTTGTCTTTCTCGGCTGTCAAACTTCAATGCTCCACCTAACGCCTAAACGAAATTAAATTTAATTTAACACGTGCCAATTGTTCTCGACTACGATCTCGCAATCGTGCAGAATTCGCTTTCGAGATCGGTTCCGGTCTGCTCACCGAGGTTCGGAGACTACAAAGCCTGCTCGGGGAGCGTGACAAGGCGATTGCAGATATGAAGGAGGAGAAGGAGGAGGCCGAGCGTGCCGCTGAGAGTCTGCGGGCAGCGTTGAAGGCCCAAGAGGCCAGTACCGGTACGTCCTTGCTTCTCACATACTGTCACTATCGATGAAGTACTGATTAATTTATGCAATACAGAGAAATATCGCGAAGAGAACTGGAACCTCGAAGTCACGCTGCAAGAGCTCCGACAGAACCACAGCACGCTCCAAGAGACGCACTCGAAACTTTCCGCCGACCACAGCCGGTCGTTGAAGCAGCTCTCGACCATCCGCGAGACATCGGACGCACATCGTATCGAGGCCGAACGTCTGAACACCCAATTCGACGAGTTCAAGGCTAAGCATGAGACCGATGTCGCGCAGCACCGCAGGGAGAGGGCCGCTCTGATGAGGGATAAGAGTGATCTGTCGACGACGCTGGAGCAGCTGAAGAAGGAGGCCGAACGCAAAGAGAAACGCGGGTTCGGGCTTGGAGGCTCGCCTCTGACTCCGGAGCAGCGTGCGGAAAGGGGCAGATACCTTACTCCTTCTGTGTACGGCGAAGGCGAGGACGATATCTTCAGCGATAGGACCGGTGGCGCCTCGACGAATCGTAGGAAGTCTGGGGAGGGGACGTATAACGGGGAGTTCTTGAGTGATATGGAGGAAGATGATGATGACGCTTCTCCGTTGAAGAAACCGTTCATGGCCCCTAACCATCCCGCGAACGAAGTCGAGGCGTTGCAGCAGAGGTTGTCACATGCGCAGAGGCAGATCTCGACCTTGAAAGGCACTTTGCAGAGGGAGAAGGAGAGAGGGATTGAGTTCAGGAAGCAGGCTGGTAGATCCCCTGCTAGCTCTGCTGTTTTCGGCGAGGGAATGGAGCAGGCTGGAAGTGACGACGAGGGAGAGGCGGGTCCCAATGGTTCGCTCAAGAAACCGAGAAGAGGCACGCCGATTCGCGTTGGTGCTGCTGGTCGAGGACGAGGCAGGGCCAGAGGTCGCGGTGGGATGCTGTTGCAGCAAAGACTGGAGGCCGCGAGAAACGGCGACGACGACGATGATGCGGATACTACTGCTTCGCCACCACCTCCCGTCCCATCCCTTCCCCAATTCCTCGGTGACGCCGAGGCAGACGATCAAGACCAAGACACTACCGTTGGTCCAGAGCCAGAAGAAGCCGCTTCCAACAGGACCAGTATCGACGGCATGGACCCTGCGTTCGCTAACGTTCTTCGCCGCTCCTCTTCCTCTGGCTCTCTACCATACAGCGGCTCTCCCCTCCGCAACCAACTCTCAGCATCCAATTCTTCCCCCGCTCGTGGTCTTTTGGGCATCGCCATGGGCCGCGGTACACTTAGGAGAAGAGGCGGAGCCGCATTCCAAGAAGCCAGACCTCCTTCGCTCGTCGGCAAGCCGGAAGCTCTCGCAGCTGAACTCTGGGGTGGGTATGAGGGCGAAGGCGACAGTGTGGTCCTGCCCGAACACAGCTTCGACATCCGAGTCGACACAGCAGAGTTTGGATGTCAAACTGAGTCGATGGAGGTGCCAGAACGAGAGCCCGAGTCGCCTGCGATTCAGGTCACGCCGATTCCGCCTGAGACGAGTGAGATGGGCATCCAGGTCGAGCCTGAGCTTGTCCCTGAAATTCCGAAGGTTGAGACTATGGAGATGGAGATCCAGACGGAGCCAGAGCCTGTGCCCGAGCCTGAACCGGTACCCGAGCCCGTTGTCGTCGAACGCTCGGAGATGGGCATTCAGTACGAGCCTTTGGAGCCTCCCAGGACGTACGGCGAAATGAGCATCGTTACGGATGAGGTCGAAGAGCCTGTTGTCCCCGTTCCAGAGCCTGTGGTCCAAACCGAAGCCGAAACACAGACCGAACTTGCTGAAGTCGCCCATATGGATGTTCAGACCGATGCCAACGAGGTCACTTTCCCTACGACAGCCGACGCGGATATGCAGACGGAGGAGTCGGAAACGACGATCCTTCCTGGGGAGGCATGGTCCAGGTCACGGAGGACGACCCTCACGCAACTCGATGTCAACAAGACGAGCCCTGTTCGTGCTGCCGGGCTCGCTATCGCGATCGAGGCCGCGGTCGGGGAGGAGGACGATAGTCGAACGGAGACCGGGGACGACACGGGCACCGATACCGAGACTGATGAGGCGGAGTTCCACGATGCGAGGAGTGTCGTGATGACCGCATCGACGCCGACGTACTCGCTCGACGACTTCCAATCCATGCGGGACGTGACGGACGACGAGGACGACGGTGAGAGCATCATTGCTTCCAGGCTGAACAGCCGCCCCGCGCTTGATTCCGCGGCATCTTCATCGGCATCGGTGCCTTTAGCCAGGCCACGTCCGCGGACGGCGGTATACGAGCCCCTGGCTACGTACGAAGATAAATCGGTCGGAATGGATGTCGTGGAAGAACCAATGCCAGACGAGCCAGAGCCCGCTCCCGCGCCTATTCCTGTACTAGAACCAGTCGTCGAACCTCCGAAGCCCGAACTGAAGGAGATGTCCATCCAGACGGACGAGTGGAAGCCTCCGACTCCTCCTCTTGCACCGGTTGCAGCTCCAGTGCAGCCTCAGCCTTCGTATGCTGCAATCAGAGTGGGCCCGGCGATGCAGCAATTCCAGTACATCTCACCACCTGCGTCGGCTGGTCCCACCGCGACTGCGACGCCAGGTATCTCCGCTCCTTCATCGCCAGCTGGGCCTCCAACGTCGATCATCCCCGCTCGTGACGTCGCGACTCTTCCTCGTCCACGTACGTCCCAGTCTGATCGTCGTCAGTCCATCGAGTCAGCACTTTCCGGCGGCGTGGAGGACGGTGCTCCTCGATCCCGACTACCCTCGACCATACCCACCCCTGTTGACAAGTCACGCCCGCCGATGATGATGCTTCCTCCTCCACCTCGTCAACCACCTCCGCCGAACAGTATGCCGCCGCCCCAGTTCATACCAGACCGGAGGATCCCTTTGACTTCCACGGCCTCCTCGCACAATGGGCATGAAGCTCCCCCTGGTCGTCCGATCTCTCCACCACCGCCTGACCTTATCCAGCGCGCCACAACGCCTCAGCTCAGACCTGCGTTCTCTCCTCGTATGCATGGTACGAGCTTGCCAGGGTCGCAAAATCTTGGACAGAGGCCTTCGACGACCAGCTTCAGATCTGCGGCCAACGCAACAGGGTCGTATGTCGGTGCCTCGGCAGCGCTCGCTCATCTTGCTCACAGAGATAGGGGAAGAGAGCTCTCGAGTACCTCCCTGCAGAGCGGAGACTCCCTTGGTTCTGGAAGGTCGTCGATGTCTTCGGATCATCACTACTACCCGCATGCGGCCGGGAACAGGTCTATCGCTCCCACTACAACGACGAACGGACCTCATACGCCTGGGAACTTGGGCGCTGGGTCTCCAGCGGGTGGTCCTGCTGGTATGGGCGGAGTGACCGACCCGTCGGTCATCCATGCTATCACGCAGACCATGATTGGCGAGTTCTTGTACAAGTACACGAGGAAGGCGATTGGGAAGGGCTATGGCGAGAAGAGGCACAGGAGGTTCTTCTGGGTGCATCCGTACACGAAGACGTTGTATTGGAGTTCGTCGGATCCTGGGTCATCAAATGTTTTCGAGTCGAGTGCGAAGAGCGGTATGTCCATATAGTTCTTGCCCTGAGTAGAGCATGAGCGGTCACTGATCGAAGTTTTTCTTGTAGCCTATATCGAGGCCGTTCGCTCGGTTCTTGACCCGAATCCGATGCCGCCTGGTCTTTACCAGTACAGTGTTGTCGTGTCGACGCCGCAGAGGGAGATGAAGATCACTGCACCGACTAAAGAGAGGCACGATATGTGGCTCAGTGTATGTTCTTTGTCCTAACTTTGAGAACTATACGAGTAAAGCTGACGACATCTGGTACTTGCAGGCATTGAAATATCTCCTTACGCGGCCGAGCTCGCTACCCGGAACCTCTCCTGGCATGAAAGGCATCCCAGGCCCAATGCCGTCGAGCCCTCTTTCAGGTCAAAGCCATCTTCAAGACCAGGACCGTGACGACGATGCTCCCCCGCCCCAATCGCACCTTCTTGCCAGCCCTCAGAGTTTCCGTAGCGTTCGGAGTGCCGGGACCAGCGAGTGGAACGCGACGCCTCGAGGGCAGAGGAGTCAGTCTCAGCTGTCTGTCGGTGGATCCGTGGGCAAACGTTCGGGGACGCCTGCAGCCGAGTATCTGCGGTACGGTGGTGGTGACTCGTATAGTCCAAGTCCCGGAAAAGAGTTCGTAGACATACCCGGCCAGCACGACGACGAGGATCTGGACTTTGAGCTTCACGATGATACTATTGGCGATGGCGGATTCCAAGGTCTCGAGAACGTCCGCGCTTGCTGCGATGGTCGCCACACTGTCGGGCCCTCTGGCCATGTCCACCACCATCATCACCACAACCACGATCAAACACCAACCTCTCCTCCTCCTCGAAAACGCGAAAGGTCTCGTGCGAGAGATCATCATCTAGATGCACACCCCTCCGACGTGGAACGGCCAACTTCTCCGGCGTGGTCGTTCCGTTCGAGAGCAGGTAGTGCTACATCGGGCGAGGGTGGTGGTGGGTTGTTCTCCGGCAAGCTGAGGTTTGGATCGAAGAGGGCTACGAAGACGCCGAAGCCTCCCGTACCCACATTCGCCGGACCTGAAGTGTCGTAGTTGAGCATCCAAGTCTTTTCCCGTCCCCGTTATCTCTTGCAATATCTACGGTCTAGTTTTGGTCATCTCTGCGCTGTTTTCGTTCCTCTCTTCGTATCTTGTTGCGTTATACCTATGCCTTTTATCTCTCGATATATCCATATCCCAAGTCTGTCTACTACATATACATTTTACCCCAGTCTCTCCCTCAGACTCCTCATCTCCCCTCGAACTCACTTTGACTCCAGCTACCCTATCGTTACCGTTTTTTTTTGTTCTACTGTTTCTTTTGATTTGGTTCGAGTCTGATCTATTTAGTTAGTATCCAGCAAGCCCGCCATACAGTATTGTACGTTTGGCCACACACACTCCCTCGTAATAATGACGTTTTCTTTTCTCTTACTCGTGATGAATACCATCTTGTTTTGCCCTGCTTTCTCGACCTCGAACGTGCCACCGTCCGCTTGAGCAAGGCGCACAAAGACTCAATATTCATGCAGTCGTATATCATATATATCCTCCCTGAAGAGATTCATGACTGTGGCATCATGATCAGTGTGGCGCCGCGCGCGGCATGTGCCTGACGAAGGGGGCAACTAAAGTTGACCGCGAACCGAACTTCACTTGACTTCACCGTCGACAGAGCATCTCTCTCTACAACCACCACCACCACCTATCCTCGCTAGTCTTCATGGCAGCTCCATCAAAGTCTGCTCTGTCACAATTGCTCGGATGTCTTGATAAAGCTCTATCCGAAAGTAACACTCTACCCCTTCAGTTAGAAGAAGTCGCAAGCAGATGCCGTATGAAGGTCGACGAACAATCACAGAGTGCCTTGTCGGCTTGTGACAAGGCGTGTTCTCAGGGGTCCATAGGTAGTATTTCGCCAACCGACCTACTGTTTAATACGGTTACGTATGAGATGTTATTCGTAATTTCTCGCATCATTATGTTACAGTGTCAACCGACCTAAGGGTTGACTTAGGCTCGAACTCAACACACTATAGTATGCGCATGACACAGTTTCGAACTTTATGTTTCGATGTCTCCGTTTACCATGACATGGTTTCAGACAGCATAAATCACACGGTGGAAACGCTACGAAAATATAGAGACCAAAAGGAAGATACTTTTATATTGACACACACAGTTACCAAGGTTTTGAGACTCGGCCCCGGCCCCGCCCCAAGAGCAAGGGAATGAGCAAGACAACAACGACAACAAGAGCAACAAACGAGAAACAACTACTGCATGCTCATGACTCATGACCGCCACGCAAAGCCAAGCCTTCCTCGCCACACCAGTGTCAAAGAAGGCTTTCCCCGTTCACGTCGACCAACTTCTCCCAACCTAGACCACGGCCCTCCTCTCACCACGTATGACACCTCCGCCAACCACGAGTTCACCGCCTACTTCGTTCCAATCCCCCTCCCCCTCGGTCCACCCCGTCCCCTGAAGCCACCCCTATCCCCACCATTAACCGGCATCCCCCCTCTCGGCCTACTCACCGGCCTCTCACCCCTCTCCTTCCTCGTCTCCACCGAGATCCTCATCTGCTGGCCATCACCAATATCGACACGAATTCCACCTTCACCGCCCTGCTGGACGGGCAGAGACGCGATGATCGCTTTCCTGGCGGCGTCGATGGTCTGGAACTCGAGGAAGGCGCACGCTTTGGAACGGACGATCTCGATCTCCTTGATGGGACCGAAACGGGTGGTGAGCGTTTGGCGGAGGGCTTGATCGGAGACGTTTTCTTGGACACTCTGAAGATAATTCATGGGCAGGAGGGAGTGGTCAAGTGCAAGTCAGCAACACGTCTCAAGAAACGTCTTTATCAAAGAAAGAAGACACGTACCTTCACGAAACACTGAGCGGTAGGAATATTCTGCGCAGCCTGGTATGCCGGATGCGCATCCCTCGATATCCGTCCAGCATTCGGGCCAGGCCCAGCAGGACTCTGCGCCCCACTCGGCGGATTCGACGAGCTCGCAGCCGGCACCTCGCTCGTCCCCCTCGACTCCTGCGCCACGGCCGCACCCCACTTCTTCGAGTTCGCAGCCGCGAGGTTCGCCCAGGTCTTCGGCACAGGAGGAGCCGCGGGCTGGGGAGCCACGGCCTGCGGTGGTGGTGCCGGAGACGCGGGGGCGGGTGCGGGCGAAGGAGCGGCAGCTGGTGTTGGTGGGGCGGGAGATGGGGCAACGGCGGGAGAGGGAGCGGCGGATTCGGGGATGGGGGTGGGGGGAGCGGCGACGGCGGGTTGTTCAGGCTCGGTGGGAGGGAGCTCGGGTGCCGGTGTGGGTTCCTTCTCCGCTGGCTCGGCGTGACCGTTGATTTCAGTAGGGGCGGCCTTTTCGACGATGGGCTCGGCCTCGGGTTCAGGCTCATACGGGGGAGCGGGCTCCTCTTCAACAGCCTCGACAGAAGGGGCGCTGTCCTCTTTTGAAGGAACAGGCTCGGGGGCAGGCGAAGGACTGGGTTCAACAGGAGCTACCGAGGGAAGCTCGGAGTAGGACTCGGAGGCAGCAGCACCATCCTCATCGGACTCAACGGTTTCCTCCTTGAGGAAGCGGAAGATGTCGTTGAGGACGAAGTAACCGTTGGGCTGCTCGGCAAGGAAGAACGTTTGGACGAACTTGCGCCAAGGTTCGCCGCGATTTGACATCTCGCCAATGACCTGGATGATGATGCCGCCGTTTGCCGAGGATTGGGCGTCCACCGAGTGAATGAAAACCTTGCAGTCTTCGAAACCAATGGACGTAATTCTGTTATGGATTTCCTAGAGAGGTGATGGATAACGGTAGGTAAGCGTCGCAGTATCGACAGACGATAAAATGGAATAGAATCGGACGAGTAATGATAAAAATGAGAAACCCGGGGAACATGATCCCAACGCTCAATGATCCTGCCATGAAGAAAAACCGAGCTACATCCATAGTTTAAAAAGAAGTGCATGGTGTCCATGCCAAATGTGGAGTGGCTTGTAATAACGACAAAGAATGGAAAAGGATTGTCCGGCGGAAGTAATCCATATCGGGCGATGCCGGGTCCAGACCGGGAACGAATGGGAGACGAGCGCTGCACTGACGCGACTCGAAATTGCGGACGCGTCCAGACGTCATTCACATACGCCACACACCAAAAAAAACGACGGTATAAAATATACCGATATATACGAATATATCAATAGCACAATGGTTGCGCATAGCTATAAGAGAGCCGCGAGATGCTGCTGTACAGTTATAAGCACTGCCAATAGGAATGCACTGCGAAATATGTTGTGCATACGCGTCGCATGACCGGTGTCATAACAGCTCTCCGGTACCGTCTTCTACGCGCGACATATCCACTGCCCTTCATTCGACGACACTGAAAAGAGTATGAGTTGAACGATCCGACGTTGCGCGTCGTCACCAAGAACAACATCGAGCGAGGGCCAATGCTGTGTTCCAGCGCGCTTCCTAACGATCGCCATCCCCCTGCCCAAGCGCCACGCAATTGCCGAGACGTAAAACCAACGGACGAGCTGCAGGTCTAAAGCAACCACCCAGAATGAAATGACACACACCTGTTGGCCGAAAGCCGGTTTCCCATCTTCCCCTTCCGTACCATGAATGAACGTGGAGGACTTGGTGTAGAAACAATGGAGGCGGTTCGGTTGTTTATTGACGAAAGTGTAGTATTGCGGCACAAACTGCCATCCGACTTCAGAAGGAACGACAGTGTTGTGAGAAGCTTCAGCAGAGGGAGTGGTGTTGGTCATGACGGTGAATCGATGCTGTAAACGACGAAGACAAATCGACGGGGAAAAGGTGAGCGGCGGATGATGTGGGTAAGTGGAGCTGATTAAGCGTACCGAGGTGGTGAAGACGAATGAGAAAAGACGTGCGTGAACAAATCTAGGTAAGATTGATACAGCAAAGCGTGGGAGCAAAGGAGTCGAATGGGCTGGACAGCGAGCAAGACGAGGAGAGCGACGGCGGCGACGAGCGCGAGGATGAACAGGTCAAGGTCAACAGAAAGTTTGTCCCGGCCGTCCCCCATCTCTCACAGCCCTCGGCAACCTCCGGGCGTGTCCCCGGTTCCGCCACAATGCAATCCTCGTTCGTTTGTGCTCATCAACGACCTGCAGTCAAAGCGCACCGTGCTGGTATGATTATCACCAGATGTATAAAGTCACGTCACTGATACGAGGCCTGTATATTAGTGCATCATCTGCAATTATCATGTCTAGCAGTCGCAAGAGACACCGTTCCGAAGTCGATGACACCGCACTGGTAGACACCGCCAGACCGCCCAGAGATGCGAAGGGACCATTTCAGTCTCCTACGGCGGACTGCATCCTCCGTTCATCCGATAATGTCGATTATCGCGTACACAAACTCATACTATCGCTAGCTTCACCCATCTTCGAATCCATGTTCTCTCTTCCTACACCAACACCCACCGATAAATCAGATGGCGACTCATCCACGCGAGACGGTCTTCCCGTTATCCCTGTCCCCGAAACCTCGGCCATTCTCAATACTATCCTATGCCTTTGTTATCCCACACATCATAAACTCACCAGGGATCTGTCAAGCCTCATGACTACGTACGATGCCGCCGAGAAATACTCCATGGACGACATCCTCCCTCGGCTCCAAGAACAGCTCATCGAAATTGCTGACTACAACACCAGTTCAGCTTATGCGTTTGGCTATCGCCACCAGCTCAAGAGTGTCGTCATCGCTGCCGCCATGGCCACGCTACCAAAGCCTCTTTCACAACTACCCTCTTCCCCTGAACTGGAACGGATCACGGGGACGCAGCTCCAAAAGTTGAATGATTTTCACAACGAGTGCCAGACCAGTGCCAGTGCCATGGCATCCAGGTACAAAGGCTGGTCGTGGATCCCCGACATCTCGTATCTACCCGTAGGTTCCATGGAGAAGACGTGTGTCTGTCAGACAGAAGTGATGCTGTATGGTAGCAATCTGGCATTAATCTCGTATGATGAGTCGTCGGTTTGGTGCGCCAAATGGTTTGAAGAGTACATGGTTCGAGCACAATCTGCATTACGGCACCGCCCGGTAGGTAGCACGGTAACGGATGATGACCTGCTGGTCCCAGCGCTGCGCCAAGCCGCTCAGTGCGGAAAATGTGAGGCTGGTATGGGCGAAATGCTCCAATTCAGTCGGGTTTTCTCTGAAGAAATCGATATAGCCGTTCGTGAGGTATGCTGTTCAGCGTTTTTTTTTAAGTATCGTCGTGTACTGAACTTGAAGCATATGCCTGTTTCATCTGCGCTCAGATCGCTGAGAGGGTTTTCGCGGACATTGGTCCAAGTACCGGTTGATCTTTCCTGACAAGACATCGATAAACATGGTACCGTCATCGCTATCATATGTATACAGTCCTTTTCCGAGACCCACGTTGACCACTGCAGTCTCAATGTCATATAAATGGCTCGAGCTCGAATGGTCTGGAAGGAAGTGCCCTCAACCGAGTCGAGCGACCCACCGCACGTACCATTCCCCTTGACACGTTCAACGCCCGCCTGGTCTATGACTTTTTCTTCCGATGTCGAACAGTCGTGAACATGGGACCAGCCGCTGTTCACCCCTCCCCGAGGGTACTACGTACTCATTTGGGTCACAGACTCCTTTGTAGTCCGTCAACGGTTCGTGTCTGCACTCCTCGTTCTATCAGTGAATCTAGTCTTTCCCGCGCCACTTGATTTTTTTGTGTCTGTCCGCCTATCGTGATGTACGTACATCGAGTACGTATTTCTGTTACAGCAGCTTCACTTCTGACCTCCACTCTCACGAGAAGACGAAGCACCAGACCAGAATTGATGTGGCGCGGACTATGTTAATGTTACATGCCTCGAGGCAAGTACCATATATACGAGGCCCACCTTTGCCCCCAATGCATCAGACTCCTCCCCTTTTTCTCACTTCCGTGAGTCGTGAGTCATCTCAGCGAGCATCTCCTCTCTATTCATCACCCTTTGCCAAATCTCCAGCTTCCATAACCCTGTGTCCATGCCTGAACAACAGACCTACTCTGGCAGCGCCACTCAAGATTCGCCTACTCATGGTGCTCCAGTGCGGGCGGATGCACCGTTCAACGCGGACACTGCCGATTTCATCCTACGTTCTGCGGATAACGTTGATTTCCACTTGCACACGCTCATCCTGTCTATGACCTCGTCCGTCTTCGAGTCCATGTTTACCCTCCCAACCCCGCCCTCAAAATCCCCAGACTTCCAAGACCAGGAAGACCAACTTCCCATCATCCCTGTCTCCGAAGAGTCCTCCCTACTCGACCTGCTCCTTCGCCTCATCTACCCTACATCCGCCCTATCGACAGGCGAAACAATCGCTTCGAAGCCATTACCGACGATCATCTCACTCTATGATACAACAGACAAATACGCCATGATTTCACTCATCGCTTTCCTTCGGGAGCATCTCATCAAACACGCGTCGGAAGACCCTTTCGCTACATACGCATTCGGATGCCGGCGTCAACTGTCGTGGCTCGTCGATGCTGCCGCCACAGCATCGTTAGACACAGACCTCGATGAACTCGCTTACTCCCCACAGCTGGAGCTCATCACGGCTGGAGACCTCCTTCGACTTCAGCGCTATCATCGTCAATGCCAAAAAGCCGTCGAACCCCCGGTCATGAGTGATTGGAGATCGAGTGAGGTGCCTGTCACGAACCCTTTGATACCACCGTCTAGCCCCAACCCTGCTGCTGCAATACCGAATGACACTACCACTATTATGCCAAAAACATGGGCAAATCTCGCGGCGAGGTGGGGTGCAGTTGTGGTACAGGAGCCGAGTGTCCACCCAGCGCTTTCCAATGCTCAATGTTTCGTGAGGGTACGTGCTGCTCATCCCACTCTCTGGTATCTACATCGGCGACTTTTGTCTAACTTCCCTCTCCCTCCTGATGAATCTTTTCAGTTTCACGAACGTATCTCGGATCATGCCCTTCGTCAAGCTCTCACCAGGTTCGGATCCATCAAGGAGATCAAGATATTCCGTTCCCAAACCTACGCATACGTCGAGTTTCAGCACGTCTCCGCCGCCAGGAAAGCGATCAATGCGTCTCTTAGGGGCGGGATTTGGATCGACGTTGGTCCCGGGGAGCAGATAGCAATCTCGGTGGAAAGGAGGAATGGAAGAGTGTGAACTAGGGGTAGTATGGTAGGGTATCAGTCCACTGTGAGGGTCGGGGAAATTCAAAGAATCAAAGAATCAGGCTTGTGGTGAGCGACGGTGCTATATGTTGTAATTTGCAGTTGCCGGGAAGATAGATACGAGAGCCTTATTTTACATTGGCGTGGCGAGGAAGGTTTTACGTGGCGGCCATAATAAATGAAGTCGTTCTCAAGGCTCGCTTGTCGCTTTCATTAAACTTGAAGGAAGGGCGGAGTCACGACGACTATGTGTATGAAGTCTGTATATGCACACCCTTGCCAGTGACGCTCGGAAATAATAAAATATGCGATACATATTCAAGATCTACTACGCAAACTGGCCCAATGTACGAATGAGAATGCTATAAGTTTCGAGAGCTACGGAGTAGTGGAAACTCACCATCATTGCACCAACCACTTTCTCCATTTATTCCAAGTGAAAGACTCCCCGCGCAGCCTGCGCATCAGATCCCCAATTGAGTAAACATAAAGAGGAAGTATATGAATACCACGTACATCACCCACAGCCTGGTCGATCTCCTGGGCAAACAATTCAATGAACTCGTGCATAAGCTGGACGCCTTCCGCACAATCCGGTTCATCGCATTTACTTGCCGCTCCAAATGTAGACGCACAAAACGATAGGTCTGTGACAGTACTGCCAAGAGGCCGATGCTTCAGCGCCTCTTTTGCCTTGTCCATATAGTCGTACCACCACTCGGGAGCATAGAATTCCTGCTTGTCCTCCTCGTGCTCCTCGAATGTCGAAGTTGTTCCATAAATAGGCTTTACATCGTGGATAGTGATGATAATCTGACAGTCGCAATTTTTCGTGTCGGAGGCTAGCGGGATAGCGGATATGGCTTTGACCCACGCCCAGTCGTCGGCGAGGCCCACGGCTTTCTCCCTGCATAAACGGTGGAAAGCATGGAGGTGTTGAAGTTGTGTTCCCGTGATGAGGTCGAGTTCCGGAGAACGACCAAGGTCGGACAGTGGATTTTGTAGCGTGATCTTTGCCGCGGTAATGACGAGGTCCGTAAGTCGATGACGATATCCGAATGCATAGGCCGCCACAACGTCTTGTGATGCTTTGTCGACGAGTGCGTCCGCGATGTGCGGAAGCATACGGTCCATCTCGTACTTCTCCGCAGCTTCGTAAGCCAGGGTGAGGTCGCGGAATTGTTTCACAATTGGAGGAGGTACAGGGTAGCAGAAAGACAGGAGTATGTGCAAGGTACGTCCATTTTCGGAGACCGGGACAATGGGCAGTCCATCGTTGACCTCTTGAATGCTTCTGGCAGCAGCACCCTTGGGAAGAGAGAACATGGTTCGAAAGAAGGGAGAGGCGAGCGATAGAATAAGAGTGTGGACTCGGAAGTCAACATCGTTCGAGGATCGCAGAATGCAATCGGCATCGGAGGAATCGAAGGGATATCCTGGTATTTGACGATTGGTGGGCTGCTCTTCCGCTCCGTCAACCTGGGAGTGACGCCTCTTCCCATTCGTCTTCGAGGTGTTAACACTAGCCATGTTGAGTACCTAACGGCGATTTTACTATGATATTACAGGCTAGCGGCCGTGTGAGGTGAGTCAGTTGAAGTCAGCAAACTTAAAGTGCTAGCAGAACGGGTGAAGGGGAATATAAGTAAACGAGTAGAATTTCCTACAAAGATATTGTATGAAAACAAAGAAGTTCTCAGAGCAGTCGAAGCAGAGCCGAAGAGCAGTCAGCGCAGGTAGAGGTATTTTTCGTGATCTTGACGGCGAGATGCGTGTCCGAAAGAGTTTGAAACCGACTGAGCGGTTTTCCCCGTGGCTGACAAATTCTGTTCGGCCCGGATACAACCACTTCGGACGCCACCCGACACACCCTTGTCATGGACTTTGGTTTGGACCTTGTTCTCAGTCTCTCTTCATCGTTTTTGAAAGATATACTTTCAACCGTGGGTCTTGAAAGTCAGCACAACTTAGCCCATGCATTGACACGGCGCCATTCGTATCGCGGTGCCTTTGATTCACGGTGGCCTCGGAACTCAGCTGCGCGCCACACAAAGCCGGACACCGATTATTTTCTATCTAACATATTGGCGAGTTCTCCGGAACCTTGATGATCACATATTTCTTATCACTACCCCTCGACACGATCATAGAAACAATGTCTCATATCTGTCAATAGTATTGCGTAGTCATACCCATCCAGAAGCAAAGGGTCGGATTTGTGGCCCACGAACCTGCGAAAGAACTGAAGGAGAAAAGAGTCCGGGATGTTTGAAGTCTGCGGCCTTGGTTTTGTCAGTACTGGTATCACTTGTCAGCCTGATGCTCCGTGAAGCTTGTTCAAAGGAGTCTGCGTTATTATAGCTCATGGGGGTCGCCATAGTGGCGTTCGACGAAGAACTGCTTATATCGGCGGCCGTGAAACAAGGTTACAACCAAAATGGAGGATAGTGGCCTCGTATACCTTGTTCAACCGCAACTGTTGACCTTCAGACTGAAGAATAGATAAAAAGTGGAGTTTAGAGGACAAAGGTGTCGATGCGAGGACTGGATCCGAAGACAGTCACCCACATCACGCCAGCATACGGCCTTCGTGTCTCGAGACTAGTTCTTAGATATGACCTCGCTATTCGTCTCTGTGGGCGCGTATCTAGAGCGTATTCGGGCTCTTCAATTGACCGGGGTAATTTGTTCTGAGTGTCGAATTGAGGCATGTGGAGACAGTGACAAACTCACTACCATTTTTCGGTACCACGCTTGTTGGTTCCACCGGATGGCAAGTCGAATGAATGGCCCATACCAGTGTCTACTGGTGATAAAATCTGAGTCGCCTTTGCATGACATACAGTCGCACCTCTCGATCTGCACTAGTCAAAATCCATCAGTGACTCCATCTATCGAGCGTTCAGGCGCATCATTCATGATCATCAAACAAAAGCTCATGATAGGTTCCAAACATACTCCAATTATTGCTCTTCATCACGAATATATTTCGAGAGTGCTGACAAAGGAAGTTGCTTTTGATCTGAGAGCCGAGAGCTCATCATGACCGTGTCACACCACAAACTCGAACAATCAACCCCTCGAACAGGCAATGTTGCAGGAGTGAAACGAAAGATTCGGCCCTTACTTTCTGGTTCATCATGCATCCACGCCCTAGCAGATTTACTCGGATCACGGAGGGACTAGATGAGAATAAAAGATGCAGCGATGGTACGTGCGTCTGAAGAATAACGAGCATACGGTCGTTCCATAGATCAATCACGACGGACCACACAGAGGTTTAAAATAATAAGTCTAATCCAATAACAGCTAGACTTCCAACATTTCGGAAGGCAGTGGACGGGACGTTCGACAGCCTCCATGAACGTCTGCACTTGGAGGTCCGAACCCTGTAAGGCCATTAGACTGACGGCGTCGGAGATGCTAACACATTCAACGGACACCCTATGGCCGTCCAACATTCTTCACCAGAGTTTGAGCAAGCGAGATACTATAACATGTATAGATGGTAGCAAGTTAACGCCTGGCAATACAAGATCTTCACGCTTGTGGTACCAAGGCCACATGGTGTGTTGGCGTGGCGTGAGCAGGAACGGCCAAAACAATCAAATCCGTATGAAGTGATGGCCGCCATCGATGATAGAAGCTTGTCCAAGGTACACTGAGCGGAGGGAAAGGGTCTATAGCGTTCATCATGCGTACCTTGCTTCTGCGAGCTCAGCGGAAGCTCATGCCACTTACAAGGCACGTAGACGGCGCTGACGCGGAAAACCCAAGCCAGATTAATATGCGAGAGAAGTGCTGAGCGAGCAAGTGGAGAGCCGAGGCAGACGTCCAAGACAACCTGTTGGAGGGCAGAGCACGACTTCGACGCATCCGCCATTCGCGAAGTCCACAACCGCACTATAACCGAGCGAGCGCCGGGATGGCGACGAGGTTTGTGATATGCAGAATTGCACAGCCCACCTCAGAAAATGACAGGTCGTTGACGAGGTAGCGCGACAAGAGAAAGAGAGCGGTGTAAATCTCAAGCATGTCTTGTCTGCTCGATGTGCAGTCAGTATGTCGGTTCGGATTTCGTGGGCAAGAAAGTCGAAGACAAAGAGAGGAACAGGTAGAGTTGTTTTTATTTGAGGTACCCGTAGCAATTTTTGAACCTGTCGGCCATCAGATCAGAAGAGAATGGAGGAGCGACAATTTTGCCAGCAATTTAGCGAGAGAATGTGGGCTTGACAACAGTGGTATCGCCATGGAGAGATTGATATCGCCGTGGTTACGCCACTTATATCGCAGCCAATCGAAATTTCGAATTCTGGAAGCCGGATGCGGTAATAGGTCCTAACAAGCCGATACAAGAACAGCGGCCACTCATTGCCTTGTCCTTTTGTACTCTCCCCTTGTTCCTCTTCCCCCACACACCTTCTTCCCTGCCACATAGCACTCGCCGTGTGACGACCTCGACGACATGTCTGACGCTACGAAAAAGTCCAAGCATGCTCACGCTGCGTCGCAGGCCGCGCAGCCTGCACCTAGGAAAGTGCGATTCAATGTTGGTGCGTGGTAGTCAGTCTTCATGAATGGTGATACGGCAGTGTTGACCAGGGCATCATCTTTTCAGGTACTCAATACCAAGTGCTAGACGTCGTGGGTGAAGGCGCGTACGGTATCGTTTGTTCGGCCGTACACAGGCCCAGCGGGCGGAAGGTCGCGATCAAGAAGATCATGCCCTTCGACCATTCGATGTTTTGCCTGCGGACCCTTCGTGAGTTAAAGCTTTTGAAGTTCCTGAGCGAGGCGGGTGTCAGTGAGAACGTGAGTCCACCCTATCTCTTTGTCATACTGGGGTGATCGTGGTTTGTGCTACCACGGATCCGCGTGTGGCTCGTTGGTACGGTACCTGGGAAACGCTATTCCGTCGTTCCCAGCGGGTCAAGCCGCGTTCTGCTTCATCGATGTTAGCAGAAGAATGGGGTGTACATGTGTGGCGCCAGTCATCCATTCGTCCATTTACTTACTCTGAATCACCCAGATCATCTCGATTCTCGACATTATCAAACCCCCGTCGCTAGACGCGTTCAAGGAAGTCTACTGTGTGTACCTGTGCTCTGAATCATGCAAATATACTCACCATCTTCCGTACATCTAGTGATCCAAGAATTGATGGAGACCGATATGCACCGCGTCATCCGAACGCAGGATCTCTCTGATGACCATGCCCAATATTTTGTATATCAAACGCTTCGGGCGCTCAAAGCCCTTCATTCCGCCGATGTCATTCATCGAGACCTGAAGCCGTCCAATCTTCTCTTGAACGCAAACTGCGATCTCAAGGTTTGCGATTTCGGTTTGGCCAGGAGCGTGAAGACCGCGGAGCCTTCTGGGACTGAGACCGGTTTCATGACCGAGTATGTGGCGACACGGTGGTATAGGGCCCCGGAAATCATGTTGACGTTCAAACAGTACACAAAGGTAGCCACACTCGTCCCTCGTGAATTGCGACTGCAGTCTGTGGGTCGTCATGCTAACTGCGCATATTGATTCTAGGCAATCGATGTATGGTCCGTAGGATGCATTCTTGCCGAGATGCTCTCGGGCAAGCCCCTATTCCCTGGACGCGACTATCACCACCAACTTACACTTATCCTCGATGTTCTTGGAACACCCACCCTGGACGAGTTCTACGCCATTACAACGAGAAGGTCGAGGGACTACATCAGGGCGCTTCCATTCCGGAAAAAGAAGCCTTTCAGCCAGTTGTTCCCGAACGCCAACCCGAACGCTATCGACTTTTTGACGAAGACTCTGGTACGTCTTTCTACGTCCACTGTTCGGGAACCCCTTACTGATTGTGACTTCGGTAGACATTTGATCCCAAGAAGCGGATAACTGTCGAGCAGGCTTTGGCCCACCCTTACCTTGAGGCATACGTATGTTGTCCTTCGCCCGTTCTCGCTGTTTGTTTGTGCTCATGAACCACATTGAATAGCACGACCCAGATGACGAGCCCGTTGCCCCTCCTCTCGATCCCGAATTCTTCGAATTTGATCGTGCGTCTCTGCCCCTGTCATGTCAACCGTAGACGTCGTCTTATGATTTGTTCTCTATGACAGTGCACAAGGATGATATCAGCAGAGAACAACTCAAGGAACTTCTCTACGAAGAGATCATGAGTTTTACACCCGTCGTGATGACCTCGTCATAAAATGACCCCTCCAGCTCGTACCTCCACCGCCACCCTCGGTCGCACTCTTCACTCCATCACGCCTGCATCGATCATGGAACGGATTTCGCTGCATCGCAGCTTGGTGTATATTTCGCTGTTTTACCCGGACTTCATGATGTTATCGCTCTCAACTCAACAAATCAACAACGCTCATACCGAGCCATCAAGTACTTCTTTACGCCTCCTATCACTCGCAATTCCACTTCTCCTTCGCTCTAGTTCCTACGTTCTATTGTTTTATATATTTGTGTCTTAATAGACCTTCAGGTTATCGTATTCGTCCCGCGTCCCCCACCTCCGTCGCTTTATTCATCCTTCTGCAACTGTGCATCGCCAAGCTCATTGGGAAGTTGTTGAACGTCTTTTATACCATACTTGAACAAACCTTTTTCCCGTCCTGCCCCGTTTCATTTCGTCCTGTCTCGTCTCATGTCGTGTTATTGTCTTGTTCGTCCGAGGCTCCTTGGCTATTCTGACGTGTGTGCATTATACTTTCGAGTCTGGCGATATGGATACGTGGAATTGGGTCTCGCTTGTGAATGTCCTCCTGTTTCTGGAAATGGACCTTGGGACGAGCGCAAGCTTTCGACGTTACTATGGATGACCCAGATTTGCAAGATGACCCAGATATGCAATATCGACAAAGATAAATTCCCCTACGCCTGTCCACTCATACTTCTGTCTTGAGAAAAATTGTGTACACTTGGGTGTGCTATATCTACCGCACAGCAAAGTATCTTGTCGATAGTGCGAGTTTGTGGAAGTGGAGAAAAGCAGAATCGTCTCGAATGGCACCTTTTCTGGCGGGGAGATTCTTGCATTGGGTCCCCTGGAGCCATATGACCGCGCAAAATCGTACAATTAATTGCAGGGGTCAGGTGGACCATTCAATACAGCGTCGGCCATATATTGCACGCACTTTCGTTCAGCATGGGCCTTCGACGCTGTCGACGACGACCGTGAATGCAAGAAGCGGAGCTTGAATTTCTCGGAAACGCTCCGAATGGCAGGGATCGGGCTTGCAAATCTCGTGAGAAATCTTGCATATCCCGGTCAAACCAGCTCCTTCACCGGCATGTCTCTGGCAGTCTTGTCCTCTGCACAAAAAAATATCTGAGTACATAGACCTTTAGAACACATGTACAATAGATCGTATGCCAGGTTTTATGCGTATCCGAGTGGTTTTCATGGGATAGTAGTGTGCAATGCAAAATCTTGCAAATCTGGGTCATCCATAGTATGTACGTATACGACTGTCACTGCGAATCTGACCGGTGCAGCTAGACGTAGATGTAGTCGGGTGTACTGTACTACTATTTCGATCGGATGCCATGGTCACACGTCACAGACCCCCCATGGCATTCATAGACTCTCCACATGGTTCATTGTCCTTTGGGTAAGCTTCTGGCAGTATTAGATCCTTGCTTTGCGAGGATACGCTGTGCTTTGTTGACATTTGGGGATAAGACGCTGACGCCACCGTAGAGGGCCACAAAGAGTCGTTCTATTTTTAGCGAAGTAACGCCACGCCGCTAAGAGCAGATGACTCTCTCTGTTTTTGCTCGATAGAGTCAGTGGGTAACCATGAACCTCCAGGGAAGGTAGTTATGGTCTTCCTAAAAGTACTCACCTTTGCGCCCTATAGCATGCACAAAGCGAACCTCATTGTTGGAAGTCCAGAAAGTGATGGAATTCCTCCGTCTCGTCGCTTAGGGTAGAGTCTAGACAAGCGAATCGCTCTTGGCTTGGTTCTTGTTCCCTCGCAGCTCCGTACGTCCTTGCGCTCCTTGTCTGCTAAAGACACTCACCAATTGACAACATCCCTATCCTCGCAGATCCTCGCCTCACTAGTACGATGTCCGACTCTTCTAACAATTTGCAGCCTATAGTACCGTCCGATTCCGACAACCGACCTCAGGCTCTGAGAGTCACAGGCACTCTCATGCCTAACAACTCTTTTGACCGCCTTGCGACGGAGCTCTTGCTTCATATACAAAGCTTCATAGGCTACGAATACATATGGGACCATATCTGCTTCGCCTTTACTTGCAGGCGCTTCAAGAGCCTCTACCCGGACGACAAATGGCAAGACCTCCTTCGTCTCGGCGGTTACGGGAAGCCTCTCAATCTCGAATGGCTCAAGAGACACCATCTCCCAGGTGAGAACAGCTGGGAGGACCTCGCGATATCAATAGCGCGACACATGGTGTCTTGTTCGTTCGGCCCTTGTGGCGAGTATTATGGTAGACCTTATTTTTTTCAACGCAAGCCCGACGCCGGCTACTACGAACCCGAAGGTTGGTCGTTTGAGGTTTCATTACACATGGAGCTTTGTCTAATGCAACCGATCTATCCAGTCCATGGTTCCTGCTATCCTTTGTTGACCAAAACTGATGTCGAGAAGGGAAATATCAAGTGCAAAGGCTTCTGTGCTTCATCCGTCTTCGCGTGGAATGGCTCTACGAGAGAAATTGCGGGGATAATCGACGACTATGCACGCACTCGCGACGACGAAGTTATCCTCTGGAAGTACGCTGAGGCCGCCTGCAAGTTCGCCACGGATCCTCCCGTGACCGAGCTCACGATCATGGTCTTGGGTATTCTCGAGGTGGATATCGTCAATCCGGATGGAGTCACGGTCTTTGATTGTCTGAAGCAGATCTACGACTAGTATGTTCTTGTTTTATCCAATCGTGCGATATGGCCTGTGGAAAAACTGACTGTGGTTTCTTACCGGGGTGCTCCTCAGTGGGGACGAGTGGGACTTCGATATCGATAATATACCCTATATCTACGAAGATTATGTCGACCGCTTCGAGAAGATGTCCGAGTTCGACTTTTTGAGAGACACAACTGTAGGGCAAGCCATCGATTTCCTATACGAATGGCGTCAGTCACAGTAGGTGATGATGTTGCTCAGGAATGTCCTTTGCTAATGGGTGTTTCCAGAGCCGCCTCTGAGCAAAATGATCAAGGCCTTGCAGAGCTTATTCAACAGATTGATCTTTTCTGCTATATGATTCCCCCTGCATGTTACCCTGTACCTCTCCTACATGCCACACAAACGATTCTCCATGCGTTTCGCGGCATTGCGTGGGTCACCTTCTTTCCGGCTTCCGTTCTCGTCTGACAACTTCACTTTGCACAAACAGGCCAGTCTCCCAGTGGACCACATTACGAGACTTCTTGAAGTGGTGCGAACGCTTGGGACCTACGGTGACAGAATCGCAGTGGTATACGACGTTAGACTACAACTTATGCTGGTCTGACCTGTTGCGCAATTGGTACGTTTGCCCAGATGGTCGAAATCTTCGTCATGACATTCACTTTCGAACACGCAGCTGTTTTATTCGAATTTGGCAGTCTGAGCCTGGATCCACGACATTTATTTCAGAATGGAGATATAACTCGAGGTACTTTGACTCGGAGAACGAGGAGTTCTGATGCGGGCCTTGGCTCATATGGATACGTCCGTACCATTGAAGAAGCTACCGTCGTCTATGTAATTTTACCAAATGGCTTTCACCGGGCCAGTTGTATGCACGGTGAAGGAGGAAATCTTTATAGGTTTGGGGGGTGCCACGCACTTGCTTTCTTGCTTCAATGGCCTTACTATCATACATATTGAGTCTAATACACTTTGCCGTTCTTTGCATCGGAGCCCGCACTTCTACTTAGATAAAGGCTGGGGACCTTTCGTGTAAGTTCCATGGAAATGGTGTGTGAATTTCTGGCATGAGCTCGAGCTCTGACCTGAGGGAAAGTGGGACTCAGTGCCAAAAGGCAGAGTAGACGGGATTTCAACCGGGCAAGCGAGGATCATCGATCATCTGTTGTGAGTGGCGCTCGCCACCTACTAGACGCATGACGTAGGCTGTTTGGCTAAAGCCTCTAATCCAAACAACAGGCCTCGTGTTTACGGTTGCATGCAGCGCGGCTTTAGTGTCGAGACAGTCTGTCCTCAGAGAGACAGCTTGTCATGACCTCGCAGGCTGCTTGCAAAGAGAGCGCATCTATAAGTTCCTTTGAACGTCTTCCCACCGAGCTCTTGCTCATTATTCGCAATTTCATCGGATATCACTGTCTATCCGACCACATCTGCTTTGCGTTTACTTGTACTCGTCTCAAGACCTTATATCCGAGCGACAAATGGCAGGATCTCCTACGACTTGGCGGTCATGGAAAACCTCTCGACATTGGTTGGCTCCAACGGCATCATCTCCCGGGCCACAACATTTGGGAAGACCTCGCGATTGCGATCGCACGACACACGCGCTCGTGTAAATTTGATCCGTGTAACTCATACTTTTCGGACTGTACGTGTCTCCTGACATTTCTCAAACACCTTTCACTGACGTAAATGCGGCAGTTGAAACTCCTTACTACGAGCCGGAAGGTCGATAGTCGTTATTCTCGGTGCATCACTGTGCTCGCTAACGTCAAATTTGTTTATAGTGCATAGTGGTCAAGATTACCGTATATATTCTGCAGCGGAGGTGGAAGCTGGGAGGATAGGATGTCAAGTATTTGGTGTATCCGCAGAGCTCGAGACAGACTATTTTCCAAGCCCTGTTATAGCGACACTTTTCGATATCTGGAGTAAAGATCAGGTAACGCTCTGGGATCACGCGGAGGCAGCTTGTGCCTTCGCTACGATTCCGCCTGTGACCGAGATGAAGATCTTGGTCATGAACAAGCTGGAAATCAGCGTCGTGAATCCTGACGGGGTGACTATTCTGGATTGCATAACGGAGTTGCACCAAGAGTACGTCCAACCCTCCCTCTTTATCACCAGGCTCTGTCTCGTTCTGATCTTTGGGTACGGACGTTTAGCCTGGTTGATTGGGAGATAGACCTAGAAGATCTCAGGGACGTGTATACCGAATACAGCGGAGCCTTCTACAGAATGGAGCAGTTCGACTTTTTAAGAGACACGTTAGTGAAAGATGGCATTCAATTCCTTGTCGCTTGGTGTCGGTGAGTGTATATGTCGTGCCTTCTAGTTACCTAAGGCATTCACTCACGACCCATGGTAGAAAAGCAACAAAGGACCAAAGCAATATTAGCTTTGTCCAAGAGATATTGCGTATTTGCAAAGAAATTCCTCAGACTTGGTGGAATGACTCTCTACTAGATGTGCCATTACCCAATCTCGGTGGAGATGCGTGAGTGCTTCGTCCATTACTGAGGATCTATGCTATTCGCTTACTTGAGGACCATCGCACGACCGACTCTTCAGGCCACCAACGCAATTGCAGACCATCAACGAGATCGTCGAGTGGACACAACGCCTCGGCCCATCTGTCACAACGACGGAGTGGTGGAAAACCTTGGATGACAACCGTCTTTGGCATGATTTACTCTCTGGATGGTATGTCTATCGAACAAACCACTCTTCAGGTAATGAATTATTTCTGACCTGCATCTAGTTGGTTGAACGGCCTGAGGCAGATCGCGCCGGGTTCGACTACTTTCAGCGCCAGATGGCAAGATGGGCGCAGCGAATTAGTATAGATCTCATCTACCATATACTTCTCCGTATCAGTAAAACCCACAAGCTTTATGAGCCAGCAATACATTGTCGCCCGAGATGCACGCAAAGAACGTTAGCTAGGAGAAAAGGAGGCCAGCCGGGCCCGATCCTGATGTGGCGTGTCCCACTACCCCACGCAAGTACTGTTTAAATCACAGTCCAATGGACAATGAGTATATGTTATTTTTCCTCACGTTCATGCTCGGCAATGACGCAGTGGTGTGCCCATCGGTGTTTGCTGGCACACTTCTGAGGGCGAGTGAACATTCTTCGATGAGTTGGCGAAGGACTTGTGTAAATTCTGTCTCGATTACTTTTACAAGCAATATCGCACGTTAAAGGTATCAGGGCTGTGTGTTAAAACCGCCTCCCTCTATTTCGAGCTCGAATCGAGCCGATCCTGGGTTAATTGGATTCATCCCGAAGATCTTGCTATCGTACTGGGTTCAGTCAAAGGGCATGAATGAGAGAGGGTTGAACTTACACGTCCTGTAGCATATCTCCCCACGTTGTCAGCGCTTCGAACTCTGGGAAATGCTGATTTTTGACGAGCGATGGAAGGTATTTGCGTATCCAGGAAGTCAGGTCTCCGACAGTGGGAAATTGGCCCACTCTGACAGATGTAGCATACTTGAGTTACTAGAATCACTGAGGAGAGTTGGTAAGGAGCCAGACCCACAGTTTGTCTGATTCGTCCGGGATGCTGAAGGCTTGCAGAATCGGGTTCGAGTGCAATGACTCGGGCACAAGGTTGATGACTCGGTTGACTTCGTCGACGGACGAGGGATGGGTTTTGACCCTGTGTAATAACACGATGCTCGGTTAGTCACACTGATGAAGTGGCTGAATCGGGAGGGGGGAGCACTGTTAATGCCGTGATAAACGTACATTTCGCGAAGGACTTTAATAACATCACCGACCTCGACGTATTCGTCCATCCGGTGCAAGCATTTGAGTCGAGGTACGAAGGTCCAGTTGGCGTATATGTCGATGAGATCGGTAATGGCGAGCGGTACCCCCACAAACCTACGAACGTGACATCAGATACTCATCAACGCGCAGTGGCCACAGACCCTGAGAGCAAGGACGACATACTTGTGATATATCCCAATCATACAGTCCCATATAGTAACTCCGTCAGGATTGGCGACACGGATCTGGACTTGAGACAGAACCTCTATGGTAAGTTCATTGAGTGGAGGCCATGTCGCAAATTGGAATGCTGCCGCTGTATGAGAACGAGAAGTATGGAAGTCTTCGGTATCGGTGGACTTGTCCGAGAGGGGCCAAAAGGCTGCGAGCGTGAAGGGGTGTTTGCCGAGCCAGTCGATTGCAAAGGGTATGGAGAACGAGGTGCATTCCAGTTTTCGTTCCTCGATTATTCCAGGGGAAAAGATTTGGGAGTCAATCCTTCCTTCTTCGAAACACAAATATGCACATTTAGCAAACGATGATATGCTTGGTAGATGAAATATGGCTACCTTGACCTATGGAGAAAATCCTATCCCCTGCGTCACTGCATGAGAATGGTGCCGAATTAGACGGCTATGAACGGCACTGACGTATATCTTCTATGTATGGCACATCGTCGATTTTTAAGCATTGTCGCAAAGCAAACGCGACAGTACCCCATGTGGCGCCGCATAAGAAAGGGTTTCCCGGCCAGTCTTTAGTTACTCGACCTTTACCAAACTTACACCTGCGTAGAGCAGCTTTCCAATCGTCATCGGAGTAGAGAATGTATATTCGCGAACTCGTCGAAGCAAACGATACGTGGTCTCTGAAGTCGGGCCCTAGGTAAGCGCGGACGATGGTCAAGAGTTCGTCTGGGAGGGTTTCTAGTGGGGTAAGCGGTCGCTCAGACATGATGGTAAGAAAGAATGGGAAAGGACAGACGCATCCTCACAAATTCCTGTATCTCAAATGTGGCGCGGTGGAGTTCAAAGACACTAAAAGTGACAGGGCACCTGCACCAAAGAACGCCGGAACCTGCCGGAGCCGGGACCGACAATGAATTTGAGCTCCGACTCAACGCGAGTCATATGGCTTGACGCGTTCATGCACGTGACCGCGACGCGACCGTTACTTTTGACACCTGAGTTTGGAAGACGACACCAACGCCTCTTGCTCTCGACGGCCACCATCCTGCCACCGTCGCCTCTTATCTTGGGATTTTCTTGCTGCTGGGCGAAGCTAACTTGTGCATATACTGTTCCTTTGTTCTAAGCTTTATTGGGACAACAATCTGTTTAAACGTGTCACTTCGAAAATGTTCTCGACACCACATACACCCGGAAATGGGTCCTTCTCTCAGGCATCAACTGCTGACATCAAGCCGGACCTCTCTCTTCTTGATACAAGCCAAGTGTCACATAGTACAGCTCTGGTACAGGCTAAGCTCAATCGCCGCCTTGGACCGGAGTATCTGTCCCAGCGTCCCGCCCCGGGTGGCGGACCAAAATTGACCTATGTCGAAGGCTGGAAGATCGTGTCTCTTGCCAACGAGGTGTTTGGATACAATGGATGGAGCTCTTCTGTTACGAGAATCGAAACGGACTTCATTGATGTGGATCCCGAGACCAGGAGGATCTGTGTAGGAGTGACGGCTATTGTCAAGGTCACGTTGAAGGATGGAAGCTCTCACGAAGATGTTGGATATGGAACAGCAGATAATGTGAAAAGCAAGGGAGCGGCTCTGGACAAGGTGAGCATCAGCCTCACTCTTTTCAACCCAGATATTGAGTGGCGCGTGCTTGCGATCAGGCGAAGAAGGAAGCTGTAACGGACGCTACCAAGCGCGCCTTAAAGAATTTTGGGAGCCTTCTTGGCTTGTGTCTATACGAGAAGGCATATACCCAGGAGGTCGTCAAAATCAAAGTTCCGCCGGTAAGAATTACATTATTTTGCGCGCACGTTTGCTTCCCGTGTGGCCCATCCTCTCATCCTCGCTGACTGGCGTATGCTTGTAGCCGAAATTCGACAGAGACGATCTGCATCGTCGCCCTGAGATTGAAATGTCTCCCAATACCTCAAGGTCCATCTCTTCCCCTGGTGCAGGCTCTGCCAACGGCGCCTCTTCTTATACGGCTAATAGCAACTCCAACGTCAATTCCAACAATGTTCTTACACGACCTGCCAATGCCCTTCCTTCCCATATGCGTGCACAATCCACCACTTCGAATTACACCAACACCAACTCCGGTTCTCCAGGGCCCCATTCCAATTCAAACTGGAAAGGAAAAACACCGCAGACTCCAGCTTCAGGCTCTACCTCTGTCCCCGGAAGAACAGGACTGAACACACCTGGTCAAACCCCTGCCGACCAGAATCAAAAACAAGTTATGCCACCGCCTGGCCCACCGCCTGGGAAACCACCAGTCCAGGCGCCCCCCAATCATCCTCCTATCTCTTCGCATCGCATCCCTCCACTTCCTAACGTCAATTATGCTCACAACGCGACCTCGAATGGTGCTACGACTGAACGTGAACGCCGAGTTTCATTCGCACCTACGGGACCAGACTCAGTTCAACGTTCAATACCGTCGACATCTTCTGTCACTCCTGCCTCCGCCACAACCAATACTTTCACCGGCCACCGCGTTGCTTCGACGAGTAGAAGCGAAAAGGAACTGGAATCAGCCCCAGAAGACTCGTTCTTCACGTCCGACGACGACGCACTTCTCGCTGCCTTCGATATGGGGGAGGTGGATGCGCTGATGCAGAAGGTCAATAAACCAGCTTCCACGACCGTCGACGATACCGCTGGCTCTACCGCGAACTCGAATGGCGCGAGAGCAGAGACCGCCAATTTAGGTGGTGGGAGAGCTGGAGCAAGCACTGATGTCTCTGGAAGCTCGTCGAGTGCAGGTGCACCAGCACCTTCGAGTACACCTCCTGTTGGAGGCTTCAGATTCCCGAAGGATAATAATGTTGGGCCGGTTTGTCTCTTTCTCTCCGTATCTTCGGCGCGACCTGGCTGATCACTATTCTTCACAGGCCACAGTGCGTCCGATGAACCCGCCGATCAATCAAACCCGTCGGCATGGACCCTCTTCCAGCTCCGCCGCCACCAAACTTGAGCATAGTACTGCCGGGGTGAAGAGGAGCGCAGACGCGATGAGCAGCGGATCGAATAGTGCGATGCAGTACGTCACATCCTCTCTCGCCCTCATGCTTAGCTAGGGTGACTATCTTAGCCTTCACAGGAATGGACGTCGAACCCCCATGGGGCTAGCTCAGCAAGGCCATGGCCAAGGTCAAGGTCAAGTCAGCGGAGGTCCGACCAGCAATGGCCGGAAGCCTCTCACGAACATCATACTTGAGAGTCGAGCGGAATTCTCGACGGGCGGGGGCGATGCGAAGAGAATAAAGCGGTAATCTTTCCGGGTACCTGTCCTCGCGATTCGAACCTACCACTTCCATGGACCGGAATTTGCTCGGTGGGACACGTAAGGCTGATTCGGCCTTCTGATGCTAAAACTTTCTTGGGGGTTACGGGATGTATCTTGGCTGCATCGCCTCCTTGCACTTCGACAGTGGACCTGGTCGGAGAAGGACCACGGTACCGGACTAGGATGAACTGGGCTCAAACACGTTGTCTTTTTGTTCTCACATCGCTATTTCCTCGCTATTCTTTCTTCACTGTCATGCCTCTCGCACAACCTACTGCATATGTTTATCTTTCTTGTCCCCTGTACCGTTTGACGGTGACGACTCGCACATTGTAACTTACGTTTTTGAAACTTCCTCTTCCGTGATCCTTGTGGTTAATTTCATTGTCGGTGAATTATTCAAGATAAAGTACACAACAGCGAACAGAGCACCGTTTTGAATGTACAAAGAGCTACTCATACAGCAACACGGCTAGAACACCAAGAAAAGACCGTCCAAGCGGGAAATAATCTCAACGTCAACAATTTTCCTGTGTAGTACAGGCCCAGGAGGATCGTACCATCACCAATCGCATTCAGGGTATATACCTGAAGTCCGGAGCCTGAGCGAGTGCAAAGTGTGCGTTAGCTCCGGGAGTGAATGGAGACGGAATGGGAGTAGAGATCAAGGATGGGTGGAGGAAGCTTACCCTATCTGCGAGCTCTTGCGTATCAACCTTGGCACCGGGTTCGCGCTTTCCATAGACACGGTCCCTGCGGGCGTTTTCGTAGCGGTAATGGATCTGTGAGGAGTGTCAATATCGACTGTGCTAATGGAATCGGAAGAAGGGGAGAAGGACGTACGGTCAAGATGATGGCGCAGAGAGCTCCGAAGAAGGATAGCCCGCACGAGACAGAGAAGCCACGGCTGCATTGGATCAGGAAGAGGATCGTCAGGTATTGTTCGAACATGGTATACCCGAAGCATAGCGCGGACTGACATGTATCTGGGCTTGTCGGTGTTGGGGAAAAGATGCGACCCGAGCACACTACCGCACTGACCGATGGCCATATACATCGGTGTACCGGTAGCACGCTTCGTCTCCGAGGCCAAGTTGTGGGCGACTACATGTAAGCCAGAGGATAGACATCAGTGCGAGGCATCGTGCTGGATAAAATATAAGGATACGCACACCAAGCAATTGTCAGGCCGATGGTGGTGTACGTTCCACTAGTGATGCAGAAGCACGCGAAGTAACGAACATGGACGTCGTTCGGTATGACCAACAACAAGCTAGGGAGGGCAAGTATTATGTTATGAGCTTTGAGAGACGACATCAAGATGGAAGAATAGAGTAAAACATACATATAGCCAAGGCCAGCAAGCGAACTGACACAGGCAGTGAGGATACCACGGCTCTGAATTCGGTCGGAGAACCACGAGATGAGAGTGAGGACCACAGCACAGACGGCATAAGGAGGGACCGTGAGGAGCTGCGCCCGAGCGTTCGCTGTCAAAAATTTGGAGAAAGTAGCGTGAGATGAGAAGGATGAAATTTTTATAGGGGAAACGTACTATAACCGAATGTGGTAATGATAGTGGGAAGGAAAGCGGAGATGGACGCGAGAGCACAGTTTGCACCAAAATAGATGAAGCCTCCAACGTAGATCTACGCTTGCGATCCAGAGGTCAGCTGAAGCACGGCTGACGATGATCTACAAAAACCTCATACCCTCCAGTCCTTGAACGCCGACCAGATATGGGCTAAATCAGGTAAACACATCAGAACCGTCACGAATGCATGTGTACACAATTCACATACACTTGTTGATGTTGTATCCCGAGTCGCCGCTCATATCACGGTTCATCCGTGAAATGGCAATCTTGCGCTCGTCCTCGTTGAAGAACTTCGTCATCTCCGGTCTGTTCGGCAAAAAGAAGATGGCAATTACCCCCAGGAGGACGGCAGGGATACCCTGGAAATGATTCGGTCTCAACAACAGGTGGAAATGTGAGTGTGAGAGAGGGCTAGAGCAGCTCTAACCTCAATGATGAAGAGGATTCGCCAATTTTGGACGGATGAGTGGATTTGCTGAACACCGTATGCAACTGAAAGGAACAAAATCGGTTTAATGATGGCACAACGGGGGAGAAAGGATAACACCTACTCAGACCGCCGAATGAACCCGCCAGCGCGGCACCTGCAGGCCATCTCAGAATACATGACAAAAGACAACACATGGTGAGGATGCAGACCTCCAAACCAATATGCGAGACGGAGGCCGATTTCCTCCTTAAGATAAAAGAGCGCTGTGATATCCTTGGGTGAGATAGAGACTCAGAAAAAAGCAGCGATATGACTTACAAAAGTAAAGTGGTATGCCTGGACCAAATCCCGCCTCGAAGACGCCAAGGCCAACTCGCGCGACCAATAAACCAGTCATATTGAACCCGGTGGACTATAGAAGTCATCGTTCGTACCATGAATTTAGAATCCCAAGAGGATCGAACCCAAATTTACCATGAGAGTAGAACAGATTCCCCAACCAATCGCCGCGCCACCCAACCAGAGACGAGGAGGCGCGAACTTTGAATATATAGTCGCAGGCACTTGACATAGGATCTGTCAAGGATAACGTTGTGAGCGCCATTGAACAGGTGGCTGAAGAGTGAGCCACAGTTACATAAGAGAAAAAGAAGACGGAGTTGATCCAATCAAATTCTTTTCCAGACGCGTCACCGTGAAGAACATCGGCGGGCAGTCCCTGCAGCCGGGCATTCCCCAGGTTGCTCCGGTCAAGGTCTATGATAACAGTTTCAACGTCAGCACAAGAGAGTAGAACGAAGACGATAAGAATGGAGACGGACGCACAGGCGAAAATGTACATCAGGCAGGCGATAGGAAGAATACGCATGTCGAGCTTGCGAAGAAGACGTTTTTCTTCGAACGTCGAGAGGATTTCAGGACCATCCTCTTCCTCGGCAGACTCGACATGTCTAAACTTGCCGGAAAGATCCTTCTTCTCGTCTATGTGCTGGGCCTCGATCTTCTCGTTCGACATCATGAACTGAGTGTAAATGACTGGTGGGGCGCGAGAGGTGTTGGGAGAGCAGCAGACAGAGGGGGGATGATTAGACCGAGCCGAGGAATCAGCTCCCATTCGCGGACTCCTTTAAGTAGCCTCAAACTCCAATATTGTTCGGCATACTGATGGGCGCGCTCAGAAAGACGCGTCGCGCCTGTCTCACTTGAAGGTCACTTGATGCTAATCCGGGGTAAACAAGAGAGTCCGGGGTAAACAAGAGCACCTCGTGGCAGGCACCGCGCCACATTTAACACTCCATTCTTTCGGCCGACCCGCGAGAGGTAAACACTATGCAAAATCCTCACACAAAGCGATCATATCGCGTCTTGTTCGCCGCTATAGAGATGAACGTAATGGTATGGGGATCATAGTTAGGGATGCTGCGACATGAGGTCAGGCGGAAGCACCCAATCGAGATAGCGGCGTTACGCACCAACTAAATAGGAATATAAAGCGATCGCATCACGCATTCTTGCGAGACTTCAACCTGGATATACCGGGTCGGGGATGCATAGGCCCAAAGACTCCAAATATAGCTTAGCATCGGTTTTCTCAGTCGTAATTTCGAGTCGCCAGTGTGATACGCTAAGCGAGGTCAGCAGAGAGCATAGGACGTGAACTCTGGAGCTTTGTGCCGTCGCCGAAGAATGAGCTGTATGTGCGGGATTCAGGTCATAGAAGGCGGAAAAAGAGTCCCTACCAGCCCACCATGGCCCTATAAGTACTCTACACACTTCGGACTTGAGTGCCGCCGTGTTCCGCTTCGTGTCTTCCAGGGAACGGCCAGCACACAACGCGTATACCATTGACTTGGACGATAGACTGGCGATGTGAAGGGCAATGCAGCTTTGGGCGAAAACTCGCCATCAGTAGCCCTTCGCCAAGAAGCTCGGAAGTTTGTCGAGGACGGTATTGCCTCCTTGTCCTCGGATTCCAAGGAATGTCTGCATTCTTGCTCCGATCTCTCATAAGAAACCACACAAACAAAACCTGTCGGCCGACTATTATCCCTGCATGGTCCACAATGACACTGAAAGCACTGCTGCGGGGTCGGAATTCGGAGAACAGGCTTCAGAATATTTGGTTCTGGTAGAGTTGTCCGATTGTCCGATATAAATCATTCGGTGGTCACTAAACGAGGATCAGTATTGGTATCTCAGCAGGGCTGTGGTAGGAAACGTGCAATGAACACAGGCTATAATATTGGTCACACAGGCAGATTCGACTTCAAGTCGCTGTTATCGGTGAGACTTGTCGAACTACATAGTGCTATATTTTGTGAACAATTCCGTTGGATGCGGTTTAAGTGCTCTCTCGATGCATTATGCAGAGCAGGATAGTACAGGGTGAGCCACGACCGAAAAGCCGAAAGTACAAGCGCGCGAGCACAGAGGAATACACTGTCGTGGACACGCTTGACAATTCTAACTCCATATGGATCTAATTGTTGCCTGCCTGGCTCCAACGTATCATGATGATGCCGCGAATACATCAGTGAGCACTCAGGATGTTCCATCGGCCTACGTCGGATGTACAACTCTCTCTCGCTATGTCGCCAGGAATATTAAAAAACATAGTCTCGCGACCCGATCTCCGAGAAGTACAGTAGGTCTCTTCTCAATATGCATAAACGCGCGTCCACAAGAACGTGACTGGCAATCATATCCGTAAGTGTGTAAGGGCTCGCGCGAATCAAGTGCACACTGTCAGAGAGCTCGCAGACATACTTCGGTCACTATGTTGTTCATACGATGCGTAGTATGGTCATGATTGGAGGTGGTATCGGTTATAATATAGTTGTTGTGAAAGTACTCACCTTGACGCCGCTCAGCGTGGAGTGACAACTTATGCGTGGTCTAGGAGGGTCCAAGCGATAGGATCGTGATTACAACGTTTCGGGTCAAGCACCTTGAAGAGGGAGAGGACAAGTATTACAAAGCAGTTTGGTGATCCTCAAGGCTTCAAGACTTCGACGTTCAACGTTCAACGGAGGGACAGAAAATAACGGTGGATACCTTCAAGAAAACACGCAAACCGCCGAAGCATGATCGGCATAATCCGTGTTTCGTTCTCCGCCGAACGCCCGCCCGTGACTCGCCCGCCACATCGTCATTGCCAGCGAGCTCGAACTCGGACGTTCGGCGACATCGCCAGCACATTTCAAGAACGACTTGTTGAACCTATATACGTCGGACCCTGATGCTGAGTTCTTTTGTGCGTAATGGTAGTCTGATTAGTTTTCATTTCTACCGGCGAAGAGGTGCGTGTCTCTCCACAATACTGTACTTTTTCGACCGTAGGTTCGTCACGCATCACTCAGGGTGCGCCGGCGAACATATTTGGCCAGCCGGTCACGCTCATACTTGAGTTCGTGAACAAGAAACCGTGACCAATTTGCCCCGAAAATAGCCAAAAATTCAATTTCGGGCCTAAATGCGAACAATTTTGCTGGTTCGTCACGCGTGGCCCACACAGACGAACCGTGGCCCAGCGGTGGTCACGGCTTACCAAATATTCCCACGAACCTACGGTCGAAAAAGTACAGTACTGTACTTTTTCGACCAACTGTTCGTCACGCGTCACGCGGGGAAAAATCTGAGGGTGCCGATGAGCTCCGATTAGAAATCGAGGTTCATCGGCCAACCCCAACCCTAGGAATTTCCTAATCGGGCGAACAGTTGGTCGAAAAAGTACAGTATTGGGTTTGCATTCGTAGTACCGCCTAAGAAGTTTATAATCATAGCCTTCTGCACTTCCGTCGCGCTTTGAATGAAGAGCGAGTCCGAATCACGAGGTATCAGTCGACCATCTGGGCTTCATGTTATGGAGATCCTCAAATGAGTTCCGCCTTGCGACGCTTGCCAATTATCTTCCTCAAGGGCTTGCCAGTGGCGAGAAGGCCTTGAGCCTTCCGAGATCTCGACTTCCGTAATGCCGTCTGTTCTGGGGTATCCTCCAATCGTTTTAATTGTACGCATATTAAGATCCGTAGAGGCTCCAGATGCGAGAGCGAGCCAGCTCGTCCAGCTCGCTCCGAATTCTAGGAGGTCTACTTGCCCCTATCTCAAAATCTCAAGAGCCGGCCTTACTCGGCATGCGCTTCGAGATGAAGACTCGTTATGTGGCGCCAACATCGCCATCACCCTGTGCGTTTCCCCCAAAGAACAAGGAATCCGCCACTCACCAATGCTGGTCTTTTACCTTAACATATTGGTTGCGTATAAGTAGGTCCTGCCTCAGACCTACCAGGACCTCGAAGTGCCGGTAAATGTCACCTGCTTGTCTTTATGGTCGCGTCAAATAACGGATTTATCATGTTGCGGACAGCTCTGAATACCCGGAGTACTTGGCACTGGGCAGCGCAGCATTCGGTTCCGACGCCCATGATGGTACATACGCCGCTCCAGTCTCTTCGCAAAACGAAACATCCCGTCAAGAAAGGTCTTACCATTGAAATTTAGTCATTTTCACAAATCTGATTGCGAATATGGCCCCAACGAGTCAACTATTCACTCGAGCTTCGCCTGAGACTTTCAGAGCGTTTGAGGCAGGTCATGTGTTGGTCGTGATCAGGACATTGGAAGAATGTTCAATGCGATAGTAGGCTCCGGGCAAGGCAAGGCATATGTCCTGCTTACTTCCGACCGTGATTCCAACGGACGTATTTACTGATCATAATCCGGTCTGAACAACTTGTATGCAGGATTCCCTTGCCACGGTAGCGACTCGTCAATCAAATTGCACCCTCAAGAAACCTTTTTCGAGTTGAAGGTTTCCTTCAATCCTTTCCCCACATAGCACTCTATAACATTCCCCGTGGGGGTGGGCAAGATCTGCGGGGTGTTCCTGTGTGATGACGGAACACAGACGCGAAAACCGTTGATCCACAAATCCGAGACATAGATCGCCCGGACTTAATCTAATACCCGGAGGTGGATCGTTGCTTATGTCAGATATTTTGAGGCACCGCCGCCTCGATATCCCTCTTTCTTTTGCAAACCCGTCGCCGTTGCAAGAGCCAGACGAGTGCGCTAGACTCCTGAGTGTGCGCCTGACCAGGTCACCAGGTATGCTTTGAGGTACCTGTAGTCCGCGACGTCGGGACTATCTACGACGAGAATATTGCCATCGGTATTGGTCTGGCTTCGTTCTCGATGGGCACCTGAGTAGCGTTCGAACGACGGTATAAAAGGGAAATGGCCTGCGGTAGTAAAGGGTCGTGAACCGATTGACCTCGAGTTCTCCCTGTTCTTCACCCAAATTTCCGGTCATTATGACTACTCGCGGCATCTTCTTCCTCGCTACTCTAGGCGCTGTTGCAGCCAACTCACTCGGTCGTCGGGATGAGCTCGACAGTGGTAATGCTGACAAGTGGCCCCCTTGTACGTCCCTCTTCTACTCCCCATGCTCTATTCTCATTCTCATTCTCGCTCCTCGTCAGATAATGCGACGGGTGGTAAGGCTTGGCAGAGCGCCTTCACGAAAGCCAGCAAGCTCGTTGCGCAGATGACCCTCGACGAGAAGGCCAACCTGACCAGTGGTGTCACCGGACGCTGCGCCGGGACATTAGGCAGCGTGGAACGTTTTGGTATCCCTGAATTCTGCTTGCAGGATGGTCCCGCTGGTGTTCGCCCTGTACATGGCGTCTCTCAATTCCCCGCTGGACTCACCACTGCTGCCACATGGGATCGCGACTTGATCTATGCTCGTGCGGCTGCCATGGGACAAGAGTTCTACGACCAGGGTATATTAAAATCTATACTGTCTACGTCTAATCACCATGGCTGACTTTGATTCTGTGTAGGTGTCCATATCGCTCTGTCTCCGGTGACCGGCGGTCCTCTGGGTCGTGCCCCACGGTAAGTTCACTAAATCATCGCGGCTTGTCTTTTTGTATGAGATCTAACTCGTTAAAAAGCGGAGGCCGGAATTGGGAAGGTGAGACTATGTGTTTTGGTGGAGGAATAGCTGCTTAAACGCCTTATTTATTCTAGGGTGGTACGCTGATCCGTACGCCACGGGCGAGGCGAGCTACTTGTCGGTCCTAGGCTTACAGTCCTCGGGAACCCGCGCGACGTCGAAGCATGTGAGTTATTTTTCTTGTATGCTGTCTGTTATGCTCACTCATACATACTTGCAATGTCAGTTCATAGCATATGAGCAGGAGACGTTCCGTAATGCCTACGGCAACTTGGAATGTTCGTTGGTCCTCATTCTTAATTGTTTCAACCTCCCCATTGAGCGGTTCTTTTATTCTTCAGCCTACGACATCTATCCTGTCAACGTGCAATCCCCGTAAGTCATACGAGGTTCGTTGTCAAAGCTTACTTTCTGATGTGTCTCACCTCAGGATCGACTCCATCATCGACGATAAGACGACCCACGAGCTCTATCTCTGGAGCTTCGCGGAGGCTGTCCGTGCTGGAACCGCTCATGTTATGTGTGTCCTGTCTCATTTTTGATGTGATTGTCGATACTAAGCATGAAACAGGTGCTCCTATAACGAGGTCAACGGAAGTCATGCTTGCAATAATGCGTACACCCAGAATCATCTGCTGAAGACCGAATTGAACTTCCAAGGGAGTGTTATTGTACGTCATTATCTTCTCAATAGTTGAGCGTGCACTCACCATGTGTTTAGAGTGACTGGGGAGGACAGCATAACGCCATTGACTCGGCACTCGGCGGGCTGGATGTTGTGCGTTACCTTTAATCTCATACCCGGCTTATGGTCTGCATCAACTAAAAAGGATCTCGATTCAAGTCCATGCCCGGAACTGGTTTCGGTGGATGGGGCGGCGAACAGTGGATGAACATCACCGACTTCATCAAGAATGGCTCGATCCCGGAGTCGCGCGTGGACGACATGATCATCCGTACTCTGATGCCTTATTTCTGGCTAGGCCAGGACACGACCCCCCTGCCCGATGTTGTCTACGTATGCTCGTTTATCTCCGTCATCGCATGCCTCCTTGTTCTGATGCACCTCTTTCAAGAATGCGAACTCGTTCTTTGTAGCACCCGATGTCTACAAAAACGTACGCAAGAACACGACCAGGGGTCTTATCCGCGAGATCGGCGCGAACGGTATTACTCTGCTGAAGAACACGGGTGGCCTCCCACTTAACAAGCCTGATCGCATCGCTGTGATTGGTATGTACCCCGGACCCTCTGTTCTGTTCTCTCGACTGATAGCCAATTTGCCTCTCAGGAACGGACGCTGGTGATAGTGAGATTGGTCCCAACCTCTGTGGCGAGGCTGACACTGCTTGCCTGCCTTCCGTCAACGTAAGCTTCATCCTTTACACCTACTCTTATTTTACTCACTCACCAAATCTGCGCTTCTAGAACGGCACGATGAGTCTCGGCGGTGGTTCTGGTTGGGCTTATGCTCCGCACATCGTCACTCCCCTCGACGCGTTGAAGGCTCGTGCGATTGCGGACGATAGCGAGGTGCGTATCACTCTGCTGCTACACCCCTTTTTCGTTTTCTCTTACACCCTGGATCGATAGATTGGTTGGATCCTCACGGACCATGACAATACCTCCATCCAAACTCTTGCTCCTGAATCCGATGTTACTCTCGTCTTTGTCCGGTCTTTCGCGACCGAAGGAGCTGATAGACAAACCCTATCACTGTTCGTTTTCATTACCTACACCTCTATCTTTTTCTTTGCCTGACTTGACTGGTTCTGGACGTAGTGACCACGACGGTGACGCCCTCATCGCCGCCGCCGTCAACTCCTCAAGCAACGTCATCGTTGTGATGCACATTCCCGGTGTCGTTGACGTCGAGAAGTGGGTCGACAACGAGAACGTCACGGCTATCGTCGCTGCGTGGATGCCTGGACAAGAATCTGGCAACTCGTTGGTCGACGTTCTGTATGGCGATGTCAACCCCAGCGGGAAGCTTCCATTTACATGGGGCAAGTCGGAAGATGATTATCCTGTATGTTACTCACCCCTGCCGCCATACTCGAGCACACGTTCTGATACACAACTTTCATACAGCCTAACACCATCATGGATGACCCTGTCCTCGAACCCGTCACCAACTTCACCGAGGGTCTCTTCATCGACTACCGTTGGTTTGACTATAAGAACATCACTCCCCGCTATGGTATGCACTCGTTCTACCCATTCCATCGGCTAAATTTTCTGACCACCTTCGTAGAATTCGGCTTTGGTCTCTCATACACCACTTTCGAGTACTCTGACCTGACATTCGACGAGACAATCAAAGCCGATAACACTTCTGTCATGGACACTGCCGAACCTTTCGAAGATTGGGACGGCACCAACTCCATCTACGACACTGTTGCTACTTATACTGCCACCATCACCAACACTGGCAATGTTACCGGTAGCGAAGTCGCACAACTCTATGTCTCGATCCCCGAGGCGGACCAACCCGTCCGTGTCCTCCGTGGATTTTCCAAGGTGAAGGATTTAGCCCCTGGCGCTTCGGCGGCTGCGACGTTCGCGCTTAGGCGGAAGGATTTGAGTGTGAGTCTCTCATCATATGTTTGAGTTCGCGAATCGCTCTAATGCCATGCTCTTACATAGGTCTGGTCCGTCGAGAAGCAGACTTGGTATATTCCGGACGGGACGTTCACCATCTCCGTTGGCGCTAGCTCCCGCACTCTTCCTCTGGTGAGTTCTACATTTCAGGCAATCGTCGTCATTTTTTTAACCTTGTGTCCCTCTGACCTGTGTTCCTATCCCCTCTATAGACCACCACCTGGTCATCTTCATAACTTCAGTCTTTCGGTAGCGTTCACCACGAAAAAATCTCCCTCCCTCCCCTATTTTTTTTACAATAATGTGTTGAGACGACCAATCAAGAGTTTGATAATCGATCAACGATATCTAACGTGACGTATACGATATTCATTCTTCCCCCTCCACTTCATCGCACCATAGTTATTTTGAACTTCGCGCTGTATCTTAGTATCGCTATAGCTTGTACGTGTAGGCTACGAGTATCCAGGATTGACGACTTAATGCATTGGTTCTTGGTGCTATCATCATCATACGCTTTGAGAGCTATAAAAGGCCGAGAACGATGGAATGACACTTGTAGCACTTGTAGCCGCGACTGGTCTTCTTTGTCTCTTCGCCACAAGTGTGGGGTCAAGAGAGTGGCCCAAGTAGCCAAACAAGGCCAAACAGAGACCCGTGGCCGTCGTACAGTATCTATACGGTCGGCCAGGGTCGGCCCTTCCTTCAAGAGCTCAACTTGAACCATTTATTGGTAGTAAACATGGTTTTGCAATCACACAGCACCACTGCGAGACTCAGCAACTGGCCGGATTGGAGGTTGTTTTACTTCACGGGGATCCAAAGCTGTTCGAACTACTTAAATCTGCTACAGGCTACCCTCCGCTGCCGAATCTCTCACCTCAGGCAACCAGTATCATGGACGAGGTAAGCGCGCTTTTCTGCGCGCTCTTCACCATTCTGCCGATACTCACAATTTTGCTTGCTATCCAGTCCCTCTCCGTGCTAGTATTCGAGCCTCCGCGGTAACCAAACACATATCTTTATCCATTTTCAATCCGCCTTTGCGCGTATCCTTCGCTCAGTATCACGATGCTCGCTCCCATGATACTCTAGAAGATAAAGAACCAGTTCCAACAGGCGGCCCGTTTGGCTGATAGAAAGCCCAGTGTCATCAGACATCCCGCTCGGTCCTTCGTCAGAAACCAGCACGAATCAGCCGGTTGTTGCTTCAGGTACGAGCTATTCCTCGAAATTCAGCCTGATCATACCATGCGGTTCATAACTTACTATGAGCCTGCATTACAATGAAACCTGTTAGATTACTCGACATAGAAGGAAATCTCCGCTATTGCCCCATTTGTGGTGTGTTCAAATCCGTGTACGGCTTTGACCTATATTCGGCCAAAACGTATATAACGGTAGCGGGAAGGCCTCTTTGGCTGCACCTGACTTATTCCTCGTATGGCGAATGTGCGGGTTTTTGATACCTTCGACACCCAACTGGTAATCATGAATGCCGAGTCAGGAGCGGCGCGACACGTCGTTGCACCTTCATTCCATGTCTTCTGACCATACAAGAGACCATAAAAGCAACCTATTGACTGTGTTAGGCTAGTCCTCAAGTCCGACGTCGACCGTCCCTCTCATCCTAAAGATGATGCTGCTACGTGCTGCATTGATCCTGTCAGCTGCTATCTGCATCGCCGCTGTTCACTCTGACAATCGCCGAGACCTCGCAGACGCCGATGACAGCGGCAAATGGCCACCTTGTGAGTGACCAATTCTATGGTAATCTTATTGAACATTAACGTTTTTTGCCACAGTCAACGCCACCGGTGGAAAGGCTTGGCATGATGCCTTCCTCAAGGCCAGCGAACTCGTCGGGCAGATGACTCTCGAAGAGAAAGCAAATTTGACAAGTGGAATCGACGGACCCTGTGTCGGTATGCTGGGGAGCGTCGCTCGTCTGAACATCCCAGAGCTATGCTTGGAAGACGGCCCTGCTGGAGTTCGACCAGTTCATGGTGTCTCCCAGTTCCCCGCTTGTCTGACCACGGCGGCAACCTGGGATAGAGATTTAATATTTGCAAGATCCAAGGCCATGGGCCAAGAGTTTCATGATCAAGGTCTTTTCGCATCGCGTGTAAGCTTAGACCTGATTGTGACTCACGAGTATACTTCTGCAGGTGTTCACATTCCACTTTCGCCAGTGACTGGTGGACCTTTGGGTCGAGCTCCACGGTGAGGCATTCATGTATGAATTCATTGGGCCCATACTGATCAACCGTTTTTAGTGGCGGACGTAACTGGGAGGGTGAGACGACTATGCGTTTTGGTAGAGGAATAGCTGCTTACAAGCATTATTTATTCTAGGGTGGTTTGCAGACCCCTATGCCACAGGAGAAGCAAGCTACCAGAGTGTTCAGGGTTTGCAGGCTTCTCGTGTCCAAGCGACGTCGAAACATGTCAGTCCGACAACTACATTCTCACTGAGACGAGTGCGCTGACAGCGATGCATACCACAGTACATCGGCTATGAGCAAGAGACCTTCAGGAACCCAGGTAAATTATCACAAGAGTACTCGATGATGTGATACTAAGAATACATCATTCTTTCTCACAGGCGGTACCGCTTTAACATCGTGCGTGGTTCGAATATTCCTCGGGTTTCCAGTACATCTACCGATGTTTGATTACATAGCATATCCTCAAACATCGATGACAAGACAACGCACGAAGTTTACTTGTGGAGTTTTGCCGAAGCTGTTCGTGCAGGGACCAGCCACGTCATGTCAGTTCTTTGCGAAGTATCTGGCCAGGCTCCAGGATTCTCCTTACACAGACTGAGTTAGGTGCTCGTACAATGATATCAACGGCACACATGCCTGTAACGACGCTTACACTCAGAATCACCTTCTCAAAACTGAGCTTGACTTTCAAGGCAGTGTCATGGTGGGTCTCGCATCACATGTCATATTTCTGCGCCATGACAAGTAATCCTGGCAACATAGAGCGACTGGGGCGGACAGCATAATGCTATTCCCTCTGCACTCGGAGGGTTGGATATGGTCCGTTTTTAGAATTATGTCGTCTAACGTTCTTCATTCCTTTCTCATATCTTCATTTCTGTTTGATCATAGTCCATGCCTGGTGGCACTGGTTCCGGTGCATTCTGGGCCAATATCACCGAATTCGTCAGAAATGGTTCCATTCCGGAGTCCCGAGTGAACGATATGGTCATACGCACTCTCACACCCTATTTCTGGCTGGAGCAAGATACACACCCTCTCCCGGATGTCGTTTTTGTACGCATCGTGAAACCACGCATGGTCCCGTACTCTGGTCTGATTATATTTGATCCAGAACGCGAACAGCGATTTCGATGCTCCTGATTTGTATCGTGATGTGCGCAAGAAAGCAACGAAGACCCTCATCCGCGATATTGGTTCCCAATCCATCACTCTGCTCAAGAATACCGGTGGACTGCCTCTCAACAAACCGAGTCGTATTGCTGTTGTCGGTGTGTACCTTGTTACGCCTCGGATAGCAACATTTCGCTCATTGGCGTATTATATAGGAACTGACGCGGGGGACAGCGCTATAGGCCCAAACCTCTGCGGTCAAGGAGATACTAGTTGTAGTACCGATGTCAATGTGCGTATCTAATCCAGCTCACAACACTCTTCTCCTAATAATGTCTCGAACAGGACCCGCAGAATGGGACGTTGACTCTAGGCGGTGGTTCTGGTTGGGCGTATGCCCCCTACATCGTTACACCGTTGGATGCCTTGAAAGCTCGTGCAATTGCTGACGATAGTGAGGTGCGTCTGTCCTCTCTACTTTATATTGTCTCTATTCTAATCCCCATCATCTCGCCGTCCAGATTGGATGGATCCTCAGTGACGACGATGTCACCTCCATACAAACGCTCGCCCCAATATCCGACGTGACACTTGTCTTTGTAGAGTCCTGGACACAGGAAGGCGCTGATCGCGAGACGATTTTGTTAAATCACAATGGAAACGATCTCATCGCAGCTGCCGTCAAGTCTTCCAGCAACGTAGTGGTCGTGATGCATATCTCTGGCGTTGTCGATGTCGAGCAGTGGGCGAATAATCCAAATGTGACGGCCATTGTTGCGGCATGGATGCCAGGTCAGGAGTCTGGGAATGCGCTCGTCCCTGTACTGTATGGGGACGTGAACCCGAGTGGCAAGTTGCCCTTTACCTGGGGGAAGTCTGAGGACGATTATCCTGTAGGCTTGTCCTGTAAGTACTCGAGCAAAGTTTGGCGCTGATCCTATCTTCTTTTTCGCAGCCCAACACCATTGTGACCGATCCCATCCCGGCGCCCCAATCCAATTTCACAGAGGGTGTATTCATAGATTATCGATGGTTTGACAGCAAGAATGTAACTCCTCGCTATGGTATGTATTCGCCTTTTCCGGCCACAATAGTTTCGTGCTGATACGAAGTGGCTCACCCAGAGTTCGGCTACGGTCTTTCATACACCACTTTTGAGTACTCTGGCCTCAAATTCGACGGCACCTTCAAATCTGACAATACTTCTATCATGAATACCGCGGAACCCTTCGATGGCTCAAACGGAACGGGCAGCTCTCTGTACGACGTGATTGCGACTTATTCCGCCACCGTTACGAACACGGGAAACGCCACCGGCAGTGAGGTTGCTCAGTTGTATGTGTCCATACCGGAGGCCGGCGAGCCTGTTCGCGTACTGCGAGGTTTCGATAAAGTGAAGGACTTGAAGCCGGGTGAAAAGGGTACGGCGACGTTTGAGTTGAGACGGAAGGACCTGAGCGTGAGTCCTTGGCCCACATCCTGCAAAATTTCGCTTTCACTGACCTAAAACCGGCACCGATTCATTCTTGCATGCGTGCAGGTTTGGTCCGTAGCGAGACAATCGTGGTTCATCCCAACGGGGACATTCACTATCGCGGTGGGTTTAAGCTCACGAAACTTACCATTGGTGAGTCCATTTCTCCTCTAGTAGGCACCTTTTTCCCTCGATAGGACTAACAAGGAAACAATGATCAAGACCACTTACCTGGAAGTCTACATGATCTGAAGGAAGATTTTATTCGTGAGTCAGCACGACGCATGAGAAAGGTAATGAGGAATATGTGGTGAGGTTACGCGAGAGGTAGCGAAACTTGAAGGGCCGGTAGGGGGATTATGGAGATCGCTCTGAATTCCGTGTTGATACAGCCTTTTCGTGTTCATCAATGTCTACTGGCAGTATCGCCCTATCAGTCTCTCCATAGATATGTTTGTGCTCCACCGAGTCCTTAGATCTCCTCAAGCGAGTGTCCGCGGCCACTACACTGAATTTCCATGAAGTCGCCGGCTCCGAGACTGCGACATCCTCAGAGTACGGTCTCTTTTCCCATCTTTGAGAAACAATACCCATGCCATGCCCACTCCTTATCTTGTGTGAAAGGATGCCGCACTCGTGTCAGGCAACTGTGGCGCTAAATTGCTGGTTGATGCTGTGGACAAAATCTGCGGTCTGGACAAAGGCTTGATGGAGGGAAAGACTCGGGTTAGCGCACAATCGCGTATCAAAATAGCCCATACGGGTAGTGTTAAATAATCAAACAGATGCTCTTTAGTAAAAATAACATAACAACAGCGAATATTCCTTCGGAGACCTCAGGCTCCACCCAGAGAGACCCAAACCATCATGCACCAAAAAGAAAGACATGATCTCGTGATAATCGAAAAATGATTGGCGAAGGGCATGAGTGGTAGTTCTGCGGTATCGCCCCTCCTAGAGAACATCATCAGTACATCGTATATCGACCCTGAGTGTGATCCTCATGGGGGAGAGGGACTGACCGTAACCTAAGAGGTGGCTAAGCGGAAGCGGAAGCACTGGGTGTGGCCGAAGGGCTTTGCGTCCAAGTCATGACTGTGGTGACCGTCACAAAGTACGGGCTCTCAGAGATGAAGGAGTTCATGAGGCGAGTAGCAGTGACGACCGGCCAGGACGTGGTGCCGTTCGCTATGACGCTCGTCGGACTGGCTGCAGCTGCAGACCCGTCGACACTGGCCGCAGCTGCAGACCCGTCGACAGAAGCTTCGCTTTCCTGAGAAGAAGGGTCGTCGTCAGTATAAACAACATCGAAGAATACGAAGGCAAACGTACTGCTGCGGGAGCTGCATTGACAGCAAGGAAGAGACTGATGGTGGCAAGGAAAGGGTGAGAAAAGCGCATCGTGAGTGAATTGAATGAGCGTGTGTAGTGGAGGTGATGAATCTCGCTGTGTCGTGATCTGATGGCTTTAAACCTGAACAGAAAACACCCAAGTGCTGAAAAGGTACGAAACCGACGGCCAGAATTCAGGGCATGAGTGCGAGTGGTCGGCCGTCGAGGGAGCATAATAAAAAACGCAGAGCATGTCAAACGACTGCGCAAGAAGCGACGAGCGTTGCGGAGTTGCCTGGCTCTGGTTGGGGAGAAAACAGCTCGTAAGGCCGTGCAGCGGTTGCCTTCACATCAAGATTAGACGTTCCGGTACTCTCTCTTCAAAGAAATAAAGGGATTATCCCTGTGCATACGATTCAGATGTCCGCTATGCATCGTGCGACGGCGCTGAAGCAGCCGGATCCGCAGAACCGTGGTGAACATCGGACCTGAACAACACTCCATTAAATCCGGATGACCTAGGCTGTCTTCAGACCATACTGGTCATGACCGTGTACTGCCTCGAGCACTGGACGTTCAAGCTGGTGTTTGACGCGGTCTCTGGGCTCATGCTTTGCAAAGAATTCAAGGGGCGCAGCGAGCGTGAGCATAGACAGCTTCTTGGTGGAGAGCTTTGTGATACTCCTTCAAGCTATGCCGGTGGCGATGGTTGCCAAACTGACCTGGTTTGTACAGCAGAACGGAGGACGAGTTCCAAACATTACTGGGTTTCAGGTTGACGATAAATATTGGGAGTGAAGGCTTGTAGGGTTGCCAGTTCAACTCGCCATGACGAATTGGATTAATTAGCGGGCCCTCGAGGGAAAAAATAAAGAACCAGTAAGTTCGTGGTACGGTCATTTCGAAAGCGTGGACGGCGACCGTAACAGTTAAGTCTCGTTGGGCAAGTCCCTGTGCGAGGAAGTGGACTGACTCACAGGTGGCGTTGCCGGGGTTCTCCGACATCACCGAATGGTACCGCGACGACAACGTGGTCGCCACCTTGTGGCTCCCAGGCCCGCGCGATGACTGTGCTATTATGCTTCTTTTTCTGCTCGTCGATGGCTTTGTTTCATTTCCTCTGGATATATACATCACTTCGCAGCTTGGACTGCATGAAGCTCAGTCTATTCTTCATCGGTGCTTCTTACGCAGTCGGTGCCTTCCACAGCGACCTCGGAAATTAGCTCTCTAGAATGCTCCTGCATGTCATACTTCAAATTGCTAAGAGAGCCGCTGCTACGTAGCATATTTCATGCGCTTCTCTTTGACTAATTTTGAGCGCAGAAATGTCTCGAAAAGTCGGGCATCTGCTTCAGTGTCCTGGACAATTGAGACCCCGTGATACGTTCAAATATATGTCATTGCGAACAAGACTGTGATAGAGCCAAATGTCCGCAATGGATAGAGAGGTACGCGTCGCATATTGTACGTACATTCGTACATCCTGCGCTTTTGAGTACCTGAAAGCATGTTGCCCGACGTATCAACATCCCTCGTGCACACAGCTATCCTGCTTATGACGGTTCTGCGTCAATGTGGTTATGCGCCAATGCTCATCCGCGGAGACGGGCAGATTCCTCCCACTGATCAGCCAGTGCCTTCTGTCGTCTTCCGCAGCTCTGTTCGTACCTCTGCCAACGGCCCCGCTGACGACATGTGTTGTTGATGGCGAGCATCGGGTCCGTTCTTGAGTACGGGGCGCAGTACCGGAGGGTCCCACTCCGTCCTGGTTCGAACAAGGGGATTGTTCGTTCTGCCCTGCGCTGTGGCGACAGCTAATCGCATCAATTCCTGGGGGAAAAGAGCTTTCACTCCCAGGTACAATTTTTTGACGGCAAAGACAGGCTTCTATTCCCAAGATAGACCCGCGACAGAGCCTAGCGAAGGTCCCACATTAGGACGTATAAGAGTCGCGGACACGCGTCCAGGATGCAACAACACACCGACCCATCTCGCAGCCCCGTTGATAACTATCACTTCTCTCCACGTTCTCTTCACGTTCTTTCCCTTCTTTCGTCAAGTCACGACGATGACATACACTCTCGCTTCCGCAGCCCTGGCTGCTCCATTGTTCGCCGCTCTCGGAGCCATGGCTGCAATTGGCCCTATTACCGATCTTCATGTCAATAATACTGCCCTTTCGCCCGATGGCTATTCTCGCGAGTACGCCTCCTCCCTCTATCTGCGTATATCTGCACATACTTATCCCTGTCCTTAGCACGGTTGTCGCTGGCGGCACGTTCCCAGGACCACTGATTACGGGCGATACCGTCAGTACTCGATACGTTTACGACATTGATTGTTTGCATCCTCACACCGTACAACCTTAGGGCGACGAGTTTCAAATCACTGTCTACGATGACTTGAGCGACGACAACATGCTCACTACCACAACCATTGTACGACTGCCTCTCGACAGCTAATGGGATAGTGTGCTCATGATTGTGCTTCTCAATAGCATTGGCACGGTTTGTTTCAAGCCGGCACTACCAACATGGATGGTACGCCAAATTTCTCGTTTATTGACCTTCGCTATCGCTCACTGCCCCTTCTAGGTGTGGCCTTCGTTAGTCAGTGTCCAATCGTCCCAGGGAACTCCTTCCTTTACGATTTCAGCGTCCCTGGACAAGCTGGTATGCCTTTCGTCGTATCTCTACACTTTCCTCTCTCAACCTGCATTTAGGTACATTCTGGTACCATTCCCACCATTCAACACAATATTGTGACGGGCTCAGAGGCCCTATGGTCATCTATGACCCAGATGACCCTTACCTGGACCTTTACGATGTCGATGACGGTGAGCACACTTCGTTGCGTCAAGAGCGCATAGTACTTACCCGATTTATAGAAACTACCATCATCACTCTGGCCGATTGGTACTTTCTTCTTTTCTTGACATCACCGTACAGTCGTTGACCTTGGTGTAGGTACCATACGTTTGCCCCTGATGCTGGCCTCGTGCCGTGAGTTTAATTTGTCTTGTGCAGAGATTTTTCTATTTTTGTCACTAACACTTCACTGCTTCAGTACGCCCGATTCTACACTAATCAATGGTTTGGGACGCTACACCGATGGACCTGCCTCTGATCTCGCCGTTATCACTGTTACGCAAGGAACGAGGTAAGTCTCATCTCTACGTTCAGAATGACCGAAGTTCCTCATTATTGATATCTTATTTCTGAAGGTATCGCTTCCGTTTGATCAACATTTCCTGCGACCCGAACTACGTTTTCACTATCGACGGGCACACCATGACTGTCATAGAGGCTGATGCGCAAAACACCGAACCTGTCATTACCGACTCTATCCAAATATACGCTGGTAAGCAATTAATCACAAGTCTTTCACTATAAATGTCTTGCTGAAGCATGATCAATCCATCAGGGCAGCGCTACTCTTTCGTGCTCGAAGCCAATCAGACCGTCGACAACTACTGTACGTATTCCTATCTCGTACTTCACAGTCTCCAACCGTTGCTGATGAGAGCCTGCAGGGATCCGTGCTCTCCCGGACGTCGGAACCACCACCTTCGATGGAGGATTGAACGTTGCCATTCTCAGATATGACGGCGCGGACGAAGTTGATCCTACTACAAACCAGACTACCGCCACGATGGCGCTCGCGGAGACTGATCTTCACGTATGTTCAAATCACTTCACCCGCTCATCTCTGTTCTGCCTCCGGACACGCGACTTAGACTTTCCTTCCTTCCCCATATGCATCCCGTCTCACTCGGTTATGTTTTTTTCTTTAGCCGCTGGACCCTACTGGTGTTCCTGGAACTGCGGAGACAGGTGGTGCGGACGTCGACCTCAACTTGGCGATCGCTTTTGTGAGTAACTCAGCAGCTGCCCAGTCCTCCCAATACTTGCTTGGATGCTAATGCGTGTTGGGATTTTCAGGATGCCACTACCCTTCAGTTCACGGTCAACGGCGTCGCCTTCACCCCACCGACAGTTCCCGTTCTTCTCCAGATCTTGAGTGGCACGCAAGATGCTGCGGATCTTCTCCCATCCGGAAGCATTATTGGGCTGACGCGCAATCAGACCGTCGAAATTTCCTTGCCTGGAGGAGCTGCTGGTTCACCTGTAAGTTTGAGTATAACATACGCGGACTTGGCATTTTCTGACCAAATTTGTATCATTGATGTTTCCAGCACCCTATCCATCTGCACGGACACGCCTTTGACGTCATCCGTAGCGCCGGCAGCGACACCTACAACTACGACAACCCAGTGAAGCGCGACGTTGTGAACAGTGGCGTTGCGGGTGATAACGTTACCTTCCGATTCACTGCCGACAACGATGGCCCGTGGATTTTGCATTGGTGAGTCTCCCACCACGCTTTTCCTAGAACGTCAAATCCCGAGAGCCTGTGACTAACATTGCGCTCTCCGCAGTCACATCGACTGGCATTTGGCCGCTGGCTTTGCTATAGTCTTCGCGGAGGACACCGGCGATATCGCTGCTGACACCACGGTGAACATTGATGCCTGGTACGATATACCTTACACCTGTTGTTTCTCCCATGCTGACCGGTCTGTTCTGTATGTATTCTAGGGACGGCCTGTGTACCGATTATGACGCATCTGGGCTTGCATGAAGGCTGTAATCAGCATGGGTTGGACTCCTTTGGCTTACGCCACGCTTCCCGAACACTTTCGGGTGTCCGTCGCTGCTTCTTCGGACAGTGAAACGATGGTTGCCGCCGCTCCATCTTTCCGAATCCACTACACACTGTGGTATAATTATGGGCTCACTGGGACTTTGATTCTTTTTCTCTTTATCGCTTGTGCGCTGTTTCGTACTTTTTATTTTATTTACATCCATCATTGTGCTCTGCGACGGTCATTACATAGGGTACTTGCATACGTCTGGCAGCCTGACTCACTCAATGTAATATCGTACATCGATCTTGTCATTGAATTCACTCCGAACCTGTACGCCGCTATCAAAGCATGGTTGACTATCAAGGCATTCTGATACTCCGCTTCGCTAATAAGTGAATCTGTTCCCACCAAATCAATATAGGGGGGAACAGACAGTGTTTGTCGTACTTTCCGCCTTCCGCCCTTTGCAGACCAGCGGACGAGTGGTGTGGCCCAGCTGAGGCAATAATATAGCGGAGTCGAGCTTACGCCTTCATGACTCAGCTTCACGTTCTCTTCGTACATTGTGATTTTCCTCCAAGCAGCCCGAGATCCCCCACTATCAATACCCATAGGTTTGCGCAACACCAACTCGAGGCACGGGGATACAATAACATTGAAAACGGGCCCTCATCGCCAAGGAAAAATTGCTAGAGCTTAGACCAGAGACGGCAAACATCCTGCCTGAGATTTTTGACCGACGCTGGCTGATTTTAATGTCAGAGACGTGAAATGACGCCTGTGTCTACGACGGCTGAAATCTGCACCTATGGTTGGGGAAGAGTCACATTTATCGGGGGCTACACTTCTGCTGTTCCTTGCCATGGTTGTGTCGCCGGTATCTTCAAGCTGCAAATCACAACGACTTCCTTGCAGCATTCGCATACGTATATCATCACTTCCACAGAACGAATGTATTGCCGCAGACCGACTCGAACCAAAAAAGATAATAAAAGGTCAAGCTAGTCAAACCACGTTGGTACCGGTATCGACCTGTCCACCCAAAAGAAGGTAGACAAGCAAAGGAAGCGAAAGTTGTCCGAAGAGCAGAGCCGTGAGCAGTATGTAAAAGATATAAAATACTTGTTAAGAGGATGTAGTGTGAGTGTAGTACGTATATCCCGATATGATGGATGAGCAGTGTGAGAGACGAGATGCGAGGGAAGAGGCGGGAAAGAGAGGAGCTGAAGCGTCTATAGAGGCTTGCGGCACACGACGAGGTACATCGGTGTGAAGGTCTGTAAACGAGTCGAAAGTGAGTCGATATGATGCCGAGTGCAAAAAAAGAAAATTAGACGGGTACTAACCTTCGTCTGTCCACCCCGAACGAGCGCATCTCCGGCAACCTTCATACTCTCACCAACAGCACATGTCCCCTTCGGCAACATCCCAACAAACTCCATGACCCTCATCGCCGAATGGCTCACGAGCTTACCGCTCCAGCTCATCCTCCACACGGTGAAATAATCCCAAGCGGTCTGCGCCTTGCTGATGTCGCCCTCGAGGGGGTAGTACCAAGGCACCGGGTCGGGACGGTCGGCGAGGTCTTCTTCGTGCTCAATCTCGAAGCCAACGTTGAGGAGGGCCTGGCGAGCGAGGCCGATGGGACGCATCTCAGGGATACCTGAACCGAATTCGATTCCGTGGGCGATCTCTTTGTGCTCTGGGTTCGAAGGGTCCCAACGGTCGGTCATGACCCACTCGTAGACACCGAACTTAAGAATGGAAAATAGGTGAGAAAGGCAGCCGAATGACGGGTGGGAGATTGTAGACGCACGATTCCTCCAGGTTTGAGAACCTTCATGATTTCACCATACACACCCTCCCATGTTGGTGCGTGTACAGTAGCCTCAATGGCGTAGACTGGAGGAAATATCCATCGTCAGTAAATATTCAATGAAATCAAAACACACGAAAACAAAGTCATACCTGCATCAAACGAGTTCTCCCCGAACTTTTCTGACAGCTTCATGAAGTCTCCTTTGGTGAATTGGACCTGGTTCTCCAAGCCAGCGTCCTTGGTGTACTTTCTCGCCCTTCCGATCTGGAAGTCGTTGTTGTTGACACCGACGATGTTCGCGTCCGAGAACCTAGCGATCTCCCTTGCGGGACCACCGACACCACAGCCGACGTCGAGGACGCGCATGCCGGGCTTGAGGCTCATCTGGGAGGCGAGATAGTGCTCGTGACGGGCGAGCGAGGCGTGGAAGGCTTCGCCCTTGTAGAAGCGAGAGAAGTGGAATGATGTGGCCCAACCGTACTCGTAGAGCTCGGTAGCACCATCATAATAGCCTGCAGGGTTCACGTCAGGAAGAGGTATCGCGGCGGAGGACGGCATAGATACTCACCGTTGACAACGTCGGTGTAATTGTCGAGACGGTTCTCGGTATCGACGGCAGCCTCCTTCTTCAAGTCCTTCTGCCAGAAGTCGTTGTAGTTCGAGATACGAGAACGTTCACGGCCGTCAGCAAGAGTCTCAGTGGGGGCAGACATGGCTAAGATATGAGAAGTCCGTCAGTGCTTCGCTCGTTGACATTTGGAGGACTCGAGTATAAACTCACGAAGGTGTAGGGGTGAGAGAGGATTGAAAGAAAGGTGGATGAGGAAGAGGGGGGTCGGGGGGCTTGCCCACGGCGGTTGCTAGGCTTTATATACTTTCGGGACGCACCCAACAAAAATCGGCCCACAACTTGCTCGACCTTCCGCCTCGCTACTTTCGGTAATACCTTCCCACGTGCCATCACCCGATTTCAGCCACAGACGCGTCGCGTCAACACGTAACTCAGCTTATCATGAACTAATTTTGACGCCAGTTTAGGTAGGTTTAGGTTCGCTTTCATTCTCGCAAAATCGCACTGGCTCGTCTTTCCTGTTCTCTCCATTTGTCGAAACCGTTCTGCCCAGACGGTGAGTACTTGCCCACTTTGTATGATAGTAGTAACGGCACATAGTGGTGTCTTATAGCAGGCTCGGAGCCACCATGGTACCAGAAAAGCATATATGACCATTTTGTGAACAATGAGACCCCCATTAGGGGTCGCCGCTTTGAGCAACGTAGCCGTTGACGGCCGTTAACGCGTTTACAGTGCTCCTCTATAAAAGACCGCGGTATCAAGACCTAAAGCCTGTCCGTATTCCAACAGCTGGTGTTTTGCAATTTGATACTATAGAACTTCAGGACCTCTGCACATTTTCGTACGATCTGCTGGAGCCAATCAAACTTTTTGCATTACCATCTCGGTGATCTTCCTCAATCTGGGCATGTGGGCCTGATACGGTGAATCCAGCCTACTCCTCAAGTAGCAGTCCAGAGCCTCCGTTTTGACCATAGGATGGTGCCCGTCAGCGACTCACAGAACATGTATTTAAGCCATGAGCTTGAAGCTTGAAGATACTTGCAGTTGACATGCAGATCTGAGCTGAGGAAAAGTGTGGCGCTCGTCGGGTGGCACTTCATGCAACCTTCTCAGTCCGGCAGTCGCCGAAACCACCCGTCAGAAACACTCGCTAAAGTCATCTCCACACCTCAAAGGAATGTGATCTAGTATTTCCGGTTCGTTACTACTTCGACCCCCGTAAGACATGTGTCTATGAAATTTCCAGGATGACCTTGCTCTGACATAACCTTCTTGACCCTATAGCCCGTGAGATGATCATCAATTGTGTGGGGCATCCTCGCCGTAATGGATTAGCGCTCGAAGGCTCTTTCCACCTTTCCACCTCCATCATTATCCTCTCCCGATGTCTGCTGCGCTCGACGACGGCGTCAGCGTCGATTCCTTACCAGTCTCTTCCACACCTAATCTCAAGCGACTACCCTGCAGGTCTCGTCATCCCTTTCCTTGGGAAACACCTGGACCTAAGCCCATCCTTACGTCCTCCGACTCCTGTGACATATCATCATCCAGAGCGCTGACAATTGACACTCCTTGGACCGACTCGTTGACACAACTATGGATCGACGTGTCCATTAAACCGTACGAACGAGATCTTGAACATAAGATCCCTATGGACCGTACGCTCTTTCCATCAAGCACCGTTGATGCTGTACGGCTCGTCAGTGAGAGGATGGTGGAGTTGGAGTGTATAGTAGGCAGTGGAAAGGAAATCGTCAGGAGGGTTGTAGTCAGACCTGTGGTGTGGGCGATGAGATGGGCTGTGGACGTGGCGTGGCCCACTGCCTCAAGGAGCGCGAGTAATGCGGGACCGAAAAGTGTTGGTCATGCTGGTGATGATGAGAGTTTAAGAACCGTTGCAGTTTCGGAAAAGGTAGGCAAAGCCTCTTCTCTTCGGGTCATTGTAACGGCCGCTCACGAGGTTTCTGGTTATTCTACTGTAGGCTGTCAAGAGGCGTATTCGATGTGGGTCTGAAGTTTCCTCCTCAACTCTGACTGACAATCCACCGAAAGTGCGTACATCCTCCTTTGAAACGCATCATCGCATCAGTTTTCGGTTACAATAGTCTCTGATCGTTTATCCGTATCGCATCTTTACTGATGGTTCGTTTCATTCACCAGTCCAAATCCTCAAGACATATCACCACCTCAGACTACGACGCATTCCTAAGCATGCTCACTACGCTCCAAACCGTCACTCAATCCCTTATTGCCCGCCTCGACCTCCGCCTCGACCACAATCATCACGCCAGAGACATAGTCGTATACCGTTCGACCGCGTATCTTGTGACAGAATGGGAAGAGGAAAGCCGAGCCACGGTCCAGTCTTTTGCGCACGTATTCGTATTTCTTGGCTTGGCTAAAACGCTGTTGAAGAACGGTGGTATCGGTCAGTTCGCACAGCTTTCACATATCATGTTATTCGTCCTTGATTTTCATGGTGATCGCCAACTCTCACGCACTCACGTGTATTGCATGCATGCATTTAGCTCGCTACGAAACAACCAACCTGGGGATCAACCTAAGTTCCATACGTGCCATACTCAATGGCCTAGTCCGCCCTCCACCTCCCTCTACGCCCTCATCTCCATCGTATTCCGCTTCGTTCCGCAGCGGACGAACTACCCTCATCGGGTCGAAACATGAGAAGAGGTCGGACGGCAGTCACGAACGGGCTGTGGTCACAGCCAAAACATCAGAGAACAACTTGCCACCGATTGAAGATACGAAGGACGCGTTAAAGCGGCTGGAATGGACAATGAGAGGTCAGTCGGACTTGGCTTTACATTCCGAGTGATTTGTCTAGGTGAAGAAGATTCAGTAATGTGCTAACCCGCGTTGTCTCTTTTTTCTTCGCCACCAATAGTGTTCGCGTTGCGGGAGAAATTAAGTGAGGAGCAGAAACGGAAGAATTACGAGGAACATAGTCTTTGATCAGTACTGTAGTGAAGTGACTCACTGTCCGTGTATGATTTACTTATAGAGGCAGAGGCACCGATTTTGAAACGAATATATCTATGCTATGTAGGTTATAACTGACGGAGCTGCATGCACCAGAATGCGAAGTGCCGAAGGGTCAGTGCGTTATGGCTCTGATTTCCTGACCGCCAGCACATCCAGGGAGGGTATAACGTTTACCCAGGTTTCGGGAGCATCTGTTCAGCATAAGATCTATCCATACGTGGGCAGGGTTCAAACCGAGTTCACAAAAGTCCATAGGTACCGCATACCATTCCGTACTGGGGGAGCGCTGCCTTCGGCAACAGCCACCTTGCTTGGAAAATTAGTTTGGAGAGGTTTAAATTTGGAGCTCCTCCGCTCTGAATGCAATTAGGTAGCCAACTGTACAGGATGTGAAATATCATGGATAGTATGCACAGTATAATTTTGATCATTTGAAGTGCCCAATCCAAAACCACCGGACACAAATAGAACCTCAGGAGGAGGGACTGCCCACCGTCCACAACGAATCCACCTCCGACAAAATTGTCCGTGAGTTGGGTTGGCCTGCTACTTAACAGATCACACATTCCTCCGTGTTTGGTAGCGAATGACGCCCTTTCTTCGACCACTACTAGTAGGCCACCTAGATCTTTGCTCTTTCAGTACTTCACATACCGATTGCTGCCACTAGTGCTTGTACTTGATGGCCTTGAGTTCGGTAGCAGCCTCTATGCCCGTGGTCGGATAAGACGTTATCCAACTTCAGTACATCCTCGGCTGCAGTGACCGAGGATGTGTGTTAGGTCGTGCGGAATGAGTGAGACATGGATTTGAGCGTACGTCAGTCACTGTCATCCTCGATGCATGTCCTTTGCATGCCCAAACGTCTAAGCACGAACATATCAACAGGCAATGTGAACAGTACAAATAAAAAGCGGAGATGCGAGAAATTGCAGTTAGGTTTCGAGGTGAGCACGTCATGGTTCTGGTCGCCAAAAGCTTGTTAATATTCATGATAGTCATCTAACAATGATTCAAATGCGGGTCGACGGGATCAGGGGTTTCGGGGAGGCCTTCGCATGCCCTAGTGAAGCAGGTAGGGTCACAGCAGCGAGTGGCAGGATGGTTCCACAAGTCGTTTCAGGATACCTGACGATAGATGATGAGTGATGGAGGATCAGTCCTCGATGAACGAAGAGAGAATAGCTCTGGCTACGGCGTCGATGTTTGCTTGTTCCTTGCGCGTTTACGCTTGCATTGCACGGAGTCCTGAGCGGCAAAGTAAATATTCCTAGCGAATGAAATCAGGTGCCTCAGGCGATTGACAACGATTTCAGACCCAAGAGCAGGGGCAAAGGAGACAATAGGCATATTATCGCTGTTGGTAGATGCTCTATGAAGAGAACGAGGACGTTGTCAGTTCCGTCGGACAGCTGACATAAAATGAACTGTAGAAAGCTTCGACCTGTCGACGGTGCACCATCCTCACCAATTCCCGCGGCAGAAGAATTGATATTTTTGAGAGAGCTGTGAGAGTCAAGAGTGAAAGGTCGTGGGCAGAAAGAAGGCCGTATATTTATGACTTGGTGCGATGAAGAGAGGTACACACATACGCAGGAGTATGATGGTTTGTGGGCATCATCCATGACCCGTAACGAAAGGCAAATCATGTCGAACAAGGGAAACAAATCAAACGATGTGCGACGATGTGCAGCGATGTGTTCAGAGTCAAGAACCAATGATCCTGCGAAAAGCAGTGTGGCAACGACAGGCGACGTCGCCACACATCATTGTTTACGTATGTTTGTGTGGGGGATCGTTTTCGAGTGCAATTACGAGGGTGGGATGGACCTTTCAAGCAAGGTAACTGTACAACACGATAGCATCCGACCATACATCCTTATTCCTCCTCGCACGTTCATCATTGTATATTCTTCGGTTTTGTACTTCCCTGGTCCACACCTTTAGGTTGCACATCTCAGACACACTTCACGCAACCTCATTGATGAAACTTAACCTCCCAAACCTTGACAGACCCCTCCGCCCCCGCCCCAACCACCTTGCCCTTCCCACCCTCACTCTCGCCCAACCAAAACACAGCGTTGACACCGCCACTGACCGCGTTTTTGATCGCGATGTTCTTTACTGGCTTCTCGACGCTCCAGACGTAGATGTGGGTGTCGAGGGAGCCGGAGGCGCAGTGGAGGGAATCGGAAGTCCATGCGAGGGAGTGAATTCGTGCGGAGTGGAAGGACCAGCGGGAGGTTATTGCCTGTTGTGGCGTGCGTAATCATTGTTTCGTTATGGCTCATGTTTGCTCTAAGGGAGGAGAGAAGGACGAACCTTATGTTCTTTAGCATCGTACAACACGATTTTTCCGCTTGACTACGAGCGCAAAGATTACGGTTAGGTTGATACTAAACGAGTCTAGGGATGTTCAGCCGAACTCACGTCACCAGCAGCTAATTTTGAACCGTCTGGCGAAAAGGCAAGTGCACTGACGACGCCTTTATTTCCCTCCAGCAACACGATCTCCTTCAAGGCACTGCCGTCCCAGTCAAAGAGGCGCACTTTCTGGTCCTGTATTGTTACGCCATACCCATACCGCAAAAGTCAGTCAATAATGAAGCAACATGTTCTTCTTTTTCTCCCGCGAAGGAGGGTCGGCGTCAGAGGGAAGGCAACTAGACATACCTCGGTCCCAACGGCGACGAAACTCCCACTCGCAGAGACAGCACTCGGATTGCCCTTCACTTTGACTTCTGCGACGGCTTGATTATCCCTCACTGCCCTCACGCTGTCGGCAGCTCCAACGACAAAGACCGTGCCGTCTGATGCAGCGGCGATCGATTTTGGTTGGGAGCCTGTGGGCGCGGAGGCAGCTCTACTCAGACAAGTCAATGAATAAAGCTGCGTCAGTAACGCAGATTCATTGGTCGATTATCCGGAAGGTTTGAAGGGTGCCACATACGTGAACTTCTCCCCCTCGACCTCCCTCAGCCTATCATCAAATCCAGCAGAATAGACCTTCCCGCTCTCAGCCTTGGTAATCGCAGCGACGAGATTCGTGTGGCCTTGTCCACCAAGGGGTTTCGCTTCGCCTGCAGCGTCGTATGAGAGGATACGGCCATCCGCTGTTCCGACCATGAATGTTGAAGAGGATGTAGGGGCCGCTGACGTTACGGCTTTTTGAGGGCCCTACGACATGGTGTCAATATATTAATGAACGTGTTCTGGTCAAGAGGATGACGAGGACGGAACAGAAGGAGGCGAAACAGGAAGAAGGGGACTTACGTAGAGAACTTTCACCGGTTTCTCGGCCGTCCTCCTATCAAATACATTCAATTCTCCAGTGAAAGAGAGCGAGACGATTGTGTCTGGGGCACTCCATACGTTTCCGACTTGTTGTGATTCGAGGCCTGATCCAAGAGTATATGTCGTAGTAGCTTTGCGCGTCTCGATGTCCCCTGAATAGGTCGACCACGAAACAGATATTAACAAGTCAACAGAAGATGGAGTGCCAAAAGAAAGGCTTACAAAGCTTGACTGTTCCATCGGCGGAGGACGTCGAGATAGCTTTAGAGTCAGGGCTCCATCCAACAGCGTACTAACTCACTCATATTAGTTTCATGTTTTCGTTTCTTCCCCACATTCCACGAGTTGGTGTCGCAGAGACACTTACGGCTGTGCCTTTGTGTCCCTCCTCGAACTCTCCGAGTACATCTCCTGCTTTTCCTTCGTAGAGGAAAACTTTACCGTCGGAGCCGACACTGGCGAAGTGGTCACCAGAGGGAGAGAAGCGAAGGTCTTGGACGAATTTGGTGTGGGTTTTGATTGTCTATGGTTATTTTGCACAAGTATGAGTTACGGAAAGATACAGAAAGAGAGTGATTCAGATTCATAATTGTGTGCCAGGAAGAAGTATGTCGTACCTTGTCGTACTTGTAGGGTACGCCTGTTATGGGTCAAGATATGAGAACGCTCATTGATTTTTGCTTGGGGAAGTGCGCACCTTGATGGAAGACGATTAAGTTGTCGTCCGCGGCTGTAGCTGCGCGGAATGGTCTTTGATGCCGGATGGCCACTGCGTTTATAGTCTAACGGTCAAACCAATTTTGGAACCCCACGTCAACATCTGTCTATGGAACAGAGAAGATGAGAGGGACCTTAGAATGGCCGATAATTTCTCCAGTTGTTGTCCCAGTGTCGAACATGAAAGCGTGTCCGAATCTAGTGCGGCGAACGGTGAGAAGTGCATATGAGTAACAGTCGACGGGTTGGAAAGCTTCAAGATAAATAAGTGAGAACAACACATACTTCTCTCGACCGTCTCCAACGGCAATGATACGTTTGCTTTCTCCATCCCATTCCAGATCGTTACTACACAGTGACGAGTATTCAGCTGATTGAATGTCTTCATAATTTATGAATGTACGCACATGCGACCACCGATGACTTTGTATGATCCTTTGAGAGTCTGATCTTCTCCGACAGTATCCCATACTCGCACTGACAAGTACATACTTTGATACCGAGACAACAAATTTCAGCATGGGAATATGAGGCGCACCTGTTCCAGTGACATCTGCAGAGGCACAGTAGTATCCAGTGGGTGATATCCGGGCCACAGTGGTATTGTGGGTATGTCCGGTGTACGCCACACCAAGTCCTGGATTCTACAATGATGCTCTCATCAATCTTTCACGTTCTTACTAAAACATAGAGATTGACCGACATTGATATCACGGATCTGCAGCAGATCAGTATAAGTACACAGTAATACAGCGCTGTGCACGCACGAATACAGCTCGGCCGTTGGTATATACGATCTTCTCCTTTGATGCTGCGAGTTTGGTCGACACGCCACGCGCTGTGGCTGGATTCGCGGTGTACAATGCGGACTGCGTGAAAGACATACTACTGTTATAGAGGGTGTAAAAATTGCAGCAGATGGTGGTTGTGGGCAAGCTATACCTCACCAAGAGCTGCAGAGCCCGATCTCGATCATCTGTGGCCCCGTGTATGCGCGAAAGAGGCAGGAGACTTGCCATATCCAGTCGAGCGTAATAACGCCATCACGTGGCCGAGACGCGTCTTCAGTTCCACTTTAGTCTTTCGTGTCGTGTTCCTTTCTCCCCCCTACTACCACCATCGTCTCCAGCATTGCTATGCCCAGCCCGACTAACTCACCCTCAGAGGACGATGTTTTTCTAGATAATGCCAACGACGAGCCCGTCATCGTGGACGGCGATGTTCTCGAAGCCGCAAAGGAGAACATTCAACCTCTCGCATCTGGCAGACGCGCTACTTCACTTTCTGCCATCCTATCGACTCCACACGCTCAACGCGAACAAAAGCTCTCTTCGATGCGAAATCGACTTCGAATCAACGTCGAAGTAGCTCTCGAGGACGAAGATGACGATCCTCTAGATGCTTATTGTCATCTTGTATACTGGACTGTAGAGAACTACCCGCAGGGTCATTCAGCCGAGTCAGGCCTCCTCGAGTTGCTAGAGGAAGCGACAAGGGTGCTGAAAGATGATAGGGAAGGGCAGTGGAAAGAAGACATGAGGTATCTGAAGCTCTGGGTCCTTTACGCGACATATGTCGAACGACCGGCCATTATATATCGATTCCTTCTTGCCAACGAAATTGGAACGGCTCATGCTCTGTTGTACGAAGAATTTGCTATCATTTTGGAACGAAATGGAAGGTGAGTTGCTCAGTTTAATATTGGGATGTCGCGAAATGCTTTGTGCCCTACACGCTAGATGTGAGGACAATGAGTTCGACCGCCTTTCGCAGACAGGATCAGTCTTGACGTTTACTCCCCCGCACTGGGTCTCGTACATTTGAATTGACTGGGTATTCTATACCAATTTATAGGTTGACAGAGGCGGATGCCACTTACCTCCTCGGTATCAACCGCAAGGCCGTACCCATCGATCGCCTACAGACCAAGCATCGTGAATTCCAAAAACGAATGATGACCTCTACGACCTTCTCTCATGCTTCTCCGCCCAACCCTACCGACGACGACGATTCCGTCAGCCAAACGCAGGTCCAACCAAAGAAACGCGCTGTATTGGCCGAGGCTCCTCGCAAAGGCGGCACCGCGTCGAGTACCTCGGGAACGCGCACAACTCGATCTCGTAACGGGTCTGGCCAAGCAATATCTTCGAGTTCCACCACGTCTGGTCCCGAACACCCCCGCACTGCATCGTCTTCCTCCCGTCCCGCGCCTCCCAACGCCCGTCTTCAGATATTTGAAGATCCCGCTCCCGGTACGCAGGAAGGCGATGGAGAGAATGAGCCTCCGGAACCGGAGGCGCCTACTCCGTGGGCTGAATTGGGAACGCGGGTATCGAGAGTGAAGGAGAATATGCCCGAGGTGAAAAAGATGAGAGGGACGACATTGAGAGCGGGTGGCTCACGAGGGACCGGTGTGGCGAGGACTGTGGCGAGGGCGGGAGGCCCGAGATTGGAGATTTTCAAGGATCCAGAACCGGAAGCGGGAGCTGGTGATGTTTTGGATGGAGAAGAGAACGACGAGGAAGGAGATCAGGAGCAGGCAGAGACCAAGCCGAGGACGAATGGCACTGGTTCATCGTCGAAAGCTGCGGGCAAGGCTGCATTCGCGCCCGTTCGAGACGAAACAACCACCACCATGGCTAAAACCAAGGCGCTGAGGAAGCCGACCATTCCGTCTCTGTCAAGGTCCACGACGAAGATCCCTACTTCAGTTGCGTCGTCGATGTCTAGAGCCAAACCTGCGTTTGCACCTTTCGTTGACCCAGGTTCTGCTTCCGAGGTCAAGTCAGCACAGGCCGATCAATCCAAGACGACGACGAGGGCAGCGAAAGCAAAGGCCAAGCCCAGCGGAGTGCCTACTAGGTCCACTCTCGCATCGACATCCAAGGCATCGACATCGTCCAAAGCCGCCTTTCTACCTTTCGTCGAGCCCAGGCAACAGGATACTGCTCCACTCGACAAAGGAAAGTCGAAGATCGCAAGTTCCTCGTCTTCGTCTACTTCTAAAGGGAAAGCCAAAGCACCCACTCCCGCCTTCACGCCGTTCGTTGACTTGGATGCAACCGCCACACGGTCGAAGACAAAGGTGGCGAGCTCAGCTTCTTTGGCCTCGAAGCCCGAGCCTGCGTTCATGCCGTTCAAGGATCCTGCTCCCGACGACGATGAAGTAGCCGCCAAAGCACCAACCAAGGCTCAAGCGGCTTTCGTTCCTTTCGTCGATGAACCAGAGAACGCTCCCACAAACAAGGGCAAGGAGAAAGAGAAGGAGAAGAAGGCTCAGATCATGCCTGTCACGCCCGCCAAACCTACGTTTACGCCATTCCGTGACGAGGTACGTTCTCCCCCAAATTTTCGTACTTTCTTATCATCTCCCTTCCATATTCTATCTACGTTCAGCTGATGTCTATTGGCCCACCTTTTAGCCCATGTCGCCTACGTCTGCTGCATGTGCAGGCATCGTCCCCGATAGCGTGATGAAACCCAAGAAGGCCGTCTTGATGTCTTCCGAGGCTGATGCTTTGAGAAAAGATCCTTTCAAGAACTACAAGGATGTGGAGAAGATCATGGGAGATGGGCTGGATGCAGATTGATCATTTGTAAAGAATATTTTTGTGATGCTTATGCTAAAGGGCCGAAGGAACAGGTAGAGCTACGTGGTACGGGATCCGTGGGGTGTTGTGTCTAGCTTGAGTAAAGGATAACCGTGTTGTTCTTGATTGCTCTATGATCCCATGGAACTCTCGTCTGTTTATTCTTCCCCCTAAGACATAGATATGTCAAGATGGGATTGACCGAAGTAAAATTCATGTCCAACCCATCGAGAATGGGCCCAAAAACTTAGTGGACATATCCGGAATTGAACCGGACACCTCTCGCAATTGCTTTGCTAAGCGAGCGTGATAAACCAACTACACCATATGCCCTTATAGAATTCATTATGGTGTTATAACATATCTATCTTTGTGCCTTAGACCTAACTTATCTCGAAGTTGATCTCATCTCTCAGTACTTCTCGGCTTACACTGTACCACAACGCTCGTCGGTATACATCTTTCACTTGCTCTCGACGAAATGCCCCCTCTCAGCAGCCGCTCCTCACCCAAGTGGTTTGAATATCGTTAACCAATAAGTAGATTTGGTTCTCGAAGTCGACAGCCTGGCACTCCCTACTAATGGGAGGTTCCAAAGGCCTCCTTACCGCCACGATAACAATTTTCTCTGTGCTGCCACGATGGGCAGGCTGCGACTCCACTTCGATGTCATATAGTACTTTCGATGCATCTTCCAGGCACTTTTTTCCAGGTTCAGCTTGGTCAATCCATAGGTTTCAGCGCGACCGTTGCAGCTCAGTGCTAGAACTTCCTTTGAGCTCTGCAAGGTTGGGTTATGGAAGCCCGCGGTCACTTACTACTTTGCACTAGTGCGACATATAATCCCATCTTGGAGCCTTCTCGCGATATCTCAGCGAAAGTTTCTTTCTGTGGTTGACGAGCCTCTTTCCAAAATATCGATTCTCGGGCAGCGCGGCTTTCCGGAGGTTACTGTGCAGCCAACGGGTGTGGATGACGAGAAGCTGCGTCTTCTATCGAAACGCCGTACATTCTAAGATGCTCATGCATATATCGACCGAGACGTTCAGGAGGTTTCAAGTGAAAAAAATCACCGTTCTGATCTCGTTTTCTCTCATCTTCTCCCAGCTTCTCCGCTCCTATCGAGAAATTGTCGAAGCATGCCGACGCCATGCCGCAGCGCTCAAAGCACCGAACGTTTCGCCGCTAGCAAATATCTTCTAAAGTTGGAAATACCTGCCCTTCTCAGATGTTCTTTCGCCGGGCTGCAGTAGGCTTCTTCATCGCTTGCTGCACAAACCAGTAAATCCTTTAGGAATTTATTGCCATATGTCTGCTCTCACGGAGTTCACGTTTCCATAGCATCATCCATCATCCCTTCCGTGGCTCTATAGTTTGCCTCTAACGTACTATCGCGGCTCCACCACATGAGATCGTATCATCCGACGGCCGCAGCGCAAGATCATTTGGGGGGCACGATGTCACTTCCACCGTGTCCACCCTCTGGTTCACGATCTTGGGCTTCGTCTAAAATATCGAGATAGGCGACCTGCAGTGCCGGCGGGCAGAGAAAGAGTCTCGCACATTCTCGGTCTTCCCACTACATATTCGTTTCTCCAAGTTTGCAAACCGCCCAACGCCCGAGTACCTTCCGCCTATGTGCTTTGGTACTCTTCTCACTAAATCACAAGTTTGCTACACAGGCAGAATATACGTGCCGCCAACCCCGTGTACTTGCGCATCCAGACACCCCATGGGCATAACTCACGCCTTCACTGCGAACCTTATTCGAGTGGAATCTTCAATTCGCGTGTTTTTTCTCCCTGTGTACAGTCCACGATGAACGCCGGGAAGCGGTCTGATGTTGAACCGCGTGCAGCTCCTGTCTTCAGCACGCTCTATCGCCGTATTCACACTGTAACCACCCGACGAGGGTTGGTCTAGCGATGCAATAGAAATTGAAACGAGAGCTTCCACAGGATGAATGGCTAGAATTTTCCAAGAGACTGCGAGAGGAAAAGGTACCATATGTAAATCGAGATTGATCACGAGACATATGAGCACTACTGGGTGAGAACGAAGAGAACAGTAAAGGAGTGTATGGAGTTATATGGAGCACTATGTATAGTACAAGAAACTTAGACAGAGGAATGGAAGTAGGTAGATGAAGACTGAAATAAAAACACAGCGAGAGAAAGAGTAAGTCCCAGAAAAAGAATGAGGCTTAGAGATGAGTAGTGATAGAAAGAAGCACTCCAGTGGGACAAGAACCGTTTAGATAGCAGCCTCATGGTGGGCGAGCACATCAGCGACCAACTGGGGAATCTTCTCGTGCCTAGGCTTGACATTGCACTCGAAGGGCTTTGGGCGGCTGCAGCAATAGAAACAACAAAAACGCATCGCGTTTAGGTATAAGCATACAAACTCGGAAGAATATTAGGACGTACACAATGACACCCTCAGTGGTGTCAGCGACAGGGATAATTTCCTTGCCATCTGGACCAATAGCCTTGCTGACGCTGAAAGCGGAGACGGCCTTAACGATGGCGATGTAGATGGAGGCGTCGGCCAGATGCGTTCCAGGGCAGACACTAGAGTAACAGTTCCGTCGGATGAGTACACAAACCGACGATAACGGGGACAGATGAGGAGCAGAACTACGAAGATTTGACTTACCGACGACCAAACCCGAAGCAGAAGTCAGCGGGATCTTGCTCTGGCTCGGGGCCCATGAATCTACAGAGTACGACGGTGACGTGGACAGGGTCAACGTGAAAGCCAATCAATTGGTTAGCGATCATAATGCAAGAAGGATCTTTCCGATGATGCAGGAGAATTAGATGTGGAGACTGCGTACCTGTCAGGGTTGAAAGTGAATGGATCCCGGTAGACATCGGGGTCGTGGAGGAACTTCCAGCAGTTGGCCATGACCTAACGAAAAGACAAGCGTCAATCACACTAAAGATAGACAAACAACAAAAAATATCACATACAAGAGAACCTTCGGGGATGGAGTAGTCATCGAAAATAATGTCGCGAGTGGCACGGTGAGGAACGGCGAGAGGGACGATAGGAAGCCATCTGAGGAGCTCCTTGCAAATAGCATTGACGTAGGGAAGCGAAGCACGATCTTCGTAGCCGGGCAAGCGGTCACGGCCAATGACGCTGTCGATTTCCGCGTGCGCTTTCTTCTCAACCTCGGGATAGAGTGTCGTAGCAAGGAAGTAGGAATAGATCACGGAGACGGACTACGAAGCCATCAGTGAGTTCGAGCGAAATGAAAGAGAAGCAACTGCATGAACTCACGGTGTCGGCGCCGGCGCCATAGAATGAGGCTGATGACCACTTGATACGTTCCATCCTCTCCTCCGAGATATTCTTATCCATCAGCAAGTCGTGCGTGTATGATGGTCCGGCCTCTCCCTTGGCGATTTGGCCTCGAATCCAGTTGAGAGGAACGTCGGCAAGGTCGTCGCAGCTTTTGTGATACTTCTTGGCTTGCTGTTTGAAGCTGGCACTATTATTAAACAAGGCAAATCACCACAAACATTAGTACAGCTTCGGAATGATGAACGAAAGGGCATACCCAGGGAACCAATCGGGCACGTATTTGAGCGCAGGCATCATATCGACAAGGAAGGCGCCAGGAGTAGTGATTGCAGAGAATTCGGAGAGAGCCTGATGAATCAACATGGTCAAAATGGGCCACAACGCGCAAAATATTAAGTAACTCATACCCTGTCGGCCAAACCAACTAAGGGGTCGACACCTTCCTCCTGGATCTTGTAACCGTAAGTGATGTGGAGAACCATGGCACCAGCAGTCCTACGAAACAGTCAGAGCTGAACATATCGACTGAGATTCAAATTCAGCTCACTTGCGAGTAGCCTAAAATATAACTCGTATCAGTAAAGATCGCTAGATGCGCCTCGTTAAGGAAAACGTGCTGACCTCATCGAGTTTAGTGGGATCGTCCATGACACGCTTGAGAAACATGGTAGCCTGGTAGTCCTGTGACGGGTAGAATTTGACCAAACTTCCACGGGTCCCGATCACCCGGCCAATGAGCTTGCGAATTTCACGAAGCCTGGTGGCACGTATATAGCTGTCAGCCATACTCAAGAGTGGAATATCGTCAAGTAGAGGTACCTTGGGCCCGCGCGGGCTGCGCTGAGTACGCGATCCCAGCCGCAAAGACTAGCCATGGGGAGCACGGGACGGTCAGAAAGCTCACTACCAGCCTTGTCCAAGAGGTTGACAGCAATCTGAGGGTCGTTGACAATGATGATAGTCTGGCCCATAACGTTGATAGACATAATACCGCCTGCAAATACCAGATGGCCACGTCAAAAATGAGTACAAAAAGTGAATGTCGAATAGATGATGTCCTACCCCATTGCTCGCCCCATTTTGCGAAGGTAGTCCACGCTTTGGAGGAAGGGAATTCAAGGGCGTTGCCAATCAAGGGCCAGCCTGTAGAAGGCAACTTCGCATGTGAACATCGACGATTCAGCAGGAAGGGAATTAGGCTATACGGCACCTTTGGGACCAGGTGGGAGAGGAAGACCAGACTTGCGACTGAGTACCTTGTAGAGAAGAACGGCCGCAAGACCGAAGAGGCCAGCGTCAAGCAAACGAATGGAACTCATAGTTGGAGTGCTGCAGGAGAGAGGAGAGAAGAAGAGATAGAGAAAAGTGCCGTTCGGACAGGTTTATGTGGCCATATCTGGGGCACCCGTCGGCGTTTAACGAGAGGACTGCTGGATGGCGCGAAGCATCGGGTACATGTGCCTAGGACTTGCTAAGTCAACCATCAGAAGCCTCAGAACGAGTCCGCGGAGCCGAGTACGTACAGCAGGCGTGAGGTCTAAGCTGGCCTAAGTACAGAAAGAGTAGGGAACGTCTTCGAGTGACGCCCGGAGCGAGACCCTGAAACCCCGAAGTGCGGCTAGTGTTCACAGCCAGTGCGATGCCTACATGTCAGCAATCACCCAGCCAGAAGCTCTGTCATATCGTGAAATATAGACCGTAGTGTCTCTAGCAGATGCGGTGGAACACTTTCTGGACAAATGGCCAGTTTCAGCGGTCGACATCCCACCAAAATGAATGCCGTGCGCTGGGTTTGTAACTTACGGCAAGGGCCGACGGTTAAAACTTTTGGTGATCTTCTAACCTGGCACGCACGTAACGCAACCTATCCTTGTCCACCAATCATCCAGCATTCAATGCAGTAATTCAATTTCGGTGGACGTTCTCCTATTGCGCTTTGCCGATGACCCTAGCCGCATGTTTTTGAGTATGCTCAAGATGCCGAACGCGTGCCTCAGCTTGACCGACGCTTTGACTGCTTGATTCCTTCGCTCAAATTCCTTTCTTGATTCGTTATATCTGGACTGGATGTTGATCAGGTGAGTGAAGATATCCAGATTCTGGCGCAAGTGTTTGTGGTTACCAAAACTGGAGCCATCGTATCCATTTCAAGCCCTTCTGACCGGCCATCATCTTCGCGAAGTACGGCGTGGGTACGTTCTACGCTTGCCCAAAGCGACGGCCCCATACCCGACACGGTGTTCCTAGCTCCGATTCTCTGATCGGCTTTCTCTGGTCTTTCGCAAATGGCATTGAAAATTCGTGCCAAACGTTTATCAATTCCAACCATTTGACGCGACTCCTTTACTGATTTCGAGACAAATCAGGCAATCTCTCGGATTTGATGGCCCGGATTGGACCCTCGACGACGTTCACATGAACGAGAACTGGAGACGCTGTGAACTTTAGGATCCTGCGAAGGCCCGCGGCAACGGATTTTATCTGGGGTCTCGACGAGACTTCTGAATGCGAAGCCACTTGCCCGCGATGCGTCCGGACCCTGTACGTACGAATGTATGGAGAAGCCTCAGTGCCTTAGAAATCCCAATTAGCACGGCGTGATGACTTAAAATCTTTTACTTGGCTCGCAACGACGAGACGATTTGTTGCTGTCCCCCCTGTTCTTTTATCTTCCCCAGCCTGTCTGCAATTTATCCATAGGTCACTTTCCTTCGCTATCCCACACGAGCAGGGAACATGGCCGTTGCAGCAAACATCGACAATACGTGAGTGCTGTGCAAGCTTGCGGGAGGTTGAGGACTATGGTCTGACGTGGTATTCAGGCTTGGGATTTTGTACCAATCAGTGGTCTTCGGAGTGCGTCTTGTTTGCTTCCATGATTTGTTCCCGTACTGACTTCAACGTTTCACTACTTTCAGGCAGCGTAAGTGAGATCATACTTTCGTGTGCCAGTTTGTGTCTTGATGTGACTGTTCGATATGTACTTAGTTTGTATGGAGGTACGTAGTTGGCAGAATCGTCCTAGCATGTTGACCGACCCGTCCGTGTAGCCGGCTGCATGCAAGCATGGTATTATTATCGCAAGTACAAGAAAAGAGACGATTGGAGGATCAAGGGCCTAGTAAGTTTCTACACCTTTTTCGGCACCATTATAACTCGTTAAATTGAATGCCTCCTTCCAGGTGTCGATCGTTTTAATATGTGACACGACTCAAATGGCACTCTTGAGCGGTATGACTCATTATTAGGTCCCGGTCGATGTCTCGTCTAATATTTTTCCATTTTGTGTAGCTTGCGGTATGCTGCTCACCCCTATTGTATCGTGCGCAGCCGTTTTAATGCTCATTCGTGCTGTTTTCAGTGTACCTCTATTCTGTGACGAACCAGGGCAACGCGGCAATCATGCTCCAAATCGAGCCGTGAGTGGACTGGTCTCCTCCCTCCCGGTCCGCGTTCTGACGTTCATTTCCCCAGAACCTTGATCATTGAGATCATATTCAGTAATCTGATCGCTGTCTTTGTCCAGCTGTACGTCGCGCCAACGTTTCCTCTTCATATCCACCGTAGAGTTTCATTGGCTCACTCCCCACGCATATGTAGCTTCTATGTGCACAGGATCTGGATGCGTGAGTATAGTACTCTCTTCCGACTTTTAACCATTTTACTCACGCGGTTCCTATGACCGCTATAGTGAGTATTGACAGGTGGTACAGGTATCCGATGACCATCTTCGTGGTGAGTAAATAACGTCGTCGAGCTCACCGACTCAGCTGATGAGTGCACATGTATTGCACCCAACAGGCCCTGCTGAGCGTTGGTTCCTTCGGTATGTCAGAACGTCTGTCTCAAATATATGTCGCTGAATTATTCTGCCGATCTAGTGACTCTCAACGGTCAGTGCACAGGCCTGAACTTCTCCTCCTTTGAAAAAGCTGACTCTCTCGATGATAACAGTGTACTGTGCCAAGGCGTGCGTTCTTTCACTTCGCTCTGCAGCCAAAATATGCCGAATGACTTACCTTTCTCATCTATGCAGTTTGATGTTCGCGACCTTCGCCGAGTTCGCCTCGTTGAAGACCCTATCCATGTCAATCAACATCATGGCCGCCGTGACCGACGTGGTGATCTCACTCTGTCTTGTCTACCTTCTCCGTCTTTCGGCGAACAGGTCCGGGTTCAAGCGGACCAACGACATGATCAACAGGATGATTGTCTTCACTTTCAACACCGGTACGTACAGCTTTGCCTTGCTCGACGTACAGCTTTGCCTTGCTTTGACTGGTCTTGCACTATCCTCGCTAATGCCTCCTGTCTTCTCGTCTAGGCCTGCCAACTAGCGTCGGTGCCCTCATGGCTTGCGTTGGCGTACGTTTTATCTTCTGGAATATGTATTGCGATAGTAGCTTATGTTTCGTTCTTTCCGAAGATCAATGCGTGGCCCAACACTTTCATTTACATGTTCTTCTTCTTGATGCGTACGTCTTTCGCAACTATTCTGCCATGTCACTTGTTCTGATCACGAGTATTCCCTCTAGTTGGTCGCTGTAAGCATCGTGATCCTTTCGAAACCAGCTAACGTAGACTGATTTCCAATACTTACCTTTTGCCACGCCTCAGTTTATACCAAGTATGCACACACCATTTTCCTAATTGTTGCTGCTCTCTGACACATTCCTTCACCAGCTCTCTCCTTGTCACTCTCAACTCGCGTGACTACATTCGCCGTGCTGCCAACGGCGACGTGCACCAAGACTCCTACTCCCTCTCCCTCCAGAACGCCACCAACCACGGCCCTCCTGCTGCCTACAGGCCTAATGGACAACTCAACACCCGTGACGACGGCATAGCCATTCGCATCGAAACAGTCAAGCAGTCCGATGCCGACGACGAGCTCGAACAGACCAAGTCGGGTAGCTTCCCTTCACATGTACGTCTTTCGTTCTCCTATCCAGCGTGATATCTCATGTGGCTGATCGTGCAGTCGGAACCGGAAATATCGCAATTGCCACAACAGAACGCGTACAACCCGAACGCGTATGGATCGAAAGTTTGAGGATACCCTGTTAGAGTCGGGCTAGGGTTAGTTGAGCCGGGCGTTGTTGCCGTTCTGCATTAGGGAAATGATAGTCATGGTGCGGCTTCGCCGTCGTTCTTTGCGTTGCACTAGAATCCGACTGGTTCGTCGTCGCCCTTGCCTAGTTAGTACGCACCGCGCCTCGTTTGTCTGTTCCTTTGGTTTTGTGTGACTGCGGCGACCGACAAAATACACCTACCCCTTTGTGATTGCGAGTATACTGCCCAATTTTACCATGCTACCAACCCCGATAATGAAATCATCTCCCCGACACAGACGTGATTAACACTGGACAATTAGTTACGGATCTGTACAAACCATCGGGCTCTGCGATATCGGTTGAATATCGTTATACATACTTAGATACGTGCATACCAGACGACGGGACTTTCGATGTTCGTTTTCTCTTATTTTGTTTATTTCAATCCAAAATCGTTCATTTCGCTGTTCACGTCTGGAACGTGGCGGCGGCTCTGTTTCATTGAACATACATACCGGAAGTATTTCCTCAACGTTCAACTACAGCTAGCAGTGGTTGAATAAGGATCCGGCGAACCAAACCAATGAACGGGATGCATAGCTACGACGCAACAAAGAAAGCCCGAAGACGGTGACTCGGGCTCACGGAATCATTCAAAAGAGCATCCGCTAACACCTGGAAACACACTAACAGCACGCAATGCGCGTAGCCGGGCTCTTCACCGTGGCTCGCATTAAGCAGGATAATATCAGGCAGAATAAGGTGCCATAATGACAAAAGCTCCCGGAGTCCGGCGGTGGCGTTACGGTCGCCGTTCATTGGCAGGTACGTACGAACCAGTGATCGAATTATACAGTCAATTACATTGTCAAGCAGGGAAAGGTGCTCAGCTGACTGAAGGTTGTCAGCCAGTCTGCACGGAAACCGAGAACGTTTGCTCGTGAGTTCGAGTTGGTCCGCGAATGCGCCACGAAGCCGGGAGTCATAGTGTGCACATGCCAATTGACCGAGATTCCTCGCCCCTATTCTCTTGCAGTAATCCACGCGGGAAAGGACGATGACCATGTACGCCTACCAAGAGGATATCAGGACTGGAGTGTAGGTCGTGACATGCGTCGAAAAAAGTGAGTGGGCCACATCGCGCCACACTGAGATGAGATCTCCGGGAGCAGAGGACACAGATGTCAGGAGGATCCTCCAAAGACCTGGCCCAAGTCAAAGTCAGCAGCACGAGAGCACCAAAATAGATCACGACACCAGAAAGAGTACCATTGATGAACGCTCTCGATGGCATATCTATCGTGCAAACGTTCCTAGACAACGCATCTCCCGTCCGCATGTGGACGAGCTCAACCCAAGACCGGACATAGAAGAGAAGGGCGCTCCAAACGGGGAGGGAAAACAACCAAATAGAAAAACTCATGAAAATTCGTAAGTAAAAGAAACACAGAAGGAGCAACCAAGCGAACCACGTCAAGATAACGAAAAATAAACGCACGAGAAGATGGATGATGGAGACAAAAGAAGAAGAGGGAAGGAATGTGATGTGGTGGGAAGTAACTGCAACAAATGATGGGTCAGTATCGTACGTACGTATAGCAAAAAAAAATGGACGATTCGAGACTGGATATGATTTCGGATTCAGGCGACTGGGATCTGTACACAAGTGGTCAATGACTCCTCCATACGTATGCAAAAAATGTGAAAAACGCGAGGAACGAAATAGAGAAGGGTCGAAGGGAGATTAGATAGGAACCACGTCGAGCCATGGCGAGGATGGTCGAGAAAGTAAAGTAGAGGAGGGGACAAGAGTGAAAGAAAACACGAAATTTTTCGATGGACGGACAGCTTTCCTGAGGGCAGGACGGGATATCATTCGATATACATGGTGGATCCTCAATAACGGGTGCGACTTTGGCTTGGTGAAGTATACAGTATTATTTGAACAGAAGTTGGAACGACGCGCCGTCTCAGGGTTTGACCATAGTGGCCGCTTTCTGCACCTTCAGCTTCATGATCGACGGGTAGCTATCGATGAGATGGACCAATGCAGCCCAGTCATTGTTATCGATGAGATTAATCGTGACCTTCGCCGTATTCTTCACGCCCAGAGCCTTGCACAGCTTGCGCCTATAGACACAACCACAGCCGGATTAGTTGACACGCACAAACCAACGATCAATGACGAGAACGAATACGCACACTCGATCTCCTGCCTGACTCTTCTGCGCCGACAACCTCTGCCCTTTCAAGCTCTCGACAAATTCGTCCGTCGCCTTCCTCACCAATGGGTCCTCAGCCTCAACCCCCGGAATCCCTCCCTCCCTCAGAATCTTCAAAACATCCTCTGCCCTCTGGTCGGCCAACGTCTTGAGCAGCGCACTCGGCGCACCTTCATTGCCACCAGCTCCGATCGTAATCCCACTTGTGGTAGGTGTAACAGGTACCGGCGACGCCGCCGCCGACGGTCCTCTCGACGACAGATCCGGAGTGCGCGGCGACACCGTCTGTGACAGACTCGTCGTCTTCCTAGCCGGCGTCGTCGGACCTTGGCCTTTGTACGACGACAGCGGTACGGCCGCAGCAGCAGGAGTCTGCTCTTCCTCTTCATCATCCTCCTCCAGACTCTCCAACACGATCTTCGCATCCTGGATCTTATTCCTCAAGATCTCGCCATTGAAAAGACACAGAGCTCTGTCGCGCTTCGGGAGCGTCATCATCAGCTCCGTCAGCTTGGCCGCCTTCTCCGGTCCCTCCAGCTTCTCCACCGCGGCTCGGATCCTCTCTTTCTCGCTCGTCGGCTGTGCGATGGAGCCAGAAGGCGAAGACGTGCGCGGAGGGGTCGAAGAGACCGAGACCGAGATCGGCGTGGACGGATGGTCGGGCGCGGACGCAGTCGCATTGAGCACATCCGGTCCAAGCAACCGCGAGTCCTGCGAGTTAGACGGCGACGGCGACTTGCGATGCTGCACCCCATTGCCGTTCCCGTTCCCAGTCGGTGAAGCCCCCGAAGAAGAAGCGATAGGACGCAATCCCAACGTGCTCCTCGCGATGTCGATCTGGTGGCTCAGCCTGACTGGATCCTGGAACGAAGAGACGATCTCGGAGAGGGACAGACCGACGAGCTGGTCGACGACGGAGTCGACTTCGGTCGCGGGCATGATGTCCATGTCTTTCAGACGGCGGGAGAGCTCGCCGGTGAGGACTTCGCGGCGAACGACGGGCGTGAGCGACGAGAGGGTGTCGTATTGCATCGGCATGTTCAGCGTGCCTGTGAGCGCGGCCTATACCATGAAACAACAAACATCGACGACGGTGAGTTGCGTTGGGTCAGATTGGGGATACGAATAACAACGAAAATCACTCACGTTATAATAACTGCCGCTGCCTCTTCTCGCCGCCTTCTCCTGCCCATGCCCCGACCCAGCCCCCTGTCCCCCTGCCTTCGTCATCCCCTCCAACTTCAGGCTCCCAAACCTGGGACTCGCCCCCTGACTGGTATACCCCAGCTTGGCCGTCCTCGCCCCGGGACTCGCCCACCCAAGCGCCTGCCCTCCAGGCCCTAGATACGCGCTGTCCCCACCTTCGCTGGCGGTAGGCGACGTCGCACCGGACGTGGATCGTGGATGGCCGTTGCCCGCGCCTCCAAATCGCTGTGCGAGCTTTTCTTGACGGAGTTGTTTGGGCTCGTGTAGGCGGACGACGAGTTGTTTGGTGCCGATGACGGCACCGTTCATGGCGTGCATTGCTGCCGTGGCTGGGAGGGGGAATATGAGATTGTGTGGTGTGGTGTGGGAAGGAACGTGTGCAAAGTTGTGAATGAGTACAAAATAATGTCGGATGGGAAGAGGAAGAAATTATGGACCGACCTTGATCTGGCGTCTGGTACGAGACGAACCCAAAGCCTCGGCTCTCGCCCGCATCGGTCCTCATAACTCGCGCACTACAGGTAACACCAACAAAACACGACAAACACCGCCCTCGTCAACACACGCAGCGGCCTCCCGACATAAAAGTGAACCAAACGATACGAACCTGACGATATGCCCGAACTATTCATCCACAAAACCTCAATTAGTGTGGCGTTTCAGGGGTTGAAAATGCGGGAATCGCTCACCCGGTGAAAATGCTGGAACAACCCATTCGAATCGATACTCGCGTCCAAGTTCTACATGCACCAAACGTCGTCAGTCTCTCGCTCTCTCGCTCTCGGCTCTACCACCCAACCATCATCATTCGTAATACAAGACAGCTCACCTTGCAGAACAAATTGCACGGATCGATCAACCCACTATGACTCGTTGACCCAGGCCCATGCAACGGCGCCAACTGAACCTGCTGCCCCGGCCCATGTATAAACGACAACGGTGACGAAGGCGACTGCGACTGCAGCAGATGCGGTGGCGTCACAGGCGATCGCAACGGATGATGTGCCGGGCCAGGAGACAATTGTAGAGCTTGGTGGGCTGGTGAGAGGGGGTGGCTGGGACGGCCTGGTGAGAGAGGATACGGTTGTGCGCGCGGAGACAAGTGCGGGGAGTACTGTTTTATGAGAGAGGAAGAATAAATTGGGAGTTAGTAAGTCGATTGTGGGATGTAAGATAAGGGACAAGCTGAAAGTGGCAGGAGGGTATGAATGTGGATCGTTGTGCGATATCGAACCAAAAACCAGACTGGACAGAACCAACGCCGTGAGAAGAGCGATGATCTGGAGTCGGACGTCGTTTACCCTTCTCAACGGCCACGGGTGCGCAGTGAAAGATCCGATCACACCATGCTCGCCTGGCCGACGACGACATGCCACGACATGGCCCTTTCGGTCATGTCGATGAAAATTGAAGGACGACATGGTAGGGTATGATGTTGTGTCGATTGGCCATATATGATCCAGTTTGCGTGGTCAAATAGCCGCAAAATGAGCTGGGAGATGGCCCGCCTCCTTTCGCCAGGCAAATATCGGTCGGATCCCGCTTGTTAGGGCCAGGACCTCGAACAGTCCTGCCTCATATACTCCCAACGGCGTGCAGCGTATTTCACGATATTTTCGACGCAAAAACCCATGAAAAATTAGAGCAAGTAACTCACTTGTCGCTGGTATGGCGAGCCAAAGGATACTGCTCCCGAAGGCACGAACGACGGCGCACTTGCGCTAAATTCCGGATGATTCCCACTCGGTGTCCTCCTCGGCTGATAGATCTGCACCGCGATATTCTGACCCTCAACCTCCGCACAATGCATCTCCCTCTCTGCGAACTTTGCGTCGTCCTCGTTCCAAAACTCAATTACTCCCGTGTCCTTTCCGAAGGCGGTGTGGGTGCGTGCGGAAGCAAGAGCACCAAAGGGACGGAAGAGAAGGTAGAGTTGAGTGTCCGTGTAGCCTGAGGGGAGCTGTTTGACGAGACGAGGTGAGGCATTAGGAGGGGGTAAGGGCGTGGGAGGGTTTGTGGGCGGGTACGGAGAGAGGACGAGGCTGGCTGATGGGTTCGCACCCGGGATGGGATATCCTTGGAGCGTTGCAAGAGCCATTTCGGCTGCGAGAGAAAGAAAGACAGAGGACAGTGTAAGTACAGAACGCGTGTTGGGCATGCACATTCGACCGCCTGCTCGCAAGACGCTGTAGCCGACAAGACAGCTGCTTGATTTTCCATTCAAACTGTCGCATAGCATAGCCGAAATTCATTTTCTCTCACTCTCAACCGCATCCTTCGCCATGGCCGGTGGCTTCTCGCTAGCGTCGGCGCAAGCAGACGGTTTCGGTAGATGCAGACGATGATGCGCCACGCACCTTTCTCGAGAAATTTAAACTCGATTGTTCCAGAAAGCGGCTTCGAGGCATCATCGCGGGGTATCTTGGGCCTAAAAGGCGCACATGTCGCAAAACAATATGCCAAATTCTCGTCCGTTACGTGCGCGGGTAGGGCTGAGATGTAGAGAATCGGCTCATGCAGGTACGGATGTGGCTCCGGGATGTGCCCGTTGTTGTCGTTCTGCATTCTGCACACCCGATCAGACTGGAGACTGGAGAAGAAAAAAGAAAGAAAAGAAAATGAGGGCGTTCGGCTTGCGCTCGAGACGGCTGTACAAAAACAAGCCTCAAAATGATCAAAATCTGGGAGGCCGACAGCCACGTGCCGTCCTCCCACGCCGGTTCCGCACTAACCTCACCTTCACAATTCAGCCGATCTCCTTGGATTTATTCTATGGCTCTTTCGTCTGGTATTTCGTCTGGAATTCTTTCTGTCAATACAGATTATATCGTGATATATATGACCTTTATCCTCCAGCACTTCTCCACCAATCCAGTGAGTGGCGTCAGTACCTCGAGATGGCACCGAGTCTCGACGCATCGTCCGGAGTCCGACTTGCATCATTGAATAGATATAGTAAGCCCTACAATATAATAGGACACTATTTCATATCATGCATGCCTACGGTAGGCTCTCTGCAGTAGTCCTCATCGTTTGACATACTTGTTTGCACCGGACGGTTATTTGTGCTGCCCAACTGCGTCAACTCCTCCGAGTCCTACCATCCTGTTTCTTCGCCTTCAGTAGCCGATACATTTGTCTAGTCTTCGCCGATCACCTTTTCTCGCTGGACTGAGGTGAAACTCTCTTATATCCGTGAATTTATAACATCACTCTCGAATTGACCCCATCTTCCCCAGTGGCGTCGATATATTCGTATTGGTTTTGAGACAATTCCAAGGCATCGTAGTCGGAGCTCGACTTGCGGTCATTCGAATATACGTGACAACTCTCCGTTCAAGAATGCCCTTTTGCGAGGCAGTCGGCAGGCGCTCTGCAGTCCTTTTCATTATTCGATGGAGCGTCGCTATAATAGTAGACCTGCGACCCGAAGCGCCTCTGCAGCCTGAGTTTAGCTATGTGTGCGATCCAATACGATTATCATTGGACCGGTGTTCGTCTTTCCTCGCTTTTCCTCATCTCTAAGTCTTATAGTGCCCTCAGACTGGATCATTATCATAAGGCAAGACCATCACTTCGCTCTGGTATGCAAACACGGGCATGAACAGCGCAAGTCCAGCTTTCTGCCGAGGCAAATGTGCCAGTGGATGTAGACACGGTACTGGAGCCTGACACTTGGACGGCGATGTGCATGGGCCTTCGGTCAGACCGTCAGATATGACCAAGGGTTTTTTCAAGGAATATTCCACCTCTTCTTCCTTTCTTGCTTGGCTATGGCACCTCGTCCCATATCCGGTGAGTGTCCTTCTTCCGTGTTCGTTCTTTCGACGTATACATCCGACCGATTGCTTACGACCTTTAAGGAACCCTTTGCTCTAAGTTGCGCACTGTATCATAGCTTGCAGGAGACCCGGGGAACTCGCAGAGCGTGGCTCTCGTGACAGTCAGTGCTATTGATGTATGCTGTGAAGTAGTGCGTATCTACTAGTATGACAATCACATCACTCTCTTCTTAATCATCCATCGTACTCTAGGTCAACATTAGCTCTAGGAGGTTTCTGCATCATGAAGAGAAACGGCGCTGCCGCCATAGTAATCTTCGTATAATACGAACGCCTCCAGCTGCTAGACGCTCGCCACATCAGTTCGTTCGCTCCAAATTGACTTACGGAGAGAGTCGGACGATAAATTCATACGGAAAGATCCTACTTCGCCTCAGTGTGGCACCACAGCCCATGATCAGTGAGCGTCCTTCTTTGCTAGTTTTGACACAGACTTATCAATACCTACCTATGATCGTACAGCCAAAAGCTCAGGTCCGTGAAACTCTAATATCGTCGAGAATGCAACTCTGACCTTGCCAATCTAAGTGCGGACGTGTAAGTGCCCTTTACTCTCGACCTCGTTTACCCACAAAATGACATGGAGTAATTCGGGGATTCATACTTGCAGATTCAGTTTGAGCCTTAATTCGTACTCATACCACCAATATGTACAGGAAGCAACAGCATTATCCAGCGCCAAACCCCAACCGATGCACGACTCGTCACTGCACTCTCCTGCCTTTGCCCATCCTCCTCCAAAACCTCAGGTATGCATGACCTTTCATGACTCCATGGTGGTGATGCCTTCAAGTGTAGACGCCTCTTGGCGTAAAAGTCTGGGACGAGCGAGAGAGATAAATCGTGAGATTGGGCGGGATACCAGCGCGACGCCTCTGGTGCTGTGTCGAAAGCTTGTCTGACTCAGTGAAAGAGGATGCATGCATCGCGCTAGTGCATGAGTGCCAGTTTGTGTGGGTGCGTCATGTGTCCATGTACGGGAGCGACAGCGATGTGCGACGGGAGAAGTAGAGGAGCAATGGGAGGGATGGGGAGGGTTTCCAGAGAGGGTCACGATGATCGGAAAATGCGGTGAAGGCGTGCCAAGAAGGAGCTCTATTTAGGTCGTAAGTCCATGTTTCATCCTGATTGACCGTCGCTGGAAATTGGTTGCTGAACCTTTATACTTTCTTCACCCTGTTGTGGCCTGCCATAACATCGCCTCGTCTCGTTTCATTGACTTGATGTTGGCTGTATGGACATTCCGGGCAAGGACAGTGAAGGAGATGCGTAGATGGCAAGACCCATATCCACAAGATTCAGAGTCGCGGTGTGAGCCATTCGAACGAGGTTGGATTGATCGTGTAAGTGCCCTTGAGAGGTATAGGACATTCCCGTTCGAGAGGGTTTCTTCGGTATTGATGATCTTGTACAGATGACGGGCAGTTAGTGAGGTGTGTGCACGGACCATCACAACCACGTTTTCGGTGAGTATCACAAACTTCCTGCTTCGGTACATCATCATGGTAGATCTTCAACGGAGGCTCTTTGTCCGGATACGTACAGTTGCATCAGGCTCGGCACCCGTTTTTGCTCAAAGCGTTCTATGAAATAGAAAGGAAAATAACCGCCTTGTCATCCTGCTGGTCTCGACGCGTTCGCATTCAACGACACAGACCGAGCCCATCCAAAACCGGGTCCATCGGAGTCTTTCTCGTCACCTGCCTTGCCAACTATTCGCATCTCTGGCAGCCACTATTGTCCGAGATGTTGGTACTTATGCAGACCGTGTACTGCATTGGCGTCGAGCATCATCTCCTCGGAGGTCGACCTCTGGCAATAAATTGTGCCACTAATTCTCTGCAGAACAATCACCGTATCCTCGTTGACCTGCCGCCCTCACTACCGACCATTGAAAGAGGGTACGTACAGTGCCAGAACTCAGCGCTCCATGCTCGATGTTCGGCATCCCCAAGGCTTGACTAAGCCTAGAATCCAACCAGCATCACACTTCACAAGTTCATCTCGCGAATACCAAAGAAGCAGCCTCGAGCTCAGCGCTCAGTCTCAGCCTCAAGCTTCAAACCTGCCACATTAAAATCAGTTCCCACCTGCCCCATGCCTAGTCATCTACAAATTACGCCGACAGTTCCACTTCCTACGCTACAGCACCCACACCCACACATAGCCCATCCGTCCAAGATCACGATGCATGACGCACATAAACAGCATATCGATATCGCAATACGACTTCAGCAGCTTGCACGACCCCGGAGTACAGTAGGAACTTGTACTTAAAAGTGCTTCGGGCAAGACACCGCGTAAGCTTCTCATCGGGATCCACACAGGCACTCATCAGTGTGTAACCTTCACCTACGCCACCCGCATCATTTGTCCTCATTTGTCAGCAAAGTTACCTACAATGTACTACTCCTTCTTCATCTTACTGAAGGAGATCCGAATTCGAATATGTCCTACGCGAACTTCCTTTCTTCTCGATGCGGACCAATGACCAGCGATCGGGAGATTCGAAACTTTGAAGGTACCAAGGACTCGACTCGGAGTTGTAACTTATAACGATATGCTTCCCGCGTGCGAACATCTGCGGACATTGGCATACGGCAGGGATGAGATGCTTGAGCTCAACCAGATCTACTGGAGGGCACGAGGCGTCCTCGAGGCGGTCGGTGGGTATGTAACGTAGGTCTCAAAGCTTCTTGTTCGAGAAGGGTCGTGTCCGAGTGGTGTCGGGGCTTTGGGAGGTGGAGTGAATATTCACTGGCAGGCGAGAAACATGATTATATATATGCGAGACAGGGTATACATAACCAATCGTGGTAAATAAGCTGTCGCAGTCGTCGAATATAGTATCATAGCAGAATCAGATTTCGGGCATAAGGGCATGAGCATGGGCATAAACATGATGTATGCGGTCGTAAGTAGTGATGGAAGAGAATTGGATAGTAATGTTCGTAGCGAAGCACGGGGATGAACGATGTATGAGAATGTGGGTCCGAACGTCGTCCGTCGTCCGTGAATTTGATATATACAGAAAGCAAGTGAGTAACACAACAACTTGAAAGAGCAGCAGATATAGCCACAGACGCCGTCATTGACGAACGGCAAGAGTAGGGATGGGGAACAGACAACAGAGAGGACCCAAGGACCAAGACACCGATATAACACACAGAGCAAAAGAAATATGAAAACACTCAACGGCAAGCCAAGTAGATACATACAGAGTCGTCATCATTTTGGACGTCACCGAGTCCCATTGTTCGTGTCCCATGTAGCATGTACGCACCCGTGCGCAACTCCGGGATAGTTATTTGTGTCGTGAGCGTCGTTATTCGAATTTACCTTCTCTTCCTCAACACTCTCGAGGGACTTCCGCCCGCGCTGGACTCCTCCCTCTCTGCATCAGCCGACTGCCTCGTCCGTCCCCTACCGTTCGCGCCAAACCCAGCAGTCCCGAAGTTCACGAACTCAAGTTGTCCCTCAGCATCCTCCCCGGCCCCATCGCGTTTCTCTCCCCTGTCGCCCTCCACCTCGTCTTCATCGTAGTTCTCGTACTCCCGCCTAGTCCTCTTACCCGTGCTCCGTCTCCCGGCACCGGCAGAGAAACACAGTGCCGAATGGGACGAGTACGAATAGGCACGGCCGCGTCCTGCACCGCTGTTCAGACCGCCCAACGGATACGACGCGGTCGAAGAGGAGAGTTCGTCCACTTCGATGTCTTCGGCGCCGGCTGGTTGAGAACGAGAGGCAGAAGCTGTAGAAGCGGAAGGCTGGGTAGGGCCCTGGGTGTTTCCGATCCCGTGCGTGCGCATGTGTCGTTTGGCATTCGAGCGGACCGTGAATGATTTGGTGCAGTTAGGGACGGTACACTTGAACGCTGCGTGACCAGAGACAATTCAAAAAAGAATCACGTAAACAGTTAGCATCGTTTCAATCAAAGCAACGTTTAGGGTAACAAAGAACGCCGCGCGAGAAAATGAAAAGCGGAATTTCGAGAAAATCAGAAGCGATGAGAACCGTCGCAAAGGGAAGAAAGAGGCCAGAAAAGCTTACGTTTTGCTCCGCTGTGCGAATTCATATGCGTCGAGAGTCCGCTCGGTCTTGGGAACCTTTTCCCACAGAGCTCACACGGGTGCATCTTCGCCCTCTTCTGGCCTTGTGGCCCCCAGCCAGCACTGCCGTTTCCTCCCGCTCCTCCATCGCCGCTTCCATTTCCGGAGCCTGAGCCGGAGTTGAGATCGGAGTTGGCGGCGACGGCGTTGCGTGAGGCGAGGGATTCCTCGATGGGCTTGATCGTCCAGGGCGAGTTGGCGTCTTCTTCCTCCTCGGCGGTCATGGTGTACACGACGGGGGCGGGGATCTGCATGTGGTTAGACTTGCTGTCGAGGTCTCGGGAGCTCGAGGGACGAGGACCGGGAGAAGACGAGGAAGGACGAGAAGAGTTGATGTTTTGGTTGAGATCGTGGTCGCCGCCGTTGAGCGATGTGGCGGCCGTGGAGAACGAGAGGGCGGGAGAGGAAGAGAGACCGATGATGTTGTTGGTAGTGTAAGCTTCGAGGGTCGTGCTGCTCGAGTCGGATGAGTTGCTACACATTACAATGAGACAATGCACCGATACATTGAGGGAGAACAATCATGAAAATCAGTGAATTATGGACATAATATAACGGTCGTACAAAGACTTACCTATCCTTCTCCGTGTCTTTGTCTCTCCTACCCCTCGTCTTCTTTTCCTTCCCTTCGTCCACGCGCATCACATCCCCAAACGCCGCGAACTCGTGGCTCATACCCTGGTACCAAACCTCTCCGCTCTCCCTCTTCAAATCCTCGATCTTCACCAAGAACGGGTCGTCATGCTCGTCCAACGGCTTCAAGACCAAACTCCTCGCCTTTCTCCCGTTCCTACCACCGTTACCAGCCGCCACTACCTCACTCTGGCCGGATCCACTGATGTCGCCGTCCCTCTCGGACGCAGGCTCGGCTGCCTCCAGACGGAACGCGAGAACGGCAGGTCCGAGGTCGTGCTCGTTGATGCTGCTCTCGACGGTCGTGCGACGGCGTTTAGGAACTGGTCTGCCGGGGAGTTGTTTGCGCTGGGCGGTGGTGTCGTCGGGGAGTGACGTCTTACGAGATGGCATGGGACGGGAAGGAACGGAAGGGGACGCGGTAGCGGAGCTTGGGACGGGGTGGACGTAGGACGGGACCGTCAGCGACGAGGACGAGGAGTACGAAGGGTATGGTGGGATAGGAGGCGAGGACGGAGAGCGCCCGTTAGGGCGCTGAGTCTGCTGCCCATCGACGAACGGGAGGAAAGAGTTGACGGAATCGAACATCCCAGCACCGGCATTCCGTGTGAGGTCCACGCTGCTCATGCGGCGAGGCTGAGAATAATGCCCAGCGCGAGCGCCGTTCATGGCGGATGGGTGGGGCGTGGTTCCATTCGAGCGCGAGTAAAGGTGCGGCGAAGAAGTGGATGTGGAAAAGCCGTTGCCAGCCCCGTCATTGAAAGTGCCACCAGGCATCGATGAAGATGGAGGTTGGAGGGCGGTACGGAGGTGGGATTCGGATCTGGTAAGACTCAATCCGTCTCCAAGCCTGGAAGAACCCGAGCGGGAGTCCGAACGAGCGGTCAATGACCCACCGGGACTCGGATCGCGACTGGTTCCATTGTTGTTCGACAACAAACGGATTCCGTTTGCGCCGCTCAGAGCGTTGTCGAGATGGTGGTGATAAGCCGACGATATGGAATCGACTGGCGGGAAATGTGGCGAGTTATTGTGGGAGCTATAGGACTCGCCCGGAGATGAACGCGGCGAAGATGAGGATTGGAAATGTTTGCTGGGGTCTGTGTGATGGGACAGAGTGGTGGAAGATGGGTTGTGAGAGTTCTGCTGAGATGAATACCCCGTAAGTGCATATGAACCGCCTGCGCCACCGCCACCCCCGCCTGCGTAAGACTGAGGAGCTCCGATGTCGTAGGAGAGGAGGGAGTTATTTTGCTGGACGTAGTTGTTGTAGGATACCGGCTGGGAGGCGGAAGCGGAAGCAGATGTGTATGGTGTGATACCGCTGTCATGGGTGGCACCGGAGGCAGGCAGCCAGGTGGCGAATCCGCCATTGTTGCTTCCGTCGCCCGTCGTGTCGTGCATGGCAGAAGTGACAGAGTGATAAAGATCCGTGGAGGTAGGTGGCGTAGTCACAGAAGTTCGTTGTGATGATTCCGGAAAGGCGGCTGCAAGCGAGGAGGAGGACGAACTAGTATTGTTCGAAGCCGCGAGGTGTGGGTGCTGTGGGAGATGAAGGCTATGACTAGAAGTGGCTGGTGGTGGCTGCACGGAAGGGTAGGATGAGGAGTACATAGATGAGAGCGATGAAGACGTGGGCTGATTGAGATCGGAGGTGGTCCACGTCGTTCCGGTGTGGTTGGGCCACTGTGTCAATCGTAAGAGGGGTTGAGTGGCGTCGATGGGGTCATAGAGAGAATTGCGTACATTCGAAGCATTTCCGAGCCCGGATGCAGGTATGGGTTGCGATGGAGCGTGCGATTGCTGTGAAACAAAACCAGACGAAGATCCGTTGAGGTCGTATTGCGTGTTGCTAGCGTTAGAGTGCATGAGGCCGTTCGTGTCCAGCGCTGTGGCGGATCTGTAGAGATGTTGGGGATGACCGGCAGAGGCCATCGAGCGCTGACAATGACGAAAATTGGCTGTATTACGAGCGAAGCGGGATGAGCACAACGTCTGAAACGGAAAGGGCAGGAAGGGCGAAGCGGAAGGGCAAGAGAGGCGCTGCTAGACGTATATAAGTAGTGTCGCCCTTCGGGTCGCAGGCTAAACAAGCAGGAGGGTCGACGTGAGGCTCGTGGAAAAGACGAGGCCTTGATGACGGTCCCAATCAAATAACAATTCGAGTTTTGCTCAATCTCGGATCTCTGTTGTAAATCTGGACACGACTCAAAGAATCTCCAATGAGACACCGGACACACTGTCGCACACACGGCCTCTCAATTGCACCCCCTTCGCACGACCTGCCCCGCACGACGGACGGGACACGTACAGCCTCCTTCTCTCCCAACCAGGATGTGTGGCCCCATTTGATGCTGCCCGTTTCCGTCCCTTGAGAATTCGAGAGGCCGCTATCGTCCCTCCATCCCGTCCTCGATTAAACGCTATCGCAGCGCCCACTAGCTCGCCGCGTCGCCCCAGGTGTCATCACCCACACACGGCAGCAAACCTCCCCGGGTGGACCAGACGGCCAGATGCGGAAACCGAGGACAATGAGAAACGCGTACACAAATGACAACAATGCGGATCCCGTCAAGAACATTTCCTTATATGGCAGAAACACGTGCAATTGGTGCAATTTGGGATCGGGCGTCTCGATCCGTGCATGCGGCGCCTGCTTTCGATTTACACGAGCGTGCCTTCCTTTTCTTCGACAGCTCTTCGCCTTTCATTCCAACGCCTCCGTTCCAACCAGACTCACAGGCACAATCTGATCTCCTGCGAACTCTTTCGCCACATCCTGCCATCTGTTGCTCGCATTTATCTGATCCCTCTCTTCGTCCCGCTCGCCTTGGTGTCGGTTAGCAACGTCGTTGGCGATCTGGCAGCTGTCAAACCCCTTGGTCGTCTCCGTCGTCGTTCGTCCTTTGCAATATCTTGACTGTTTTATCCAGGTCACTATGCATTTCCGCCGGCATCACCTGTGTTTCGACTAGAATCACTCACTGTGAAACTCGGCCTCGATTTCTCGTCTCCAAACTATATGGGAGCACATAGTCGGGCTCCGTCTTTTTCCGATCTACCTTGTCAGGGGACCCAGATGCTGATCGTTTCAAACAACGGCGAAGTCAGCCAGTCACAGGCTGAGCGTAGTATGGTCTGTCTCCCCCCTTTCTCCCTCGTCTTGCTCCATATCAACGACGCCGTCGTTCGACGTTGGATGGCTAGACCCTCCCAAAATTTCATGGCATGCTATGTTCTAGACTATATGGGCGAACTCGGGCCTCTGTGAACACACATGAACCTCTTCATGGCAAAGGAAGACAGAATGGAGATAGCGGACCACCACGACGGAGTCATGATTTCGGACTCTCATTCACAGGCAAAGTTCTCAAAGCCCCGTTTTTTTTCTCTTGTTTTTCGTCTTCTTTCTCCCCGATATGGCCGTCCCAATCCTTGTCAGCCATGGCAACGGGCTGAGATGACCTCTAGATTTCGAACTAGACAGCAAAAATCTCGGGGATCGCTGGCTCCCATGCTCCTCTGGGATTGTGTCAATCCTTAGAGCGGAACTGTAACCCGAGACTACCCGACTCGCGATTGTCGGAGGTCAATACGTTCAGATTGATCCTCTCATTTTTTCTCCACATTTTCTACATATGTTGTCCAAGTCTGGCCCTTGTGCCAAACTTCAAGGGTGTACGCCATTTCGGCGGCCGCAGTCTGTCAAACAAACCATTTAGACTGTGACAGTATCCCGTGCACTCGCATGACCTCCAACATGTAGACGAAACACAGAACGCATCCGCATGTCGGTCGCGGACTCCTACACACTTACATATTGCCACAGGAGTCGGAGCCCCGAGATGTTTTCTCTGTCCGTGACGTCGCACTCCAATCGCTTCCCTACATGGATGAACCATTCTGCATAGACCACAACATGGCGATCAACTCTCAACCTTAATTTTTGTGATTTGCGCGGACCGAGATGTGTGATCAAACATGTTGCCTGCGTTTCAGCTTGGATTGCATCCTGTTTGGTCGGTCGAGTTGTTAACATTATTTTGTACTCTTGCGTCATATAGACCTGCTTTATTTTATTCCTTCGGGGACAAGTTCCAGCGACACTGCTGGTACAGGTCGGGTTATTCAGGTTGACGGACGGTCATTCGGGGTTTACAACATTTGCGCCACACCAAATTGTCTCTACTACACGAAGCAGTCTATATCTCGCAGGCCAAATCTTCACCTCTTACTCCATCCTCCCTACGATAAGAAAGGACACCGAATTTTCTCCCTATTGTAGGTTTCGTTCGCCTTGTGCCCCTGACCACTGATTCTGTTCAAGCTTTAGATCTTTAGACACGGCAACTTTTGTTATGTTGACGACGGTGGCAATGTCGCAGAGTAGTCTATTTGCAGCGTTCTACGGGCAACTACTCATGAGCGCTGGTTCACCGGGTGCAATTCTATTCCTGCCACTCTTCTCGTTCTCCGTTCTACTCTGCTTCGCCCCATAATCGTTCTCTCTTTCTCTAGCGTTCACGTACACTAACGTTGCCGCGGCAGTCACGCTGTCCATGCTGACCTACTCTATTCCGTGTAGGAAAGTGCCTCACCCACAATCATGCTCTTGGTTCGGATCTATCAGAATCGTCTGGCCATCAACGTCTCCGATATTTCGAAATCCTGATGAGTGACCAAATCCCTTCCCGTCCTTCCTTCTTCACCGTCGATCTGATGCGCTATTGATGTCAGGTGTCTACGATGGTACTGTGTGTTCAGCTGCAAGAAAAGGGTCCGAGGAGAGCCTGCGCTGCAAGTACGCATGCAACAACGTACATACTTACGGGATGAGCGGAACGGTGACGGGACCTCGACTTATGGCCCTCTTCGAAAGCTTGCTGAACTTACATGTGCACATAAAAGAGTACTTCCATTCCCGTTCCTCTCAGATACATACACTCGGAGCAAGACGAGCGAGTGTCATATAATTGCAAGCTCTCGAGTTCAACGTTCAGGGCTGACGGAGTCCGCGCCGTCGATCTGATCCCCTCTTTATTTATTGACGCTACAAACATCTATCTCCGAGCACCCCAGCCGCACAGAATGTCTAACGTGAAGCTCTAACAAGACGAAAGCAAAGATAGATTTGGCTTACGCTTAGGGTCGGAACCTACTTGTACGTATTACGATCGAAATGAAGCAACTCCGACTCTGAGCTGGAGAGCATACTTGGAAGTAAGGTAACTCGGACTGGACACGAAAACTCTTTGGTCGCCGGTGGCAGTAACTTCCGTCTCGCATTCGGAGTCTAAACACACATTGTTGTGAGAAGTGGTTCAGATTAATTGCTGGTCCAGCCGCTGGTGAGGTATTATGGCTTTCATTTTTGGGATATCGGACTTGGGATGTTCATCCTCAAGGCAACTCAAGGCAAAGAGACAAAGCGCCGAGGCGCGAATGCAGAAATTCAATATGTGGCGTAATCAGCGCTCCGTCCACAATACAAAGAAGTCCTTGGTCCTCCCCAAAAATGGGTAATAATCGATTGTTCTCCCACGTGAGATGCCGAAACATGCGAATCACAATCGTTGTCTCTCTTTCTAGAGACAAGATCCATTTGTTCAGACCAGCTTCATGTACATTCCACAGTTACCCCCATCACCGCTTTACGCCCTTCTCATTCATCTAAGCACGGACGCCTTTCCAAATAGGACACAAAGCACTCTCGTCTCCTCCGCCAAGAGCGGAACAACAGGGCACACGCAACCTTCCACCCACTGCCCACAAAGCGGTGACCTTCAACTTCTTGTCGCGGGTTTTTGAGGCGGACTGCTCGGATTCTCAGATTCGTACTCACTAGATCTGGAAGGACGTTTGTGTGCCCGGCAGCTGCCATATCTGTACAAACATATATAACCTGTACTGGTACGAAGGTTACGGCTGGGAACGTTACTCACAGGCAGCAGCTCTCCGTCTCTCCTCGTGTATTACGTCGTGCGCCCCATTCCACTCTTCGATTCTGGCAGAGCGTCCAAGCCCCAGTTCGAGTTCGAGAGCATTCTGTGTGTTTCAGAAGAGGTTGAGCCACGAGTTGCGACGTCAGAACGCATCTAAATTTTCCGGCTCACCGAAGTCCTCTCCACAAGTTCCCTCCACAATTGACTCGAATTCCCAGAAGATCGATGAACATCACCTGCGAAGCTGCTCGAGAACGTCTTTCTCAGCAAATTCTATAGATCAACTATCACCATGGTCCATCAAACGGGTGACCTTTCCAACCGTTGCGTCTCAACTTCCGCGCATGAGTAACGTGATGTTGCATCATAGCCTGATGGTACAGGCACGAATGAGCTAAACTAAGGACTCAGACGACAAGAACGACTGTATATCGGGACGCAAGACTAGACCTATGTCGTAGGCAATACTGGCTTGACATCCTGAGTCTGACGTCGCGCAGCGTTACGCTCCAACCACCTTCCCGCCACCACAGACCGTGTTGCCCATCGCTCACCCACCGACCGGTGCATTTCCACCACACGCTTCGGAGATGGCACCTCAACGCTTTGCTTACCATGACGCACACTTCTTGTCGAGAAGTCGTGTGCCGTACCAGAGAACACTGCCCGGCCAATAAGTCGCGATGGAGATAGGTTCACAGACTTCCATAACAATAAAATACGCACGCAGGGCCACAATCCCATGTGCCACCGCTCTTTCATCCGTTCTGCCAACTCGGCGGAAGCCGTCCCCGACAGTGAGATTATATTCTGCTCACGGTCTGGTTGCAATGAAGCATGCTGGGCACTGTCCATGGAAGCCTCAGAAGCACATCATACATCGCAGGAACACAGTAAAATGACATCCGCAAAGTCCCGCGAGCGGAAATGAGTGGATGCGTAGGAACATCTTGTGCGGCTCGAATTTGAAAGGTACCAAGCGCGCAGACGTGTACCGTAGGTCATGAAGAAGAAACATTCCCCACGGGCTGGCAAAGTGCGGCTCCGGCGTGTAAACTACTCGGAGCAAAGCATCTCTGTAGTATTCAAAGCGCTATCGCTAGACCACGGAAATAAGGACCGATATAGCGATGTGAGTGTTTTGCACTGACTCAATGAACCAAGTTGAGCGAGTCTTCTCGGTATGTCTCCCAACCAGTGACTGCTTTGAGCTCCAAAGATTATTTTAAGTAACCGGAGGCCGACAGTCGGTGTCCCTACCGTGAGTCCAGCGTCGCCAATCCGTCAACAATGCGGTGAGCCTCAAGGAAAGCCTGTTCCCACTTTCTTCTGCGGATCCGATCGCGAAGCACAGTCCAAAACCAAATGATGCTTCATAACGCATCGGCGCATGCACAAAACGTCAAACGCCGCAAGAATTACTTCAATCGGTTCGATGCTAGGCGGGAGGACGAACCTTTCGAAGGAGGGGCACGCGAAGGAGGGCTGGCTGGCTATAGGGTGTAGGGGCATTCGGCGTCACAGTGGTGCACGATGACTTGAATAGTAACGCGTGAGGACTGACTTTTAGTTGGTGACGGCAAGATCAAGAAAGTCGGAAAGAACAAACTCACGCCGAGAGGTTGGCGCAAAAGAAAGATCGGAATATCCTACACGGCGATATAGCGGAGGCAAACAGGCCTGAGCGCTCGAGGAATCGGCGGCGGAGATGAAAGGGCTCCCGCATGCTCGTATACAGAGCGCCTTCGCTGACAGGGCTCGAGGAATCGTTGGAAGAGTCATCTGTGATGTTGGTTGTTCTGCATCGCTTACCGGATGGTTTCGGTTACGATGTTCATGTCGCTGAGTGGCGCGAGGGCCATAGACCTTCGGCGTGGGATGGGAAAAGACCTTCATTGATGTCATCGGAAACGACTGAACCGTCGACGAGCAGTAGACATAACGAAATAAACGTGCTCGCGACAGTGAAACCTGCGATCGTCAACCAAAAAATCATTCCAGTGTGCACAAGAAAAAGTAAGCCACAAGAGTCCAAAACGCTCGATACTCAAGACATCTCCACGTCCTCGTTGACTATCGCCGCTGGCTGTCCGCCCGCCACGACCCCCAGTCTCGACGCTATTGCGGGTGGGTTGCCGGCAGCTGCAGCTGGCGCAGGACCCATGAACGCATCCAACTCGCTATCAAGCTCTTGAGCAGTCTTCGGCTTCTTACTCTCCCTGGGACCTCTGCCTGCGACAGCCGTGACGCCCCCAGGAGCGCCCCGACCTCTCCTGCCTCCACGTGCTGCAGCCTGTGGTGCGCGCCCGCCTCGTCTAATCGTGTTGCATAAGACAGGTTAGCAGTGGGTTTGGAAGAGACAGAACAGAACTACGACGAGCGGATGAATCCGTCTAAAAAAGTGAGTTACTCACGCGGCTACAACGGCACTATCTCTCGCCTTCTTCTCCGCCGTACCCAACCTCGCAATCAGCGGCGCCTTCTCCCTTCCTCCCGCACCTGCCAATCCCATTCTTGCCATCAACGATGACTTCGGCCCGCTTGGAGTGCCTGTGGGGACTGTCGCGGAACGCATCCGGCGAATTGGAGGGCCTTGGGTGTCGTATTCAATCGAGATAGGCTGGCCTAGGTAGATGAAAGAGTAATCGGTCAATATACGGCCGCACTTCAGGGAATCAGTGAGAGTAAAGAAAAAATGCCGCGGAACGGGACGTTGGGTTAACCTTCGTACCAATGCATCACAACGGTAAAAAGCCGGGGAAACTCAAGTGAGCGGAGATGTTCTGCGTGCGAGACACAGGACATCGTAGACTCGGACACAAGTACGTCCAGCCCGCAAGCATAGGAGCATGGAGATGTGTGCGCATTCTGTATGCCAGGAATAGTCACAGCATGTGTCGAGACCATATAGAAATCGTGGACACAGCCTGACAAAGCTTTGGGCACAACCCTTATCAATCCTACCACCACCGACGATGTTCGGGAGGTGGTACATCGAATAATTCACGCACACTGTACGGCAAGCATATCCCTGCACCACAGTCCATGGAAACGAGACACCGTCGGCACTTTGTAACATATGACGTGTTCAAAATCTCATCGTTCAGCAAACGACATCTGCTCGTCGTAACCCACATCTGCGCTCTTCATGCGAGAGAAAAACAGACCATCACCACACTCGGCCTGGCTTCCAAGACAAGTTGAAGCGTAACGCTTCGCCAAATATGGCCCTCTCGTGTCCCGATAACTCCGACTCAGAGTGAGTGGAGTGAGATCCAAAGTGATTGATCTCAATCAGAGTTCGAGGGGAAGAAATTGGGCCACTACGAAAGTGCGGGCTAGTCTAGGCCTTGGTGAATGTGAAACATGACTGGCGAGGCTGGTGCCAAGGCGAGACCCATGGCAGGTCAGAGGGTTTTGGCTTGCCTTCTCTGCTACCAAAAGACACCGATGGGGGAGGTCCAGAAATAGAGAAAACGGCGCTTTGTAGCCTGTTAAACTGTCGAACATATGGCAGAAGACAGTCCGCAAAAGTATACGATGTACCCAAGAACACGGTGTGCAAGGTTCACTCCAGAGGCAGTGTGTGTAAAGGATAACGAGCATCGTAGGAAATAGTAATATGACCGCAAGAACATCTAGAGATGAAGATAGTGTGACTCACCCTTTGCGAGAACACCTTGGAACTGCTCCTTTGCTTTGGCCGCTTCGCTCGCGGTCTCAAAGGCGATGATCGCTACACCCGTCGAGCGTCCACTGCGGTCGTACTATCGTCCGGGATACCGACGGTCGAGGAGGTGAACAAGGAGGAAAGCGTCAACATGCGTGCCAGTGACTTGCAAACGGAAGTGTAGACAGTCTTTAGATCCGTTCGAGCCTCAATTCCTCTCAGTCTTCGTCGCGCATTGACATCACCGTGACACAGGAGAGGGTAGACATCTCGACTCGAAGGGACTGGGACGTGTATGGTGGGACATCTGGGAGTAGGACCGAACCTTGATCAAGGGCTCACGGACGAGCGTGCCTATCTGACCAAAGATGGCCTGCCAAACATGTCACGAGGAGTCAAAAATAGTCAGATAGGTAGGCAGATTGGATTGGGACGTACCGTCAAATCCTTCTCCGTGATCTCATAATGCACATTCGACACCGCGAGCCTGGTGTTTGCAGCTACTGCCGCCGCCGGTGCAGTTGGTGTAGGCCTCGAAGTTTTCGCATCTTCTGCAAGATCATGTACCCAGATATCGTCCGTAGAGCGCGTCTATAGCAGGTAATACGCGTCCACCAACAAAGTCAGTGTTAAAACGGGCAATCTTAGAAATGGTGACGAACCACAGTCTTGCGAGATCCTTTGAACGGTGCCATCTTCAATGTTCTTTAACAATCAAAAACAGAGCGAAATGTCAACAACAATGTGGAGAATAGGAACGCCAACGCGACAAAAGGTGGAGGGAATGGTTGTCGCTGACGACGATGAGCCGCTCGCTGGACCGCAACACGGTGATTCCCGAAAATCGTCATCATTCCCACGGTGAAGCTGGCGCCACACACTATTTTTTCGCTGCATTTTATAAAGGATTTTTTTGGAACAGTCCTTTGTGCGCGTCTCCGAGTCTTTGTACGAGAAACTGCGAGTACGTTACCTCAGGTTACCTCACTTTCTTGATACTTTCTGTGAATTTCTGCTGCAACAGTACTTGCGAGTTGCTTATGAGCACAGTCCATACAGTAAGTACCGGGAGTCGCTCCAGCATGAGTATACTTATGTCAGTTTCATGATCATGAATCGTTGACTATCTCGCTCAAATGTCGCTCAGTCAAGGAAAACCGTATGAGTGATCCCCCACGATAGCAGCCCGGTATGAACGCGGTAACGGCGTATATTAAGACCCACTTACCAAAATAACCATCCAGCCCAATCCAGCCGAATATCATGACACATCTTATCAAACTTTTTGTGGAACGCATGAGATGTTTGAGCAGAGGCAGAGCTGAACCTGTTGTCTTGGGATACATGTGGTGCGGGAAAGTTCAACCTACGCCTACGAGAAGCCTTTCACTGTCTATACTACTCCGCTCACTGAGCATCATTCTTTCTTGACATCGCAACATCATAGCACACACTATTTCAAGCGGCGCAGCCCGGCCAAAGCTGTTCACATCTAGTATGATAAGAATCAGCTACTTGAAGGTTTGCCGCCCCCCCCCCTCCCAAGACTGTTTTTGTCAATTGTACCAGAAATAAAAAGCGAACAACACCTCTTACCATAAGTCGTTCTACAAGCCCGACAGGGAGGCTCGGAAACAGATGCATATGCAGACAAATTGGTGTGCGGATCCTGATGCGAAGCAGTGACACGACCCCACGGCGACCATGAACAATCGCGTCCATGATCGTTGGATTTCGGGCGCAGGACGATGTATGTTGGTCAGTTTCAAGGCACAGACACAAAAATGGTCATGCCTTCTCGGACATGATGACGAGCAGGGATGAACATCCTGCAGTCGATGCTGTTCGGATCGCATGCATTCAAAGCATGGACACTAATGGCCCCTCAGAAGCCGTCATCCTTACTAGCTTCATGATCTGAAGAAGCATGCCGCTCGCCGCCATGGAACGGCATGATCTGTCATAGTAGGAGAGCCGCGGTCAGAGCCGCCCCACCAGTACTGCGACATGTGGGCTAACAAGGTATGGTCCCCGATCGTAAGAGAGACAGCTTTGACACGGTGTAAAAGGCGTGTCAGAGGGAGACCAGCTGTGGCGTAAACAGACGGGAAGGGGGCCGTTCAGGGGGTCCGCGTCGTGTTGCCCACCAAAGAGTGCTGCTTGGGAGAGCAACTGAGATACACCACAGTCAAAACTTACCAAAAGGTTAAGCGAGCCTGTGCGAATGTCGAGCAACGACAACGGACTCATATTACGCCGTAAAATTTCACGCCCACCGAGAACGTAGGACGGGCGAGGTTCGCGTGTAAGGCAATGGAAACCAAACAACTCATGGGCGTTTCAGATCATTCTGGAAGAGCGCAAGGCTGGGAGTGTACCCACCTCACCAATATCAGCACCTATATGGTTGATTACTCCCGGCCATCAAGCCAGAATAATCTGAAAGTAGCCCCAAAACTGTGACATCACCACGACCTCAAGGCTGGGATGAGAATCCAGCCGTCTGCCAGATATCACACGAGTTGATCAATCCGACCACGGCGTTGGAGATATAGTATGACACGGCGTCACTTACGCTCTGGAGATTCTGAGGGTGGAGAAGGTTTGGGGTAGCTCGCACTTACAGCCGATGCGCTAATACGTGCTGTTTGCATGGGCCACGGAGAACGGGCGTTCCCTCGGCGGAACCGATGAGACCGACAAAGAGTTGAGCTCACATCAAATCATGAAGCCAGCACAATTAGAAGGTTTGGCCCAGCAACCCCACCCCGCGCTCACGACGAGCCGGATGGGGAATATTTACCAGGTAGCGCATCGGAAACGAGCGAACAATGCAGCAGCATCTGAAGGCAGCGAATGGCTCTGGGAGTCTGCTCAAATGCCTGTACGAGGTCGTGTTGCGAACAACGTACATGCATGAGCCAGGATGAGAACTTTTGTGGGAAAACGATGTAGAATAGCGAACGCCAACGTGAACGCCATCATGTCACGTAACATTGGGCCCCGACATAACCGCAGAAATAGCTGTCGGAATATCAAACAGCATGCAACTGTGGGTTCTGAGATGCTCAGAATCCGAGCGGGAGACAACACACACCAGTCAACCGCAGTCAGAGTGTACCCAGCTTCCTTTTGTCCTCTCCGCAAAGACCAAGCTAGTCGTGGGTATAGGGTGTCTCGGGAATGAAGGATTCTACCCAGAAAAATCTAGTGAAAGTAGGATCTCGGAAATTCATACGACTGGCACGAAGTTACCGGTAGTACGCATGAAAGGCATGGAGTTGAGCTGTCTTCCTCTAGGCGGAGAGCATTTGAGGAGGACGTGTCGGAAGATATAAGGTAATCGCCTTGGAGACCTTTGATCTTCTCGAGAATGATTGGTGGTGTAGTTTGCTAAGAGCCAGACTGGACCAGACCAGGTCTTAGGAGTCTAAGATCAAGGTCATTTGGTTGACATGAAGCCGAAAAGTGGATGGTGCTTGAGTGCCATCGTTTGAGAATTTCTCTCGCTGCGAGCGCGTACCGTCACAGTTCTTCCACAGGTGAAAGGCACCGGTCTATTATTTCAAACATCGAGCACGAAACCATCCACCATGCTTTGTTCATAGATGAGGACAATGTACCCAAAGACAGATCATGAAATTACCATATCTGTATGCTCTGTACCTTGCCACGCCCTCATGATCAATTTCCAGGCGACCCAACAAAAGAGCCAAGTTCATCTACCGTAGGCATCTAAACTCCGACGCACTCGAGCTATGCCGGTCATCGATAATGCGTAAGGGGTAAATGGCGTAGCGAGATGAACTCAGAGATGAGTGTGGGATCCCTGGGCATTGTACGGGTTAGAGAGTTCGGAAAGCCCCTATCACGGCGTGACTGCTATGAAGCAGGCGGTGTCCAAACAAGGGCGACAAGGCTCTTTTTCTTATCAAGCAGGGAGGACTTAGGATGGAATACTATGCGCACAACTAGAGTGAACACTCCCCAAATTGCGACCGACACGTAAACTCAATGGTCGGAGTCAAGCCAATGTGAACGAGGCAGATGCAAGACGGGTGCTCTGCCTCTATGGGACAGTGTGTTACACACTGTTCACATCTACTGACAAAGACGGCAAGCGTTATTCTCGCGTGGGTACACCGAAGTAAACGCGGTACGATAGTTCGCACCTCCTGTGAAAGCAACGACCGAAATGGCCAACGACGCAGCTGATACAGCGACATGTAAAAGTGGGTCGTGCATACTTGGGAACCATCACACTTGGCAGACAAACTCGCATCGAAGACGGGGAAAGAATGGCGAGGAAAACAGGACTAGCTGGAGCAGAATTCTGCGAGGATTGAGACCTGGTCGTACCAGGGAGGTTCTAACACCTCGTAAGAGTGCCATCACCAGGACAAGTAAGACAGCTTCAAACCTTGGGCAATCTGTACCCGGCGTTCGAAGGCACGAGTTCTATCAATAATTACAACGGAGCTCAACTTCGATAAGACAAAAGGCAGAAACCTGCACGGAGGGTGGTCACCGGCGTGGAGAATGTTGGCTCCCCTAAGGAGCTCGCTGAGCCTCTGATGGTCCGAGATGTCTCATGGTTTAATTTCGCAACAAACAAAGTGAAAACGCACAAGGAATTGCCCATTTTAACGCCGGCTTGATTACAGCGCCATCAGAGCCTACATGAGGGCATATGGCTCAATGTACCCGCACTAGCTAGGTTTGAGACATGCATATAGCATTTCCACGGAACCCTTCGCTTGCGGATCGGAATCGAGGAATTCGACGTTTGCGGAGTTCCGGATAAGACTGACCGGGCACGAAGTGAGCGCCACTGGCATGAACGGAGAGTGTGAGGACGCTGGAAGAGTCAGGTAATCGTCGACGGGGTGCAGCAAGGAATAACGAACCAAGTAAAGCCTGCCCGAGGTTATTTTGTCGTCGTGGCTGCTTCGAGTTACATTTTACTCGTCATAACCTGGGGGCGTAATGTGGAGTGAAGCTCGGTGACCCACATCGAGAAAACCAGCATGAGATCGGTATGACCGGCGCATAGTGAAAGTAGAAAGTCAACAGAAGAATTGCAGAAGATGGGAGAGGAAAGGAACAGAGGGGATCTAACTTGTGGCGCAAGCCGCAACTATGACAACGCCACCTCCTGCGTGACTTTCACGTGACCGCGTTCGACTGCGGCGTGTTCCCACGCTTCTGCTCACTCCGAATCATATCCGGTCTTGTCCACCACCTGATCTGCAAGTCGCTTTCTTTTCTCAACCGTGCACAATGATCTCGAGTTGACAGCGATTTCCCATACTGTCTTGTCGTATCTAGTAACTATCTACGGCAACCACATTTCTATACATTCAACCGCCAGCATCAACATACTTACACGCCGCTCCAATCCGAGAAGTTCAGACTCAAGCTCAAGACCGACTCCCTCAACACAACCGAAAGTATCATCACAGTCTGTTCATGCACTCTTCCAATTCTTCAGCCGGCGCAGTCACCCTGAAGCCGAAGCTCAAAAGAGCAAGTAATGAACAACCGCCACAAGCAAAACGTCGCCGTCGAACGGTATCATCTCCGCCACCTGAGAGAGTGTACCAACATATAGGCTCGCCACCTAGCACCCCTCGCAAGAACACAAACTCACCACTAGACACTATTCAGGATAAACAGTCTCCGGTCAAGCTGCCAACTAGTGCTGAGAGTTGGAAATGGACTTTCACGAAAGCATCCGTCGCACCCTGCTTCATTAGCGATGTCTTGCGTCTCACAGATGGAAAACAGAAAGGTGCGTTTCCTTCTATTTTAAACGGTAATAAAATATCAAGCAATCGCGGCTGCCTGTCTAGGTGACTACTTTATGCTTGGCCGTGTGCCTTGCCGTTCCGTCTTCATCATCGGCCTTGTGCTTGGGGCCACAGCGTATGAGAAGCGAACTCTTTACATCGGTATGTCCATCATCTCTCTCCCTGACACTTATTCAACCCCTCCGCTCCCCGCAACCACTTTCTCATCCGTCTCTCTTCTCAGTGGACGATGGCACAGGCATCATTAACTGCATAATACAAAATCCCGAACAACCACCGCAATCGCCAAAGAAGGACGGATATCGGACGAAACGCAAGCGCACGTCATCGGAAGGCCAAGGCCAGAGTCGTTCTCCTGGGCCTGACGATGAATTCACAATGCCTTACTCAAAGGCAGGGGACGCCAATGCGGAAAATGCTGAATTGGAGAGGGGATATGTGGCACGTATCACGGGCATAGTGCGTTCGTGGAAAGGGTCGAAGGAAATTCACATCGATGAAATGGGTAACACCTCACTATCATTTGTGTGAACACAATGTCATCTAAGTGACTGATGTTCCCTCTGTTGGAATTTGTAGAAAGATGCACATCTGTCAACGACGAACTCGAACATTGGCAAAGGGTCCTTACACTGCACCAAGAGCATTACGACCTCACCGAACCTTTCATAATACCGCCGCCGCCAATACCAGCAGCGCCAGCACGAGTTGCTCTTTCTCCGACGAAGTCGAACCATCAACGTCAGGTCTCATCAGCATTGCCAGCAGTGTCCACACCGAAGAAACGACCGCCCGAGAACGTCGATCCATCGCCATCGGGTCATTCTATCACATACTTGACTCCAACTAAATCAGTAATATCTTCGCCCTCAAGGTCGCATGCGGGTTCTGCGGTACGCTCCCGTTCACTTCGCTGTATGCCTATCATCATGCGCCGATACTGACTCGTTGTGTTCTTTCGTTTCTTTAGTCTCCCATTCGCCTTCGTAATCCCTCTCGTCTCAGGACCCGCGAACTGACCGTCAATACATTCCGCATCTACGTGAAGCACTATATGGATAATACGCTTCCTCCAACCCCCGTCACCGCTTCTGAGGCCGACGGGGATGGAGATTCTGATACCTCTGACGCGGACTCTGTCTGTATTTCTCTGGGTCTGGGGGGCGGTGGGCGTGATGACTCTACGACGCGAACTCAAAGGGAACGTCGTCCCAGTGGGTCGCGGGATATAGAGAGTACACCGAGGGCGAAGGCCTACGATCCAAATTGGACGCCAAGAGCAGCTCACTGCGATCGCGACGACGAGGATGAGGGCTTGCAAGCACCGCACGTTCTCGGATTTACGCTATCCTACCTCCGTAGAGTCCCCGAACTGGCAGAGCTTGCTCGCCGAGTCGTCAAAGCCGAAGCACGAAGACGAGAGAAGGAAGCCCATCTCGCATCCCAGGAGAAGTCAACCGGGACTGCCAATCTGCGGTCCTCGCATCGTAGTGACAAGGGCAAGGCAACGGCCTATGATAGCTCGTCGTCAAAGCATGGCAAAGAGGGTTTGCGTCCCAAGATGAAACGGCTCTTTGTCGTCGCGATTCGTAAACTCTTCGAAGAAGGGAGCATCGTTCTTTGGGACGGGCCCGTCTGGCCCGTCATCCCTGTTTCTCCTTCGACAAGTCCATGTCGCAACTATGACCGCGACGGACTCGCTGCGCTGTCAGGGAAAGCTGGCACCTCGACAGAAGACGCATCGGTATCGACGAATGTTTCGTTGTCGACCATGTATTCCACCCGCAACGGCGATGGTATTGGCGGCGAAAGGCGAGACGAGGGCGATTTATCAGATCCTCAAGGGGATGAAGAGTCGTATATCCCGCTGACACCATCGTATCTCGGTATGCAAGTCTTGTCCATCATTCGGGCAATGACTTTCTCGGCGTCCACCGCTTCCACTACCTCGAGGCATCGTCACAATGCAGGCAAGAAGGAAGTTCGAGATGCCCGTTCCCGTGGACCCACGAAAGAGGAGATAACGAAGTACTTGAACAGGATGAACAGCCGATGGGAGAGAGTGGGAGCTTGGTCTGTTCAAGAGGCTTTGGAGTGGTTGCAGCATGAAGGGCGTGTGCAGATCATGCGTGATATGGAACGGGAAGGGAATGATGCTGGTCGTGTCAGGTGGGGTCTATGCTCCTAGGTGATGACCACGACGGCGAAGGCACTGCACGGGAGCGGGAAATTGTAGCACGTTATTGGCCTGGCGCGGCACTTAGTGGACACCGTAACGGGATATCGTTTGACCATACTGGCGCACGTTTTCGATCGCTTGCACAAGCAATGAAAGGATAGGACATAGTATGTATATGCATACTGAAAGTGGATACAATTTCAAAGCGAGAAACTTAGCATAGTAGAGCAGCGCAAACGGCAGACAATAAGACAGCATGATAGCAATACGATAGCAATAAATGTATCGTCCACCCACACATCCCAAATCCTAAACACTTGGGCGAGTATTCGTGGCCCGTGTAAGGTGGGTGTCGGGTGCATCGGTTGAGTTTGACGATCTCTCGTCGGAAGGATTTTCGAGGCAGAAGAACTGTTCGCTGATATTGAGATCGCAAGTCAATCTTCTAAACCGTAAAATAAGGAAAAACGCGTCGGACGTACGTATACTTCTGCTTAAGGGCCAAAGCCTCCTCGCGTCGCACCCGCTCCACGATTGTCCGAGTCTTCCAGCGGACTGGGCCCGGACCCTCAAGGTCACATTCTTCACGCGTATCAACCGTCCACCAGGATCGCTGACCATTCGGAATGTTGGTATATATCTCGACGACCTTGATGGTACCAGCTGTTAACATTAGCCATTGGCGAACAACTTGGAGAGCAAGCGATTCGTCATCCACTTGTGCCTTGTTGGCCGGCTGGATGGAAATCGAGAGATACCGTATAGATCTGGGAACCTGGTCTATACGGGGAAGAAGCTAGCGTGATAGATGATGGATACATGTATCAGCCACGAAGTAGCGCGCACACATTGAACGAGATCAAAACGAAATAATTACCGACTGCATCGCCCTCTTCCAGGTCAAAGAACCCCCCAAAATGACCCTAACATCGACGAACTCCAAGTAGTCTAGGCCCGAGATAAATTCACTCAACCAAGTAAATGAGTCCAGTTGAGATAGCGTTAGGGCGATCCCTTTGACTGGGGTGAGCCTCAGTGCATAGACAATGGGGTGGGGAGGCGTCGTCGAAGATATCGGTGTTCCTACTGTTAAATCAACGTATCGCAAACCCGGCAGCACACCAGCTCCGACGAGGACACGGACATCGAGGGAGACCGCGCGCAGACCGTAAGGAACAATACGAAGGGGTCTCTGACATACACGATACAGGTTTTCAAAGGCAGTGCTCGCCAATTTTGATCCTTTTATGGAGAGCCTCTCTAAATTCGGAAATGCGTAGAGAAGTCGATAGAGGGAAGTGTAGTTCATCTCGGCCCCATGGAGTACCACAGTGTGCACATTCTGCGCCTGGAAAACGTCGCGCGATGAAGTGTCGGGGCGTAGATGTGCTGGGAGCCAGGGCATGTCCAGGGTAAGTGTCTGTAGCGTGCATTCCGATTGAAGGATGGCCCGGGATAGGTCGACGGGGATGGATTCGGTGGCCACCGGGGGAGACGATGCGCCGTGCTTGGCTCGAAGTGACAATGTCTTGATGCATCGGAGGTGTTGGAGGCTACGAACGTCATCGCCGTCGATAATGTCGATGTCGACACGCGCGGGGTTTTGAAGGGATATGTACAAGGGGATCTTCTTAAAGGAGAGGAGGCTTTGCGACGCATAGGACAAAACACTTGCTGCTTCGCCCCGAAGCGTTAACGATTCGATGTTGGTGGAACGACGAAGCACCTCCCCCATGTACCTCCCGATGTCGAAGGAGGCCGGCCACTTCTGATCAAGCTCGATTGTCAAAGTGCGTACCAGGGGCGAGCAATGTAGCTCGTCTTCGATTTGGCGGAGATGTGATGAGAATGCCCGAATCTGAGAGTATCTGGATATAACTATATGCTTAAACAGGAGAGGAATCCCAAGGACCCAGAACGATTTCGAGGTGCAGGTCAAAGACGATAGCGTCTGTGAGCTGAGAAACGTCAGGCAGCGTGTCTGACACGCATGAGGAAGTCGAGCCCAGAGGGCAAGAAGCTGTAAACTTGCGCGTTGAGTGACACATTACGTGAACTTATCACAGATACGCACCTGCGAGTGGCCGGAGGAAGGAAAGCCTTTGAATACGACTGCCGAAGGAACACTAGCCATCCCTGTTGATGGATTAGAGCTCGAAGACCGTGACGTGGGGAGTAGAAAAGTTGGAGAGAAACAGCGAAGGAAGACGTGTCACGACAGAGAGGACGGAAGGAGGCGGAGAGGCGATGACGAGAGTGCTAGTTCAGGGAAAAGCCGGTCCGCGGCTCTCGCCACGGCTGACATTTTTGGGGAACAATGGACTTCCTACGAGCTCAATTTCAAATTCGCTCTTTGCCCTCAGACCAGCTCGCTCGTCGTCTGCGACCTCAACTTCCGTAAGGATCGCCGAGCAGATAAAGGACACAAGAGCTTCGGGGAAGACGCCAGGGAGGAGCCATGGTCATATTTCGAGGTGAAAAATAGTAGAACTTGCGGAGTACTGAATTTCAGAAACGAAGGATGAACTTGCGTGATGCGCGGACCGTCATTTTGCATCTCCGCCACGGCAGCCTTCGGCAGGCCAGCGTCAACTTCGAGTTTGTTCGCCTTTCTTCTTTCCTTCCATGATTCTGCTTTTCCCCTTCGCTAGAGTTTCGAACATATTGCATAGGGAAACGATAGGATAATGACTCTCTCAGAGATCATCATCGGTCTTCATTAATACTGACTCTCCCCCGAACTTGGCAACCAGTAGTATGCTGACGAATCGTTAACACTAACAATCCGTACTCTTTCGACGATTCGTTGCAGATATCAGTGAGGATGTGTCGGCACATTGTAGTTGCCAGGCGCTGCATAACTCAACACTCTTGATTGGGCAGACGCAAATCATTGGGGCCAAATAGCCTCGCCTTCTTTCTGCCATCGACGGCATTTCGACCTCGCCGCAGTCATCTCGCAGCCCTCTGTCGTAATGTATGGACCAGCTTGTTCTTGGCATCCTTGTCTGCTAGGATTTCAAGCTCTGGTCACTTCATCGACCATGCTGTGGTCGCTGGAACCTTGCTACACAGCCTCCAAACGAATGGATACATAGTTTAAGGAGGCCAGAAAGGACGCCGCAGCCAGCCTTCCGTCGATGATCGCATCGTATATATACCGGATCCCTTGCAAGGTCACCCATATATCTTTTAAAGCTCTCTCTTTGCACCTATCCATTCTTTCGCTCACCCCTAGCACTAATTTTCAACATGATCTACACTCCCTTTGTAACGCTTCTCGGCGCTGTTACCTTCGCTACTGTCTTCGGTATGTTCATCAATATCCTTCATATGACTTCTGGCGTCTGCTCACTCAAGTACCTCTTCACCGACAGCTCATCCAGAACGTATGACGCCCGAGATCGCCAAGCGCGAGATCGGTGTTGCCACTGGCTCTTGCGCTGAGCAAATCAGCGCTCGCCGTGAGGCCACGCTCGAGCGTCGCCGTGCTAGCCTCTTCGAGAGGAGGATGGCGAATGGGCATGTTACACCTATTCAGGCAAGGAGCCTCGAAGAACGCAACAAATATGCCACGATTCAGAACGACACTTGCGTGCTGTCCCCCGACACCATCTGGGGGCCATACGGTATCGACGTACGTCCTCGTGTTCAAGCTGCCACTGTCTCTAGTTGTTTACTGACTTTACCGCCAATTAGGGCGAGCTTTATCGCCATGATGTTCGCGAAGGTCAGGAGGGTATCGACTTCTACCTTGACATCGGAGTTATCGACGTCGAGACTTGCGAGCCTCTTCCCAACGCTTACCTTGGCATCTGGGTTCGCTATTTTCGTATTCTCAAGTGATGAACGCTGCTAACGTTGTTCCCGAATGGTCAGCACTGGTATGTATAATTGATGCCCATGCCATCCATGCTCTGGCTGAACGTTCTTCAACAGCAATGCAAGTGGTACCTATGGTGGCTTCACGGGCATTGACCCCAATACCGCAGAGCTGAGGGATGGTTGGTCCACGCAAGCCGACGGCACCACCGATGAGACAACGTTCCTTCGTGTGAGCTCCCATCTCTTCACATTGCCTGTTTCCCAATTTTAACGTTCTCTGTAATTGTAGGGGGTCATGTCTACTGATGAAACCGGCATTGTAGGTGCCCAATTTTCATGCGGATTTGGGACCCTTCTGACCCTTCCCTTTCCAGGCTGAATTCTTGACCATCTTCCCTGGGTGAGGAACATCATCATATATCGCCACATTCCACTTTTCCTCATACTACCCATCATACTGTCCAGCTACTATATCACCCGGACCACCCACATCCACGTCACTGTGCAGACCAACGTCACCGACGATGATTACTCCTACGGCGATGCTTCGGTCCAACACATAGGCCAGATCTTCTTTGACGAAGACCTCATTAACGCGGTCTACGAGACCTCTCCTTACTCCGACCACCTCTCCACCCTTAATCGCACCCTGACCGACGTCGATAGCGTATACACTGTCGCTGCCACTGCTGGATATTCCCCTGTCGTCTCGGTGGAGAAGCTAGGCGATGACTATGAAGATGGACTGGTCGGATACATCACAATCGGCGTGAACACCTCAGCGGCTGGTTTGGCTACGACCGGGAACTCTGTGTGCGTTTCTTTCTCAACTAAGAACCTCGGGGTTCGATTCTGACAAAGTTTGGTCGTCGTAGCAATCCTCAGGGCTATCTCCCCACCGTCACGCTCTCCGCCAGCGCTCAAGCGAGTGCATCATCCGTCGATGCGGCCGACGGTTACTGGGCCGCGACGACGGCGTCCGTCTAAATGGGTGACTCGATACTTTAAGAAGACAATGAGGTTTTTGATCGCTGCATTGAGCATTGAATAATATATATATTCTTCTAATGTCTGCCTGCGGACTTACTTTCTCGGGTCAAGTTGCGTGCTCTTCTAGTTACGTGCGAGATGGATGTGAACATGTTATCGATTCCCGGAGATCCAAAGACAAAAGGTTCCGCGTGTATTCGAAAGGCCTATCGTGGCACATCTGCCCCCCGACCTCCTAAAGGGACGCACACCATGATCACGGTTGAGTATACAGGCCGGGACGGTAAGGTTGGTGGATATATGAGCAATATTATGAACTTTGGGATCAAAGGCTAAGCAAACAGACGAAAAGTACTCGACAAAGGGCCTTGAGCAGTGCTGCTAGGTTGGCTCAATAAGTGCATATAGATATAAAACCCCCGAAAAATAGCTCAGACGAGATATATCCCGCCGCGGGTTCTTTAAAATCCTTCATCGTCACTCTCGTCGCGATAATGATGCCAGGCGTACTTATACCACCCCGGTTCCTCCGTCGTGCCCAGGAACTTCTTCACCTTGTTAACCTTCACTACATCTACACCCATTGTTTGACGCGTTAAATTCTGCGCGAACGTCACACAGAGTGCCATCTTCCCGTCGATCATGAGGACCGGATGGATGTCTTTGTCCGTGTTGAAGCCGCAGATTCGTTGGATAAGGAGCTCGAAGTGATCGAACGCATTCACTTCCCCTATCGCGTCAATGGCAAGGCCTTCGAACATCCCTCGCTGTAGGACACGCTGAGGGTCTAACGGATACCCTAATATAAAGCGGTGACGATCGCGGTGTCTCGCCGAAATTTTAGCAAGATTTTTGTGACCCATGCACTTGGGCCTCCGAGTTGTGCTCGAACGGTGAGCAAGATCGGTGTTTATGACGCAGATGGGGGTGATAGGGGGATAGCAGATGAAGTTAGGGAAATCGATTGGGATATTCGGATCAGGCAGCTCGAAGGGTGGAACTACGATAGACGGCGCCTGCGGGCGAAGGCATGTCATAATCAGTGGAACGAACGTAGAAGAAACGGGAAACAGGACAGCTGACTACATGTTTTTGAACCTCTTTCAGGGCGAGTGTGGAGGTTTGGGACATGATGACGGTGTCGAGTGAAGTGGTAGATCGGGAGGTATCGCGCGTAGCACACGACGGCCCCGATCGGCCACATGTACAGTGTGTCCTCGCAGGTCTTTGCCTTTTGTCTGCCTTGTCATGTCGGTACCGATGCCATTCTTTGAGACTGTTCCCACGCCATCCTACCTCCCCGTTGTTCGCCCCAAAGATGATGTCTAAAATAAATCACTCTCCAAGTCGGAACCAAGAAGCTTCAACGCACCATAGTATCTACCACCGGGCTTCTTAGAGTCACTTACGAGCGAAATGAAGCTCGGTGGCCAAATCTGAGTCGAAGGCGTAGCGACGTTTGGGTTAGTTCGCGTCAAGTAATCCAGCCACATACTGTTCGTAATGACAGAGCAGGAGTAGTATTGTCCAATATCAAGACGATGACTCAGAAGCGGTATTAGTTATACAGATGAAGGCCATTCGAGAAAGTTAGGATGAGCACGAGAAAGAGCTGAGATGCATCATACAGAAGTTAATATTGCACGACATGTCCCTAGAACCCTTCATCATCGCTATCATCGTGGAAGTAGTCCCAGGCATACTTGTACCAGCGCGGATGTTCCGTCGTTCCCAAAAACTTCTTCACCCTATCCAACTTCACAACGTCTACACTCATGGATTCACGAGTCAAATTTTGCGCGAAGGTGACGCAAAGCGCCGAAGTACCATCCGCCATGAGCACAGGGTGACAGTCTTTGTCCGTGTCGATACCACAGATGCGCGCAAGGAGAAGCTCGAAACGTTCTGTCGCATTATCCTCGCCGACCGCATCGATGGCAAACCCTTCGAACATCCCTCGCTGCAACACGCGTCGACGGTCCAAGGGATATCCAAGGACGAAGCGGTTGCGATCACGCTGTTTGGCCGAGATCCTCGCCAGGTTCTTCTGACCCATGTATTTTGGCATACGCAATGTGCTAGATCGGTGAGCGAGATCGTTGTTGACTGCACATAAGGGATTGATAGGAGGGTAATATATGAAGTGAGGGAAGTCGATAGGAGTATCTGGGTCAGGCAGCTCGAATGGTGGGATCACAAAGGTACTTCGTTGAGAGTGCGCCTATGGTGATGTTTGCGTCAGACCAGCATGTAGAAGAGACAAACGTATTTACCTGTTTAAGGGGCTCCTGCAAAAGAATACTGCGGGGTTCGAGTTCGGATGCCATGAGCAAGTCGTGCAGAGGTGATGTGCCGGTCGAAAGTTCAACTTCGCCTATATAAGCATCACCCCACGTGTGCACACGGCGTTATCCGGCCACACGGGTCCAGCGCGGTGTCGGTGTCGTTCAAGTGTCGTTGTCTTTTGCTCCTTTGGGCCGACAATCTTTTGTTCCAATTTCCCCTTCCGTTTCTACCGTGCCATGATTTTGCCTTGATCGTTCATTTGGATAAACTTTCCCCGAAACAGAACCAGCCCTGATTTGAAACGCTCTGATTTCAGTACTAGCAGACAGTCACAGTGCCAGACACAGCTGAGCTGTGTCCAGACGCAGCACCGGTGCCATCTACTACTTAGTAGTTCCTAAGTTACCAGACACGCGAGCCATGGAATCGAGAAAGAACCGCAAGTGACCCTGCATCCTTTGTTGTCAAAGGATAAGAGTGACTGTTATGGGGTCTCTCATCCTCCAGACCTACATAAACACGCAGCTCTGCATACACTACCCTTTACCGCTTTCACCCTCCTCACCCTTCTGTTCATTCCTTGTGCCATGGCTGCTTATATGCCGCGTCATCCTCGGGGTCCTAGACCACTTCCAAGGACCTCACCACTCCCAACGTCGGGCAGCGGATTTCGTCATCGTGGGCGTGCAATCGAGGATGTCGATATCATATGGGACCTTGATCTCTACTTGGGCAGAGAAATGGAACTCTCTTTCAGCGCTTGGTTTCGGTACGTTCGTCTGACTTTTTCTGCTATTATCATTGACGCACGATAACCGCTCATCATCTCCGATACTTTCATAGTCAGGTAGCCGCTAGCGTCAACCAGACGAGCGAGGGCCTTCGATTAGCCAAACAATCGTCTATCAGTGCACTACTTATGGCGAGCGATTACCGTTTCAATCTTCGTAATCTCGAGGACCGGTGGTATGCTTTCTGGTTGTCCGAAGCACAAAGACTCGTCAATAGTATCGACCCTGGACGGTTCTGCATTCTTCCTCAGTTCAATCTTTGGCGACAGAATAAGGCACACAAGGGCTACGAGGAGAAGGAGGTGAAGCAAGATGGATCGTCCAGTCCTATGTTACCCCTCGAAATTTCATCGTGGATACGCAGTTTCACGGAAACTGGGCGAGATGTGTCGAATCAATGGACTGAGCAGGGCGACTATGTTTATTGGGAGGATCCGACCTCTGCGCTGGTGACAGTCGATGAATCTATCCCCCAAGGTGAGGTGGCCGGCTCGACGCACCGTGCTGATACTTTTCCGCAAGCTGGTCGCCCTCGGCGTCAAGATCGTTCCCATGCTTGGGATACCAGCATTCAATCTAACGCCACTGCTAAGATCAGTCAAGATGATATGGAATCCCAGGTTGTGGACTTCGCCATTGGGTTTCTGGAAGGGCTCAGATGCCTCATAAGGCCGGACGAGAACTACCACGAACAGTTGACGGGGATGCCGGACGTCGATCGGGTCCCCCGTCTCCTCTCCCATCATTGGACTGCAGATAGAGAGTGGATTCCTATGATCATCGAGGACAAGCGACTCCCACAGCGTGCAAGACTTTACAGGAGTGGACTGACCACGCAAGGCCAGGTCAAGGACGTCCTCGACTTGGGCATGCGCGAGGCGAAGAAACAAGCTAAGAAGCAGGTGCGTCGCCCCATACTGACCAGTTTCTCATCCGTATGCACTCACGCACTTCATCATCAGGCTGGCTATTTCTTCACCGGCAGACGTTGGAACTTGGAGGCATCAAGACACTCTCCTCATGATGGCGACAGTGGGCGATTGGTGGTCGTTCACCGTCGCGAAGGTGACACAGGAGTTCCGTGAGTTTAGACGGACACACGACCTTCAAGGTGATGATGAACCTCCAGACTATGTTCCCGATACATCCACCCTGTTCTTTCAGCCTTGGTCCCCGGTCGTGCGAGTCTCGTCTCCTGAGTCCAATTCCCAGATGGCTCGAGTCCGAACGTGGCTTTTAGCGTTCTATCAGAGGGTGAATCACCTCAGAGATCATCATTTCAATCGTACCTAGTTGCTTTAGACTCCATTCCTATAGTTCATGCACAAGTTCGTTCCGTCGTACTACGCCTGATAACTTTAGTCGCTGCTCGCCGTGGTGATAATCCCGACAAAATTTGTACCAGGGTGGGCGCTCTACGAATGACTAGGAACTTAGTCACCTTCTCGTACTTCTTCGCGTCGGCTTTTACTGTCTTCTGGGTCAAGTTCTGAGTGAAAGCGATGCAAGCTGCTGAGGTGTCGTCTGGCATAAGGATTGGGTGGAGGCCTTTCTCGATGATAACCCCACAGAACTCATGCATCGTCTCCCTTGCGGTCGATGAAAACCATCCGGAATATTGGCCCACCGAGATCTCGAATAGAAATAAACCAAGGTCAATGAAAATGTACACTGCAACGAACAATGACAAGCCCAAGTATGCATATGCGGTCTAGTAAGGTACACACAAGAACGATTAGACAAGAAAAGGCGTAATATGTACAATTGTAACATAGAAGACAACAATGCAGTGAGAATATATAATCTGTGCTGGAACGATGTCAATGAAGGGTGGAGCTCAGATCACTATAGTGAGCACAGGTTGATGTAGCGAATGGGATAATTCGAAGGGTGGAGGTGAGTGAGAACTAAGTATTAGTACAGAGAATATTGTCCGAGTCCAACTTTTGTAGGAGTCCCATGATCGAAATTGAGAGAAGAGAGGCAAAGGGATGTGGTGAGCATGAAGGGTGAGCAGGAGCCCGTAAAGATTTCAACATGGAAGCTAATTTGTGGGGAGTGCTGATGACAATTCACGATCCAAGAACGAGAGGACACGCAGGCGACCGGCGGGACCTACGACAAGAAAGATACAACCATAACCCAAACGAATGACATTGCCAAAAAAATGCAACAAGAAGGTCCAAAGCAAGGCCTATAAACACAGTCCGACGCGTTTAGTCCACGTATGATCAAAGAAACCTCAACTTCGTGGCATGACCGTCTCATCTTCATCGTATCGTCGACGATTAAGCAATCGCCTTCCCCTTCCCCCCAAAATCCGAAAGCTTCCTCTTCAACAAATCCACCATCGAAACATTGGGGCTCGCAGCACTCGCACCAAGCGCTGCAAGCCCGTGGTCATGACTCGTTCCCGACGTCAAACTTACAGACCCAACGGGCGAAAGGAGCGAGAAAGACGAAGGTGAGGCTGACCGACTATGCGTAACGGAACCGTTCGCGTTGTTGAAGTTCATGGATGTGACAGCTTCTGGACGTAAAAACTGGGATCCGGGGCTCGCGGCGCGTGCTTCATGACTATGACTATGCTTGTGGCCATTGGAATGAATGTGGTGGTTAGCAGGACCATCCTCCGCTGGCTCGCGTTCCTCAGAGATCCGAGGCACAAACCCCAACGACGATGCCGCCCTGGTCTGGGGACGACTCGACGTCGACTGCGAACCTTCGGCTCCGTTGCTCTGGGGTGTCACGGTATCATCTGTCGAGGACCTCCTGAAGCTCGGTGGACGAACTTTTCTGAGCAATGACTGGCGACGAGGAATCGCCGGACGTTCTTTCGGTTCAGTTTCGTGCCCATCTTCGTTGGTAGGAGTACGTGCGCCATCGCGGTCGGAGGGTGTATCGTCGTTATTGGGATGTTCACCGTCGGCGTGTTTCCTTCTGTGGAACAACCCGCTCGAACCTGCTCGTTTGGTCTGAGGCTTCTTCGGGGTCGGGGAGGCTTTCTGTTCGGGTTCGTCGCGAGTGTGATGATGATGGTGACGGTGATGATGTCTGCTGTGATCGGCGAGTTCGTTGTCCCTCGACGACGACCGACGAACATCGCTCGGCGTGATTTCGTCCCATGAACCCTCATGTATCGCGCTCAGACCCTCTGCAACTTCACTAAATGCAGCAACAGCGTTAGAAAGAGACGTCGCCTTCTTGCCTCCAAGGTGTCCGCCGATGTGGAGTCCGCCAAAACTCATACGGAACGCAGGCTTTGATGAGGAAGAAGATGCGGCGCGGGGGGCTGGGGAGGTCGAAGGACGGCTGGACGAGGAATGCGAGTGATAGCGTGTTCGTGAGTCTGACGTGGAGGCGGAAGTGCGCGAAGTTTGTGGATGAGACGTCGTGCGTGAACGATGTTGCGTTGAGCTCGAGATTTCGGGAGTGAGAGATAGGCGAGACGAGGAGCGAGAATGCGAATCTGAATGCGATGTAGAGGGGTACTGTGACTTGGCTTTAGAAGTGGGTGAGGAAGATGAAGTCTTGGACTTGGACTTGGACTTGGACTGAGTGGCACTCGTACTCGGGAGGTTGACGGTGCTGCTGGACGCGCTGGCATGATGACGGCTCGACCGCGATTGTGTACTATCTAGCGAAGAGCGCGAAACCTTAGGAGACGAGTAGACCTCCTTTTCCCTCTCCTTGCTCGACGAAGATGTCTTCTTCTCCTTGCTCTTCGACTTCGACTTCTCCTTCGTATTATTGACTGGACGAGACTGACTGGTACTTTTCGAAGTATTAGAAGCTTCCGCACTCGATCCCCTTGGCACCTTCACGACCACAGGCGAGCTCGGCGCAAACGCATTATACTTCTCCGTGACCTCCTCGAACGTATCCAACAAACTAGAAACATATTCTGGGACAGGATACCTCGTCGCCGCGAACGCTTCCAGGATCTCTTCTTTGGTGCGTGAGACAGGACTGCTATAAATCGTTGCGTAGCCGGAATCCGAGGAGGTAATGGAGGAATGTTTCGGGGCGTAGTTGGCCAGACTGGCGAGGGAGGATGAGTGGCCGTGGCCTCGTTTGCGCGGCACTTGATTGCTGTCGTTGCGAGTGGAGGAAGAGGAGGACGCTCTGTTGGAGGACTGGTAATAGGATGTCGAAGCGTTCGACCCATTAGGGAAGATGGATTCCGTAGCCGTCGCAGGAGCCGAACGTGGCCAATCTCGTTTCGCGTGCTCTTCCGGATCAGCCGTGTCATTCGGTCCGTTTTCGTCCACAAGCTTCAACGGCGGAGGCGGTGATTTAACCTGTGCGCGCTGTCGAACGAGACGGGGATCGTCCACAGAGAGAGGTCTTCCGGAAAAGCCCTCGATGGGTTTCTTCAGTGTTTCTGGGACTAGAGGCCAAGTACGCAACTTGAGCGGCTCGATGTCCAGAGGCGACAGTACGCGAGGGGACGCGAGAGAGCTCGAACGAGCATGACGGGAGGGTTGGTGCGAAAGGATAGAGGTGTGCGTGGCGGACACGGAGAAGAATTTGGCTAGGTTGGCTTCCTTGCGTCGCTCGATGTCTGACGTCTCCGACTCCTCCTTGCCAGTATCAGGCTCGATTTGTGGTGACTTCTGGGAGGGAGTCTGTTGCTGAAGTGCGAATATTCCCTTCGCGGACTGCTTCAGCGAATTTGTCTGCCCTTCCACGACGTTGATCCAATGCTCCTCCATCCACCTCTCCTTCTGCCACGTCCTGTACTGGTCCTCATCGACATCACTCCCGGCAGCTGCTAATCTTGCTCTCAACACCGTAACCTTATGCTTTGATTCTTCGGCTCGTTCCGTGAGAAATGAGGTCGCCTTGGCGAGGGCGAGAACTTGAAGCTCCTGTGGAGATGCAGATGGGCGAAGTGAATGTGTTTGAAGGGATGAAACAAGTTGGGCTTCGTCGCGAGAATATCGTTCTGCACGTCTGTGTTGTGTGTGGGAGGCGGAATAAGAAGGAGAGAGCGGTGAGATTGGATGACTAATAGAGGAAGGCGGAGGTGTATTAATTTGGAAGGAAGGTGCGCGACCGAAGGTGAAACTCGAGTCGGGAGTCCTGTCGCATGCATAACCAACAGTTGGTCAGTAACGAATAGTGAGAAGCTGCATGGGCTACATGGGTCAATACCGTGGATTATATGCCTGCCGTCGAGCAGAAGGCGGGAGCCGCAAAGAGGCTGTGCCAACGAGTTCCTAGTGGCCCCAAACGAAATGTCGGTAAGGTTCTCCATCCAAGCCACAGAAATCGTCAGAACTCACCTGCGAACTGGAAAAATCAGGATCCGTAGCAATACGAAGCCCGGCACCCTGTCTCTTCGCTTTCGGGAGAGTCAAGCTCGGGATGTCCCATGACGACCACCGGTCAAGAGCTCCCAAGGCAGGCGGGCGAGGGCGAAGAGCGACTGGTTGTGTTGGAGCGTCGTCTTCTGACTCTGAATCGGCCTCGGGAACTTCGAGGATCTGCATAATCTTCCTCCCGTACATGATGTGGGTGTGGGTGAGGGTGTAAATATGGGTGGTTGAAACTTCGCCGTTTAGGTTCGTCGAAGTGTCCAAATGTTGAAATTGTCTGAGAAACAAAGCTAAAAAGAGAATGAATAGACGTCCTGGACAACAGTCGAGGGAGAACTAGAGAAATATAGAGGATAGATGTGAAGCGTGAAGATGAAATTGAGCGTCGAGAAGAAAGAGGTCCAGAGCAGAAAACCAACTGGACGGTTGTGGCATGTGGCAACGCGAATCCAAGGCACCACGGCGTCATGGTGGCACCCAGACCGTGCTTATGTAAGAGTTGTTCCTAGCGTGCGAGCGAAGGCAATTCCGAGCAAAACGACTCAGCCGTTGATAAACGACTACAAGGATAAGTACTGTCGACGATGGGGAACGCGTCGCGTAGCCATCGTGCATGAGCTGCGCTAATAGCCTCAGCATCATGCAAGCATCATGCTCGACGCGATCGACTGCGTGAAATAGCGTCGACGCGTCTGCACGTGTTGGTTCATTGTGGCGAAGGTGGCAACATCAATTCCGAATAAAACTGTGTACAATATATTGAAGTACAACTACTCGTACACCATCCTCAGGGCACTTTCCTCGTTTACAGTAGTTATTTCGAACTCTTGGTTACAGTTTAGGTTCAGCAGCAGTGTCCTATCCAATCCTGGGCGGTCATGCGAGGAATTCCGAACCATTCAAACCCCCTTCATAGCGAACTCTGCCAATAGTCTCACAACCACCTTCGGTCTCTCCTGCTGCACCCAATGTCCAGCACACTCCACCAACACAACACCCTCCTCACCTCTCCCCGCCTCCCTCATTCTCACACACAGCGCCTTCATCCTCTCCACCGCCCCCGGAAACTGCCACGTTCCCCAGTCCTTCTTACCGGCAATGAACATCGTCGGCACCTCAATCTTCCGCTTCATCAGCTCCGGCTTCGCATTGGGTAAGGGATCAAGAGGAGATATCATGGCACGGTAGAGGTTGAGACCGCCTTGAAAGCCTGTACGACGGTAGGTGTCCACGTAGACCGCGAGGGCGCTCTCGGACATCCAATGCTCCTCGTCTTCGTTCGCGGATTTGATGGTGCGGGGAAGATGGGGAAGTACGGTTTGTGGCATGGTGAGTTCCGAGCGCATGATATAATATTCGGGAATTTCTGCGAGAGCCTCGAGCGGATTACCGTTCTTCGCATCTGGAGAGCCAGGAGAAGGCATCGGGATAGAGTGCGGGTCCGGCTGCAGCTCCCAATCCGCACTCTTCACATGCCAATACGCGCGTATGAAGTCGCGGAAAGAATACTCCCCCTCTCCACTACCCGCTTTCTCTCCGCCACCCGTGAGCATATCGCGATTCGCCTCCGGACCCGAGAAATACACCATATAATGTTTCCTCGGCGGGTCCAGGGCCGCAAGTCCACGCTGCACCATCTCCATAAATGCCCTACCCTGCGCCACGCCCTCATCCGTCTGTGGCACTGGACCCGTGAACGGCGCGCTCATAAGCACCAATCTCTCAGCAAGCTCCGGGTGGATGATCGCACAGTTCCCCGCGATCGTAGATCCGAAGTCGTGACCGATGAGTAGATGCACTTTCGTCTTTCCTAGAGCGTGTACGAGTGCAACTACGTCTTCGACTAATTCTTCCTGTCTGTAGTCGTTGAGGTCTTCGTCGTACGAGATTTGTGAGGAAGGATCAGAGCGGGTAAGGAGGGAGGAGAGGCCGAAGCCTCGGTGGTCTGGTGCGACGACGTAGTAGCCTGTGCCTCCCGGGCTGTTGGAAGATGAGAGGGGCATAATGACGTCTCGCCAGGAGTACGAGAGTTCGGGGAAGCCGTGAAGGAGGAGAATGAGAGGGTCAGAGGGATTCCCGGCGGAGAGGAAGTGAGATTTGACAGTATTGTTGCGAATTGTGATGTGAGTAGAACTGATCCCAGCTGGAAGATTCCATGGAGATGCTGGTGTGGCAATGTCATTGTTGGTATTGGAAGACATGAGTGAGTTCAGCAGCGATAAGTAACCAGGGCAGTAATAGCAAGCCTTCGGGTGCTTCACCAGGTGGTCTAAGTAGTCTGTTTGTCGCCGTCGAATGCAAGAACGTTCACAGCGTCGATACCTAGTACAAATGGGTGTCGCTGATGGCTGACTCAACTTCAGCCCCGGGAAGATAAACTTAGCTACATGATGGTGGTAAGACGTGGCGTACTGTGGCGTGGCTCTCGATGTCTCTCTTGAGCGGAGTGTCGGAATTCGAAGCGGAGGTTCGGCCCACGTACCGACCACGCATCTCGGGCCGCCACTCGTCGCACTTTTCTGTGCCCTCCATGATCACGGTCCTTTTCGCGCCTCGTCCGGTCAATTGCTAGCTCTTTGCTGAGAGGTGTAAACGACAGCACGAATCAGGCTTTGACGGGCTAGCAATGTTCCAGGAGGTGCCTGTGACTTTGCTTCGATCGCTAGATCCTGACTCCCAATTGCAACTTCTCTGGCTTCACGATATCTTATCCAGGCCCCTTCCTCTCAGAACGACCCTGACTCATCTACGTAGCTTTGAACTTTGAGGGTCTTTGAAGCTACGAGCGCATGAAATGGAGCCATAATCTCAGTGTGGGGAATACTAACGGTTCACTTCCATTTCGCCACCCTTCAGCATCGACGCCCGCAGAGATATCGTGAAGACACAGTGCTATCAGGTGAACTACATCAGTTTTACCGTCCTTCGACTACCTTTCTATTGCACACGAATGTCTTCCAAAGAATATCGATGACAGACATAACAAGACACTACCAATACGCAATATCAGCGCTGAGTCAAAGCGACTTGTAGGGCGTCAACCCTTCACGCGGCCCAGTCCAATGCTCAGAGGGCCTCCTGATCCTTTCACGCTATATGTTTACTCATATTGTCGTATATTATACCAGAGGAAATCAAAGCAAAGTCGGTGCGTATGCTCGAACGTCGGTGCTTTGTGCCGTATACGGAATCATCATTCTTAAAGATTGCCTACCGCAGGCTTTTCATATTCTGGCACCGCACGCCGTGCTTGTGGCGTCTCCTCCGCCCGACCGCTGCCAAGAAGTATAGTGCAGGTAGGCCAGCTTGGACTAGACCTGAAGCGCAACAAATTGTGCCCCGTTTCTCGTTGCACAGGTCGCCGCGCTACCACAGACACAGCGATTGAGCTGTGTTCCTCTTCTTCCACCGTCGTGGGCCGTTTCCAGACCGATATTCGTCCTACTCTTCGCTAGGCTCCTCTAAAATGAACCGCACGTCCCCAAACCTTGCGATATCGTCCTATGACTTACCCAACGCGCAACGAACGCACCAGAAGCACCAGAAGCATTCGTCGTTCCCTTTGGCCTCAATGACTGAAGTTGGATATATTGCAGAATTATAACACCCGACCCGTGCTACTGATAACTCTAGATATGACCTTCGCAAACCTTCTCCAACCCGCCCAAACCCACAAATCTTCGAGAAGTTGTCCTGACAGAAGGCTGGCTCATCATGAGACACGGTCGCGGGTGGAGTCGCACAGAGCTGCAGAACCGGAAAATTTGCGGGTCTTACGGGGTATGCGGTCATGATAAGATTTACTCTGGCGTCTGATATTTCGATATGTGGGAATCGTGTTGGGATGTCGGGTGTAGATGTTTCGAGGTGAGGTAAGATGTGGCGATTGTGCGATGGGTGGGACGGAACGCAGGAATACGTTTGGGTCAATGCGAAATAGAATGGTTAGGATGCGACTGTACGGGTAACGTGTTTCTAATGTTGGAGACATACGGTATGATTGACGCGTTCTAGCAATCAACTATTTTCGGTATGTTCTTTCCGTGTGCTCTGATGCCTATATTCGCTGATCAGCGTCTGTCTCACAACTTATTTCTCACCACTCGCATCATCCAACCAGGTGCAAATTATACGCTTTGACCGACATTTTCCTTACGCCATCGTCTTCTCCCGTTCTGGTTCCGCTGCAAGGCCTGACACGCCCCTTTCACCGTCGAAAAGCCCTCGGGTTACCCTAGGTAGCATGACGCAGCGTACCGTCTCGTAAATTCAATGGGCCGTCTTGGACAGTCCCTAAACCTGTCAAAGTATGCACGCCTCGTTACTCGGTCCTCATGGCCTCAGTCAGTTCAACGATTCGTTCAGGAAGTCAACAGAATCCATCAGTACTTTCCTTCAAGATTCCATCGTCCAAGTTCAGCCACCCGTGGATCAAGGAACTTGAAGGGGTAATACAGACGCTCGGATGTTGCTCGTCTCCGCCCATAGTCCTCAAGAGTTCAGTTCTTCATCTTCTCTCCCAAATTTGCATCCTCGTGTGAGCGCATCCCGACATACTTATGTAACTTAACTTGCGAGCAGACTGTGAAGCAGACCGGTCTGGATAGGCGTGCGATATCGATGAGGCGCGAAGGTTCTATAGAGCAACATAGCAGACTCGAACCTCTTCTTTCGCAGGGTGATGTTTTTCTCAGCTCTATCTCAACTGTCTCTTTCAACCTACCTTATATGGCCACTAGTAGTTCCGAATTATTCTCAACCTTAGAACGGCGCGTGCTTCGTTGCCTTCGTTACTTGCCTCCCTTTGCGCTGTGTGTTTGCCCGCATTCGCACGTTAGACCACATGTATGCATGCATGCATGCGCAATTCGCTCATAACCTTCCGTAGAACTTAACTCATTAATATCGAGTCCGCATTGTGGCCACTGCTGCAACGACGAGAGTTGGGACCGCGGAATATCCATGACGCTGCTGTTTAGGTTGGAGGATCTTCTGTCACTGAATTCGCTGCTCGACACGGCTCCTCGGACTGGCTGCGAATATATGTATTCCAAGTCGTGACTTTTTTTTCGAAGGCATTTCCCAGGAATTGCACAGCATTATATGTTCGCTGGCGGCATACATACAAACGTCTAAACGATGCTTGATCGTCTGATTCCATACGAAGCTCGCAATTCCTCTAACGTCCTTGGTGGCGTTTTAAGTTCTAACTTACTCTTAGAATGACCCTGCCCTCGCCACACCTGGACCAGGCCCGTCTCCGCCAGTGTAGACTAGTAGTGAAACTTGAATGGCAAGAAATATGCGTATGTATGAAGGGGCAGCCAAAGTAGATTGTGTGGCTTGATGGTCGCCATGCCTAACAGTGTGGCGAGCCTAGTGCCACCATCAATGATCTCTTAATAGTAGCACCAAGTTCACCTGGAGTTAGTCTCGAACGATGACATACGTATGCGCTTTGAGAGTGGACACAAGTCCGAATCTGGATCGGGGAGAACCTCCATAGCAGACCTTGGGGAGCTCGCCGACACCGAAGTGGCAAGGGAGACCTCACTGAGTCGCTCGGCCGGTCGGGGACGGGACTTCGTCTCGTGCAAGGCTTCTTGCACTGAAGGCTTCAAAGATAAGTTATAACGGTGACACGACTCGGACTCGGACTAGAAGGATCCAGGAAGTAGTAATGTGACTATATTTAAATTATTCAAACTTCAGTCGACAGTATCTGTAAAGTACTGTCTGAATCACGAATCACGGACCACAAATCCCAATCGACGAAAACCAGTCGTCGCTCGCATGAAGCGCCGAAAGTATTGAGTGTAAGAAACTGTGAACGAAGCGAAATGAGAGGGAGTGTGGGTGTGTAGCAAAAGAGTCAGAGTCCAAGAGAAGGATGGGGGTGCGGATGCGAAGGAGGAAGCCTAAAGATTAGGTGTCAACTATATCGCGAGGTAGATGTTGGATGGGAGATGAGTGGCACGCAAGGAATATGTATACACGATAATGAAGCAAAGATGAGTCAGGATGAGCAGAGGCCCAGCCGAGGAACTAGGGAAAAGACACGAAAATTACAAGAAACTATATGTACATACGTGCAAATCAGATGGTTAACGACGAGCAGCAGAAGAGAGCATTGTTGGAGAGAGCGTTGAATAGAACAAGGGAGTCGAGCAGCACCTAACTTAGTGCTGCGCGAGCGTGATGTGCAGAGGCAAGAATCCGCCCTTGTCATCCACGACAGCTTGCAGCGTAGGCGAGATCATTTGTTTCACGTCTGCCGTCGTAGCCTGGAACTCGAGCGAGCGGAAGAGCGTAGCAATGAGAACCTTGAACTCCAGTACAGCTACATTTCATGAACCGACATCAGCATTCATCGTTCAGTATTCGAGGCGAAGAGAAGGACTGCGCACCAAGTCGCCAGCCAATGCAGTTCCTGGGCCCGTCGCAGAAGGTAACGAGACCGCTCCATCCGTGAGGGAGTTCACTAGGCTGAGGCACGCCGCCAGGGATGATCCAACGTTCGGGCTTAAAGATATGTGCGTCTTCGCCCCACACTTCAGGGTTGACGTTCATGGCGGTAAACGGAATATGGAAGATCTATCGACGCGGCGAGAGACGATTGACGATTAGTCGATTTCATGACCTTAATGAACGGTGGTAGAGTGGAAGGTTAACGTACCGTGCCGGCTTTTGCGTGGTAGGAGGTAATCTTACGACCGTCGGTGGTGGTGATGGGCTTGCTTAGCGGGATCACGTCGTCTTCAAGGTTGATGCGCTCAGTGTGTGGCGAGGCGGGGTACACGCGGAGACTGCAGTCATCACAAGGAATGGAATGATTAGCGGCGCATCATCAAACCGGGGACATGGTGCAGTGAGATGATGTAGGATGGTACGCACCCTTCCTTCACGATGGCGTCGAGGTACTCGAGTTTCTGGATGCTCTCGTAGGTGATATCACCAGCGGAGATAAGCTCATCACGGAGTTTCTGCTGCATCTCAGGGTTGCGGGCGAGAGCATAGGTAGTGAGGGCGACGGAGCCTGCAGTAGTTTCATGGCCGACCATACTATAATTCCGACGCCACACAACACGCCACACGTCACACGGACGCAAATCGAACGGAACCAAATCAGCCTCATGGCAATCGCACAATCACAAACGAAGTCAAAGAAAAGAAAAACACGCACATAAAAGTGTTAACATTCGCCACCAACTGCTCATCGGTCAACTTATTCCCCTCCTTCGCGTCCCTGTTGGCCATCATCAACAAACTCAAGATGTCCCTCCCCTTCTCGTTCACCACTCCCTTCTCGATGATCCTCTTCGTCAGCCTGTCCACGATCATCTTCGTCGTCCCCTGAGCCTGCAGCGCCGGGATCGGCAGCTTCACGATCCAGGGGAAGGTGCGTACGAGGAGCGGTGCGATGAAGCCGGAGTAGGTGAGACCCATGTTCACGTGGTTATGCCAGGCGCTGGCGATCTCTTTAGCCTCGGCGGATTCGCCTGAACCAAAGTCATGACCGAATGCGACGCGTCCGATGATGTCGAGGCTGGTATAGGGAAGACGAGAGAAGACTGGAATGAGAGACGATGGAGTGGGAAAAGATATGAGAGAAGACTTACGTGCAGGAAGAGGTCTGTTCGACGATGTTGACAGTGGCGCCTCCATTATTGGCAAGAACTTGGTTAGTCAAGCGGGTCTCAAGCTAAGCAGAAGTGAAACGAGTGTCGAGTTGAGTCTTCGGAGCAACTAGCTATAAGTGTGGCGTGAATATCCTTACCCGCTCAGCGCTCTCGAATATATCATCTGCCATACCCTTGACGTTCTCCTGTCTACAAAACACAGTACGTTTTCGTTTCAGCTTCTTCATCTAGAAAGGTATCTACATGGAGAGAAAGGAAAAGTCTAGAATGAAAGAGCGAAAACTCACGAGAACGCCGGAGCCAAAATCCGTCTCTGCAGTTTGTGATCATCACCTTCGGCCCAGACTAATCCTCTCCCGAGGAGATTTGCAATCGGAGGTCTGAAGATAGGACTCTTCACTGTTTCACGAGCGAGCGAGCAAAAAAACATCAAACATGCGATATCGGGCGTCAGCGAGCGCGCATCATGAAAGGGGTCGTGGCAAAGGCTAATCTGGGGCGAATCCTGATGTCGGAGGACCGAGGACATTAAGGATTGCCCACATGGGCATGGGATGGGATGGGTGGTGCGTGCACGCATGCGATGAAGTGCGGAGGGTGCGCGAAAGGGAAAGAGACTGACCGTAGTTGTCGCAGTACTGAAAGATGTGCGCAACAGCTGCGTTGTCACCGGCGACGATCTACGAAGATCGCGAGAGTTAGGGAATTCAAGGCGGACAAGGGGATGAAGTTCAGAAAAGTACTCACAACGTCCTCATGGAACAAGGCAGCCTTTATCTTGTAGAAAGATCCAAGAGCGGACATCCACTTCATGTACATCTCGTTTGACTCATTGTCAAACACTTTCTTCTCGTGTCCGTAAAAGAGAGTAGCCTCGTCGGAGGGCTGAGAACGGATACGTCATAGTCAGGGGTCTGAGGCAAAGCGCAAACCAGAGGTTCTGAAGTGCATACCGGGCATGGTAGGACGTCCAAGTCGGTTTTCCTGCGCAGGACATAGTAGCGGAGTAACACGGCCAGCAGGACAGTGGAACCGAGAACGGTAGGAGATGACATATCCAAGAAAGCCATACTTTGTAGTGGGATAGGGTGAGGCGGTGGCGATAGACAGGCCAAGTGGTGGTAGTTGGAGTCTAAGAAGGAGATGTCGGCGAGTGAGAGATGGAGGTGGCTGAAGAAGGGGAATGGAGGAGTGAAAGGAAAGTGAGGGTCGCTTGCACTCAAGCGAAGGCGATTAGAAGCAGTATTGACACTCAAAGGGTGACCTTTTCGGGCACAAGGGGAGGGGCAGTCGGTACAAGTTAGATAGGCACCGATGGGGGCTAAGTAGTACCGTGGGCGATCTATCTATCAGAAGCCTCAAATACCCTGCACGAAGCCGGCAGCGGGCCTCCCAAGGGTTCGCACGCACAATTCCGGGCAGGCTAGTGGAATGCGGTCAAGTCAGTAATCGTGCACTTCGAGTGTAAGTTCTGGAGGGGCTCGAAGCCTTGAATTTGATGTTTTTCATCATACTCGTTGAACCTGCCTTTTGAGGAGCAGAAGCTGCAGGGTCCTCCGGCCTGCTCAGCCGCCGCCCACAAATCCTGCCTAAAGCGCTCGTCCTGGGCAGGAATGTGCTCCATAAGGTTCACGGGAGCCCCGAGACTCATAAATCCTTGCAGTCAAGTCTGCAGTTGCGCTTGGGAGCTGTCAGCTTTACGCTTGACGGTCTCGGCTACTTGATCGTTAATTATTTAATGAAGGGCACCTCCAACGAAGCGGAAATGAAAGTGAATGAAAAATCGGGGCGTCCGAGCAAGCTTCGAGGAGGGTTACGAGATGTCGAGGACAGGCGTCTGTGTACGTATATGGCTCACGGGAACCGAAGTTTTCGTCAGAGTTCGAAGACTTCTTCCGCCGCTTGCCCTCGTCCGGCCTGGGAAGCCGCAGTTGTGAGAGTCGTCAAAGGGCCATCAGACGTGTAGGCCGCATCAAAGGCTGTGACGCTCGCTGTCGGTCGAGGTCGCTTGAGTCTGAACGGGATCGGTGTGGCGCTGCGAAAGTCTGGACAGGAAAGGGGAAAGGAAGGGGTATATTCCTCGAATGGTGGGATAAAATGAGGGCAGGGAGTGTGGATATGTCGTATCTTGCGTGCGTGGACGAAGAAGCGACCGGTGGGACGAACGAGCGGGCTGACGACGAGGACGCAAAAGGAATGTTGCAAGGGCTCATCCCGAAGAGGGAAGGAATTCACGCACTCGGGAATCCGCCGAGCCCGCCGTAAAGCCGGATTGGAGGAAGGACGACCTGATTCGTTCTGAATTGGACGAGCAGTTCAAGCTCTGGAGCGAACCCTCGTTTACGCTTTTCACTCGGTTCAGGCGCTAAATGTTATCTCATGATGACCCCCCGGACCAGCCTTTGCCATTCTCGTACTGCTCGTCCAAGACGCTGCATACTTATACCTCCACATGTCCCCATTATTTGCTTCCGCCAGGTCCTCCTACCCCATCCGTCTCCCACCCTCAGGCTGTGAACTGTCCTCATCCGCCTTCGGTTACTCTTGTGCATACTCATCGCCATGGTTGACTGGAACTCCGCCACCGAGCTTGCCACGGACTCAGGTTAGTGCGACACTGTGTTTCACCGACAACATATTCCTGATTACTTTGGTCAACGTCTAACTCACAGCGGCGTTCACGAAATTCATGCATACGCTGTTGGGTCTATACATGTACGTCGTATTCAGCTTTGAACTTGATTCATTGTGTTGAAGCCACTGTGCTCTAGCTGGGAATGGTTTAGTATGTCTTCACGTTTCATTGTCTCTAACCATGTTCTAACCAAGAGTGTCTGTGGCGACCATTCATCATTCAGTATGTCGTCGTGCCCAATAAACTATCTTCATTGTCTGATAGTGTTGTCTTTTCTTTGCTGTCACTCAGGCGACTCTTGACTTCGACTTTGCCTTCTTGACTGGCAGGAAGAGGTTCAGGTGGCCACTGGTAGGCCTTACCCTTCTCTGCTTTTTCATCGGAAGCATCACGGCTTACATCATTCGTTGAACAGACCTTCTACTTCCTTGGGCGGTACTGTCTACTGTTCGCGCTGATGGGGATGTGCGTTGGTCCCATCATATTAATGATAGCTGTTATACTTATGATATGCTTTGATGCGACTCTAGAACCATCGCGTTGGATGTCACCAAGTACGCACCATTGCATGTTCAAGTCGCTTCAGCCTCTGATTGTCTTTGTGTAGGGAGGTGAACTGTCAAGCATTGTACACCTTCAACCAGTGTTTCGGTAACTTCGCCATTGGAATGGCAAGTGTAAACCTTTCTGTACGAACGTACGTTTAACCCTCTATGTCGATCTTACTCACATACTTCTGCTCACATTCATTTCATCCACAGCATGGCTATCTGGTCACAGAAGTGGTACATTGTCTGCCCACTGATCGCCGTCATCCTCGGTCACTGGTCACTACTTCTCCACGGTATTCTCCTCAAAGCTGCCTGGGTCGAAGGCACAGGTTGTGTTATCACCTCGACCGATAACACTCTCCTCGCCGCTTCCTTCATCTATACCATGGCCTTCGACTTTGTCGTTCTCACCCTCACAGCGTGGAAGCTCGCGTTCCCCAAGGGTGGACGCAGTAGACTCGTGGAGATGATCTTCGGTGATGGTTTGGTTTACTTCCTCGTCGCGTGAGTCTCCATTTCATCGAAGTTCGATATCGGTATTGATGATGCGATCTACCCTTAGCTTCTTGGCAAACATGACCGCCACTGTATTCATGTTGCTCAACTTGAACGCTGTGATGTCTGTCATCGCCAACGTCCCTGCAGCCGTAATCTCCACCGTACGTATTCTACCATCGATCGCAACAACTTATCCTTCCATCTTCACAAACTTTACTTCCTGCGCCACTTACACTTCGTTCCTGTACCGTTCTTATCAGATTGTGGCATGTCGAGTCGTCCGCCGCCTGAACAACTTTGCCAACCAAGGCCCAGAGGTGTTCACGTTCGTACGCACCGTCCATCCCGCCCCTCCATCATCACTGACGCGTCTTCTTCCCCTCTCACCTGCTTGCTTTGCTTTGCTCTGCTCCGTGCATTTTGCTATACAGATCGAGTTCACCTTCGACTAATAACGCGCTTCGGTTCAATTCGGGCACGGCCTCGAGGGGTCCTGCGAACGTGTCTGTCGCGAGGTCGACGGCAGGCGGTGTGCACGTACAGGTACGCGACTCATTCCATTCCATTTCATGCTTTGACCCCATATCCGGTATGCCCCAAATGAATTCAATGCTGACGCTGCGGTTGGTCGTGATGACGATTGGTGTTGGTGTTGTGTGCAGATGGACACGTTCTCAGTAGCGGACAAGGTCACCTACGACGCGTCAGGACGTGTCGTCTCCGCCGAGGGCAAAGAGTTCGACCCCGAGAGCCAACAGATCTCGGACGAGTTCAAACATCAGCCATACTAGATCCCACTCGCTCCCTCCATTACACACACTTCGCATCTATTTCATCTCTCCTTCGCGCTCCATCCTCTCATCTTCTTGGCTCGACATGTTTTGTCTCCTTAGGGTACCCTTCAACTTGAAGCTATGCGAAAGCCCCGCAGCTAGCTCACCCTCACCCCACCTCCGTAACCATATACGTTAACGTATACCTATCGGCTTATAGCCTATCCTATTGAAAGCCCACTGGGACTTTTTGACCTTCCTCCCTCCCAATTCCCGCTCCGTCATCTTGAGTCTCCCTCCATTCCTCGGTATTCATCTTATCTCGCCCTACCTCGTCTACGCTCTTCGTATCGCAGCAATATCGCGCAGCACCTGTATCTAGTACCCACCGCCCTTCCCGGCACACTTACACTTACATGCACATGTCAAAAATCAGCATACCACATACACACACACACACACATTAGACGGGGTCGGAAGCACATCGCACATCCGCACGCTCTCTGCACCAACGCACACCATTCATTAGTATTACTGTATCCCGTACACTTCACTCACCTTCTTCTCGCTTCACCGCCTTCTCTGTCCTCTGTCCTCTGTCCTCTGTCTTTTTGTCAGCTTTTGACATCCTCGATTTGCGCGATACGTACCCAACACAGCACCGACGTCCTCGCATCACCAGTCACCCCGGGCCATCATTCTTTCTCGATACCCACGATACCCCCTCCCTGCCTGGTGACTGGCCTGGCACTCGTCTCAAAGCAAAGTCGCGGACGACGCCTCGTTTCTTTCGCTTTCGCTCTCCGGGTTTCCATTCCATCGTATCTGTAACTGTCTATCCATTCTTCCAGTCCTACCCTGCCCCAATTCCAGACCCATACATCCCTACTTACAGCCCTGCATGACACACCGACGTCCGTCCCATTTACACACCAGTCCTATTACGTCCGTCGCACTTCCATTCTTGACAGTCCGGATTGGGGAGTCGGTTGTTCGTACGGTGGCGCGTGCATTTTTCTACGGAGTTGGCGGTTTTGGGGATTGGGACTCCGATGGCGGATGGGGGTATTTCTGCCGTTCTACGAATCACGAATCACGATCCTGGTGCTTCGCGGGATCGGTGTGGATTTAGCCTTATGCGGATATTCGATGGAGAGCTCGAGGGACGCTGTGACGGGTTGGAGTGGTTGACAGGGACTTGGTGATATGGCGGGAGAAGGGAGCGGGGTGCGAGTTCGAACTTCGGCCGGGACGGCGCTGGGAGGGAATTAGGAAGGACAGAAGGAAGGTACGCAGGGATGGTATTGGAAGGGTATTCTTGGTCTGTTCTGTTCTGTTTTTCTGTTCGTGTCATTCCATTCATCCATCATACCTCTGCGTCTCAACGTTCCGCACCCTTTCATCGGCACCGTCTCCATCAGCATTATCCTCCACTTATCTCTATCCTACCATCTTCGTCTTCGTGGTACCCTTCGTCTTTCGTTTTCGTCGTCATTCATCAAAAGTACCGCGATTTCTTGGCTACTTACTGTGTATGTAGTTCTCCTAAAAAAAGATTTTAGTCACTCTTTCTTTGTTACCTTCGTTTTGTGTTTCGAAATTGTGTGTATTAGTTCTGTTTTAGCCTTGTGTTCGTTAGTACAAATGAAATCTTGATGTTACCAAATAATTGTTCGCTTGCCGGTCGTTTGCATGAGCACAAGGAGGAGCATAGCCGATACGCACATGAGCTAAATGCCCTAGAATGAACTAAATTCACTTGAATTTGCTGAAGCGGCCGCAGCTACAGTACGATGAGTACATGACCGGACGGAAAGCGTCTCCGACATGAAGAGAAGGAAGTCATCGTACATCGGGCGGCGTTGTGGCCCGTAGTGAGCCCAGAAGTACTGGTCATTTGTAGACGGTCGGCTGGCACTGTCAAAACGATATTCGGACTCGGGAACAAATGGTTATATTGGCTGAACAAGCGGAGGAAGCATTTAATCAGTACGAGACAGAACGTAAGGAGAAAAACAGTCTAGGTGACGGGCGCTCACACTGGACATGAGAACGAGGTGACGGAGGATGTTCCGCGGGCGAATCTGTGCCACTCTGTGTCGTGGATGAGAAGACGGAGTCCATCATACGAGCAAGGATCGCATCGAATTATGCCGACAAAGTCTGCGTGGCACTCGGACCAGTCAAAACAAACAACAGCCCGTCAGACGAGCGTCCCAGCAATGCCGACGCGCGCCACATCTCCCATAGTGCACCACAGGTGAACGAACACCTTTGCACTGCATACCGAGAACAGACGCGACCGAGGCGCAAACCTATCCAAAGGCTGCCACAATTAGCGCTTTTTCTTCTTCCCCTTTCCCCCTCTTGTGGTCGACTGTTGCCCCTCTCCAACCTGCTTCTCCGATCCGATAAAGCCTCCTTCCCTCAACGCCTCCCTCGCCACCTGTCCAATAATTCTCCACCTTTCTCCACCGAGCGGAACACCACCATACCACCTCCAAACTACCACCAAAACGTCATTCGCCCCAGCCCGCTCGAGAACACTGGATAAGATATCTCCAGCACCCTTCTCGCCTCCGTCGTCTTGACGGGTTGTGGCAATACTGCTGGGATTGGATGCGGGTTTCGAGTTTGGTTCACTTTCTACGGTTCGTGAGGCGTACATACAGTGGGTGGCGCGTTTATATCGAGATGAGGTATGGGAGAAATGAGATATGGCGAGCGGGATGTCGGAGGGAGATTGGATCGTTGTGCAATGCGCCTGAAAGCTGGACTTCTTACTCTCGACGATAGAAGAGGTAGCCACCTTCGCGTTCCAGCTTCCTGTAACATAACGTCAGTGACAACTTGTCAATCAATAAACTCAGGTACTCCGTACCTACGCTACGAGTACTCGTGAAAGGTCGAGCAAAGTTGACAACGCCGCTCAAGCGTGTCGGAAGTTTGGCCGTCGAGACAAACTTAGCTCGACAAAAACAGACGTATGACATATGTCGAGTATAGCCATGAAAGACACGAATCGTTTACGATGCCTTGCCGCTGAACGCTGTGGTCGACGAGCAAAAGAAATGCAGTTGAAAGGATTCGGGGTCGAAGCGAGTGCAGCGCCGGACCGTGAAAGCCGTCAATGCGGAACTGTGGCGTGGCCACACAGATCACTTTTGCGCACGACCTTCACCATCGATTCACAACGAAAACTCTTGCATCCATATGTCAATGGGTGCACACAAAAGGATTACAGGCTGGCCCTTCGTAATTTTACCTAGAGAACGCACTGTTGCTTCCCAGTCTTGGCAGGGTGTACAATCCAAAGTATACCGGATATAGACTCGCTGAGCTCGCTCAGGCTTCTCGGACCTCTACGACCTGACTTCTCGCCAGCTTGAGATGCCCTGCTACATTCGCATCTTCGACAGACTGCGTTGGACTCCGTTCTTGCTGATAGATACTGCCTATATACCGATGGAAATTCCTCAGGGTGCCCCAGTGCGCTGTCGGCTTTGAAGCGCTTCAGACCCACCTCGAGGTTCAGCATGCAGACGCCTTCGATATATTGGATGGGTTGGCTCGGAGTTACGACCAGGTGCGATATCAAGTTTCCAGATCTCTTTCAGGCTGAGAGGAGAAGGCTAAATTATGGATGTCTATAAGGTCATAGACATTATCAGCGCTAGCTTCATGGCCACTTGGGAACGCAGTAGTGTGTTCGAAGTGCAGCTATGCAACTCCCTGGAGAAATACCACTTTCTGTCCGCCCAAATTGTGCGTACGCCCGGGAACGACACGAGGTCGCCCAGTGAGTCCCAGTCTCGAGCTTTTCTCTAGGTACATTCAATTTATATGCCCTCGAATCTTGCAGACTAACGAAGACGCCTGCTGGATGGCAGTGGATGGCCGAGCCGACGAATATTCACTACTAGTTACGTAGTTTCATGCTCATGAAGTACGGTCTTCCAGCATTCCATCCCAACCCGCCCTAGGATTTCCATGCGTACTGCTCTGTATCCGAATCCTGAATACTGCCCCAAAATCCCGCTTCTCATGGGTTCTGATGCATGTCCATGATGCTCAAAAATGGGTCATAATACCGGCACAGAGGTTGAGCAACAGGTCGGTGTTCCCGCAAGAAAACTGGACGTGGTCTCCAGATGTCACATCATTCGGGAACCTGTATAGCAAATCGTGAAATATCATGAGCCGATCGCAAAAACTGGGCGAGTTCGTACTCGGCCTCATCAGGTGGACTGAGAATAAAGGCTGCATTAACTCATGAGATCAAATTAGGGCATCTATTGTGGTGGAAACCAGTGTTGGGACCGAGACCCACGTTGTCGACACATCCACCGGATTCCAACGCGCCATTCTCGCAATCCGCGGCGGAAATGCAGCACGGGCTGAAGCAAGATCTCTCACCAGCCCCTTCCGGTCCAATAACGGGCTGACGAGATTGGATGTGAGGCACAAAGTGAGTAAAAAATGTTTGCGTAGTCTGTATACGATAGGAAACTCACACAGCCGCCGTTAGCCTCTACTTGACCGCGACCGGGATTTGGGCAGGAGGGATCGGTGGTGTTAATCGCTATGCCAACATTTACTCCATAGAGGTTGCTCAGAGAGTACATGATCTCGTTCACGGACTCAAAAAGTTGATGAAGAGGAAAGGCAGGTCGGTATGAGCACTGATGTTCAGATGATGCTGACACGACCGTACTCACGAAACTGAATTCAGCACAGGAAAATGGAGTTCTACCATCCCAAATCGGACTGCCAGTAGTGCATGAAGTCCCTTCACTGTTACAGCCAGTTCCTGTTCCACAGAAATTGAACATTTGAAAACATCGTGGAAATGACACGAAAAAGAAGCGAGTACTATGTATAACAGCGGTGAGTACTTACCGACGTTGATAGCACCCTCCCAATCATCAGAAATCTCCATGTCGATGGTGGTAGTGGTTGGGACGTTGACGTTGTTACGAATACTACCGTTGATCGTTTCTGTGTTCAAGAACTTGACCGTGACTGGGCACGCGCTTCGAACGCTAAGGCTCAGAGCGTAGCTGCCACATACTGTAGTTTTTCGACCGTATGTTCGTCACGCATCACGCAGGGTGCGCCGGCGAACATATTTGCCCCGATGGTCACGCATATGCGCGGGCCCACGAACAGCAAATCGTGACCGATTTGCGCCAAAAATCGCCCAAAAATCAAATTTTCGGTCATTCCGCGAACAATTTCATTGATTCGTCACGCGTGGCCCACCCAGACGAACCTTGGTCTGGCGAAGGTCACGTCTGACATAATCTTCCCACGAACCTACGGTCGAAAAACTACAGTAGGCAAGTAGCAAAAACAAAGATGTAGAGCTTCAGGTATCATTATGTATGAGATGAAAGAGTCAGAGTAGAGCAGATGAACGGGATGAGACTCAGCTCTGGTACTCCCGAGCCAATTCTTTTAGACCTTTATACCCTCCATGAATGAGGACTGGAGCAGGTCGGTGAAAACGATCAGTCATCCGATACTTCCCTCCCCCGGTAAACTTAGGGAAGTCTGTCACTGGATGATTGTGTTAAAAGGGCGAAAAATGGGAGAATTGGCATCCAAATCTATCCTTGAAATCCCGAACTGGCACGTCGTACAGTGGGCGAGGAACCCGTTCGCGAAAATTCCCGGAAGATGTCTTTCCGCCCCCGGAATTTCGACCTGACTCAGTATTAATACTTGTTTCCATCCTTGTGGAAATCTCATGCTCAGCGCTCATGCCGTGGGCTCTAACAAGAGTCTACTTATGCATGATGTTTGCATGATGTACTATGCCTGCAGCTGGGTGCCACATTGGTGCCACGAAGACACCGGTTTCGGAGATGGCCGGTCAAAATATGAAGCTTGAAGGGCCTTCCGGCTCCGAGCCCTCTTCTCAGCCAATTCTCAGCAACTCCATCGGCGACACTTATCTGGTCTTGACACCCTCAGGCTCTAGAGACACTTGCAAGCTTACCTTTTATCCTTTGTGAAATCCTGGCACTCTCTTTGTCGCCTACTAGTATGTACGCCATATCGTCTCCTGACTAACCCGACTGAACACCGGCCTTTTATCTACGTGTTCACCGATCCAACTCTCGACGTTCGAAGACACAGTATCTCTGGCTTTTCATCGGCCCCTGTTCTCGCATCAGTTCCTGCAGAACGCTTGAATTGTTGGCTCAGTCGTCGTAACGGAGATATACATTAATCGACACCGGAAACTTCACAGCTGCCGCAGCGTTATTTTAATTATCGCAGAACTCTCCGTCGGTCTACTCAGTCGTCTCATTATATAACGGATGCTTATTTGTCCTGATTTCTGTCCTCGACTGTATAGATGGCCTCAACCTCCGAGTCACCCACTGATCTGCCATATGAAACCATCGTCCTACCCGCCCCGATAACCTACGAAGACTTCACATGGACGCCTGTAGCACATCCACCACGTATCCTGATTGGCAAAAAACTCAAGCAGCTCTCAACTGCTACCGTACATCCACCGTACATCGGCGCGCAGACGCTTCTCAGGGCCTCGCCCGAGTGGGTTGATCGACACCGCCTCATCTACGGCTGGGCCGTCGATATTGGGGCTCTCCAAAAACGAGGCGAAATTGAGGGGTATTCGGTTGATGAGATTGGGAAGGCTAATGTCCTCCAGCGGTTCAGGATGATTATGCGCGACGTCTGTGGCCTCCGCTCGCAGGACGACTTCCTCCCCGTTTTGTTGAGCGATGGCAGCCATGCGATGTGTGTGGTTTTGGCGCAGAATCTGACGAAGGAGACGATGGCGGTGGATCAAGAGAAGGCTCAAAAGGTGATGATGCTTCTTGCGACTTCAACATATCCCCGATGGTACCGATATGCATGGGACATCGACCATTCTTGACGATGAAGATGATTAGATCGTGTTGTTTTGCCCTCTGATCTCTGAAACTGTCAGCTTGGCTGGGTTCTGTTTTTCGATGAAGATTTCGTTTGTTCTACTGCTGAGGATTACACCTGAATATATATTTGCTGAGCGTGCTAATCTGGGTGGCCTCCTCTCAGTTCTCAATTTTGTCATTTGCCGCATTCAACTTCGTGCCCACGCATAGCCTTTCGGCCACTTCCACCATCTTCCCTCGTCTCAACTCGGCTCAACCCTCACCTCCGTCTCTTTTGGGTGAGGTTTTGACTTTCTTTATGCAGTACAGCAACTTTATTATCTCAGAAGGAATGGCTTGAGCTCAACCTTACCGGTCAAGTTGTCTTCGTATTGGCAGAAATGATCGCCATCCATAATGCACTTCGTACAGTTTTTCGATAGTGCATTCGACTTGACCCCGAAGCTCGTCTCAGTTCCTACGAATCCGGACTAATTCTTTTTTTGTTGTTCTCCGGGTAGTGACAACGTTCTCATTGTGATCTATATGTCGACTGTTATGGATGTCTTCTCGCTCTGATGTGCTCAACTTCCCCATCGAATCCTACGTGCTGCCTAGTAGCTTCATCTCCATATGTGATAATTCCTTGTCATCCCACGTCACCTGAGATTTTTCTTGGCTGTCCTGATACTCTAGGTGCCTTATTTCTCCTTTGTCGCTGAATTGCAACGTACATACGGCCTTGAACGAAGTGCCACAACGATGACGTTGTTTCGGGGACGGCCGTCATGGCAGGTCGTCCTCGTTGAGTTCTTTTCTACAACGTTCACCATCTTGATCGTGAAGGAGCTTGATATCCCCTCTTCGAACTCCTACGTTTGCCTCGTCGAGTGAATTCTGTGTGTACCTTTCATAGCCTCCTGCTGTTGTCTCCTTCAGACCCTTCGTCAAGGAAGTTGAACTTGAGCAGCCACCGGCCATCGCTTCTCTCACCGACTCGGAGGTTGTTGCATTGTTCAACGCTCGACGTTCCATCTTTTCCCCTCGCAATATCACGAGCCTCCTGGGGAACTTACACAGAGCTGAAAGCTTGAGAATACGTTGTCCAACACTCGGCCCTGATCTCAACGGGACTTTCAATTTCATTGTTGTCTTCGTTGCCATACAATTCCCAAGGGGGTGGCACGCGTAAAATTCTGTACCGGATCTTTCCCTACGCGTTTAAGGCCTTACCCCCCCCCCTCCCCCCTCTCGAATATTTAAATCATTTAAAATCATTTATTTAATACCTTTCCCACAATATACAAGATCAAAATGGAGGTTTATTGTGGCATTAAATCCTTGTTTTGATAAATGTTGGTGTAACCTGGCCTAAGACTAGGGGAGGGGATGACCGACGTCGACCGTAGCTTATCCTAGCCTAAAAATATCCATTATTATCTCCTTTACACTTAAACCATCTTCTATTCACAGTTTTATCAACACTATGTATGAATATGATCATATATGAGCCTCAGAAACCCTCCAAATGGCTACCGTAGGACTTCCCGTGATGTCTGGACATTTCGCGTTTAAGGGCCCTCCGGGCCCCCCTCCCCCCCCTACATCTGGTTTTTTATTTTATTCCTGCCACCCCCTTGACAATTCCAGGTCCGCCCAACCAGTCGTCTGTGCATTTATGATGTGGCTCCCTGCTCGTACTAATCTAGACGTTTAGCCTTCCAGATGTCATCCGAATCCGAATTGCCTGGCTCAGGTTACGATACAATTGTCTTGCCCGATCCAATAACTTTCGAGCGTTTTACGTGGACACCGTTGACTCATCCTCCTCGTGTCCTTATCCCCAAAAAATCAAGGCAGTCTCCAGCACTACCGTCCATCCACCCTGCATCGGCGCACAGACGGTCGCCATAGCCTCAGCCAAGTGGGTTGATCAGCGCTTACTCCTCTATGGCTGGGCTGTCGACGTCAAGGCACTTCAGAGGCGTGGAGTGCTCGAAGGCTACTCGGTTGACAGAATTGGGAAGGGAAACATTTTCTAACGATTCGGGATGATTCTTCGCGACGTCTGTGGCATTGACCCGGAAAAGGAGTTCCTCCCCGTGTTGTTGAATGACGGCACTCACGCGATGTGTGTGGTCATAGCCCAAAATCTGACGAAGGAGACGATGCGGGTGGACGAAGAGAAGGCGCTGAAGGTTATGATGCTCCTGGCGACTTCGACTCGACCTCGATGGTACCAATATGCATGGGATATGGATCATGATGATGATGGTTAGATGGTTCTGTCTAGTCTGTTTTGCAGTATATTACAATCACAGTAGACTTGCTCTCCTTGAAAATGTATATGGCCATAGTTATCAGCGACAGTACTAATGAGTGCTCGATCGCCCCAGAAAACCTAGTACGCCACTAATATTTTTCATACGACTGAAGTGCCACCTGGGTGCCACAATCGTGACACAGAAGACCTATCTCGGTGATGGCCGCAGGTTCAAAAGTTCAACAATCCTTACTGGTCTTCGCAGTGCATCTCTTGCATCGGCTTGTCATAAAAACTCGTCCCTGTCTACTGACTTAGCCGAATCTACCTCTTTCCAGTGGTTACCTCATCGAACGCTCTGCATAGCTTCTCGTTGTCCGCACCCTCTTCATCGACTCGGACTCATCCATTGCCCACCGCACCACCGTGTCCCCATCGTCAATTACTACCGTGAGATCTTCGGCTCTTCAAGTTCATTGTTCAAGCGTCTCGCTTCTCGACCACAGCTGAAGGTTGAGCAACAGACACGAAATTCGAAGCTTATATATACGTTACGCAACACTGAGCTCGCCCCCTCTCGTTGTTCCAGCAACGTTATCTTGCTTACCATGGAAATTACAGCACCGGTATCCTTAGTTCTTTATGCCTTCACTGAATAGACTCTGATCTGTCGCGATTTTTTCAGCCAGCTTCAGAAAAGGTGTCCAACCCCGAATCGCCCGTCCCACTGCCAGGCTATGAACTTATTGTCCTGCCCGACCCAACAACCTACGAGCGCTTTACATGGACACCCTTGCCCCACCCACCGCGTGTTCTTATCCCCAAAGCAATCAAGGCTATCTCCAGCGTCACCGTACATCCACCTTACATCGGCGCAAAATCACTCGCTAGACACTCAGCCAAGTGGGTTGATCAGCGCCTCCTCCTCTGTGGCTGGGCTGTCGACATCAAGGCTCTCCAGAAGCGAGGAGAGCTGGAAGGCTATTCGATTGACAGAACTGGGAAGGGGAACGTTATAGAGCGCTTCGGGATGATCCTCCGCGACGTTTGTGGCATTCACCCAAAAAACGAGTTCCAGCCCGTGTTGCTGCACGATGGCAGCCACGCGATGTGTGTGGTTATAGCGCAGAACTTGACGGAGGAGACGATGCAAGTGGACGAAGAGAAGTCACAGAAAGTTATGATGCTCCTGGCGACTTCGACTCTACCTCGGTGGTACCAGTATGCATGGGATATCGACCATGGCGACGAGGATTAAGTAGACAGTCCTGTTCTCTTTGACACCCAAAAAGTGTATCCAATAGATGTGTCGCTTGCTTTGACTCCAGTTACTCTTTCATCTTTATCTCAACTTGTCCATTTGGTGGCTCGAAGTTTACGGTCCGAACAATGACTGGGGACGATGACGTGTGTGTTGTCACTTCACCATATCTAAGTAGTGCTACGACGAATTTTGGCCCGCAATGAAACAGCGAGTCAGGCCAGGTGACAGCCGATACCTGGAAAGCACGTACGGTCACGATCATGATTTATCAAAAAGAAAAAACTATATACAATGGTTTTCCAAACACATCCTCAAGAGTCATGGCGTATACTTTCAGCATCGAGACGGGACAAAAGTGAGGAAATTCGGACTGTAAGTAGAGGTAATCAAAAGTCTGTAACGATATTCTCTAAACTGGAACGTTCTCAGCGTTCACCACGAACTTCTTGAGCCAAGCACGGAGCTTGGTCATCTCTTTGCAGGACTCCAGTGTTCCATATCGCATCGTCTTCGCCCACTCCGTATACTCAAGGGTGGACACGTCAGGCTCATAGTCGAGGGGCTCAGCACTGGCGCTATCGTGGTCGTCCTTGCGTTTCTTCTTCATGTCGTCCGTTAGTTTAACGACCGTCCACGTCCACCAATCGCCAGCGGCTGCGATCGCAACGAGCTCATCCTGATGCCTCCAACGAAGACTGGTAAAAAAATAAGCAGCCTGTATAAATAGTAGCCATGTAGCAGTACAGAAGAAAGGTTTAGCGTTCGGGACATGCATACCATACGTGCAATCAGAAGACATACCTGCTTCAAGACTTGCTGTTTCGCAGTTCGTATCAGGGAAGCCAAAGCCTTGGGATTGGCAACACCCAGCTTATAAAGCGTGCCACGCTTCGGCAACCTTTTGTTCTCGACAATGATCGGAACCCATTCACGTCCGAGACCCCAACCATTGCAGAGCACCTGTGCCACAAGATTTGCAACGAGTGGATCGTACCGGACACCGTTAAGAGGCTCGAGCCCTTGGGCGTATAAAAGAGCCATGTCGGTGATCTGACAGCTGAAGGTTCCGCGGGTCAAAGTCTGAGACTGCATGGGACGAACAGCGTCGTCCTCATGCGTTGCTGATTCACGAGCAGCGAGTGTATCGGGGACGTCGTGCGAGATTTCTTCATCATCGGACCTTTCATCCTTTCGGCCAAGATTCCGGATGCGGGAGGGACGATCAGTCACAACATTGGGGGCTCTCTGGAGCTCCACGAGGCGCGCAGGGGCAAGGGGCTTCCTTGTGCGCGATACAGACGGCTCCTCCTGGGGAGCAAACCCGCTCGCAGAAGGGACAATGGTGGTCGAAGGGTCGGATGAGGGTGTTGTAGAGTTAGGGTGAGCGTTACCGGCTTGTACGGAAAACATAGGTCGGCCCTGTGCGGGGTCAAAAAAGTCCCCAGAGTCTTCGTCCTCTTCCTCGTCCTCGTCGTACTCTTCCTGGTCCTCGTCGCCCGTGCCCAAGTTCTGAATAAGGAAGACATCACCTCGCAGATCCTCTGACATCGATGATTCCTGGTCTGATAGAAACGAATCTTGGCTCGGAAGTAAGCTCGAGTTTGGTGCCTCATAAGCAGGTATCTCGAGTACGGCCAGAGTATTGTTGTCTCTGTTCAGACGCCAGAGGTTGTACTGGTGCTGCACGATAAAGGGCCCCCACGCTACGGAGTTTCCGAGGGATGAACCGAAAACTTGCCAGAACCCTGACCATTTTTCCTCGAGTCGACGAGGATTGTGTTGAAAACTCCCAGCCAGCACTGAGGCGGCTATGAACTGGAGCTTCGTCCTGGAAAGGTCGCGTGGGGTCAGACCGAAGCGCGATGCGGTTTCCCTGCATAGCTCCTGATATGAGAGGAGCTTCAATATTTCAGGATAAAAAGAGAGAACTCACTTGGCCCATTTCTTGAACCGTTTCTTGTCGTCTTTTAAAATGGTTTCAGGCCGGAGCTCGAGATCCCAGACGTACTCATCCGGGGTGATGATCTTGCCCTGACTTGTGACGAAATCTAGGGGAGAAGCCATGTAGACTGTAGTAGTGCGAAAGGCAATCGGAGGAGATAGCGAAGAGGTCTTGGTACGACAGCGTATGCACTATCAGTTTATATATCTGATAGAGGGGACCGCGCGGAAGAAAGCGGGATCGTGTGTCACCATTGTCCTCTTCGGAGCCGTGCAGAGGAACAATGAAGCTCATTAGCGAGACACCTCATGGCTGCCATCGATCATCGATTCGAAGCCGGCTGATCAGTGTGCGTGTTTGCGATGGGTCGAGATACGACCACTGCGCCGTACTGGGTCCAATGCTTACGGGAAGCTTATAGAACGAGTAAGTATCGCTCGAGCTTCCCCTCGGAGTATCGATCATCGATTCGAGTCAGAATTGAGTCAGAAAAGGCTTATCAAAGGAGAAAGCAGAAGACACGGAGGCAGCGTACTGCGCACACCTTAGGCCATTGTCTGTGGCTAGACGGCCCATCTTGGGAACAAAGAAAGCAATACAGCTCACGATGACTCGGCACCTCCCCGGGCCGGTGATTTAGCGGTTTGTTTGCGCACTATTTGTTATGACACATCACGTGCCTTTCGACTATATATGGTTGTACTCAACTTCGACCCTGCTCATCATCGCACCCATCATCTTGCACCCATCATCTTGCACCCATCATCGCACATTTCAAACAAGCACAGTACACAGGTATTTCTATCTTACATTTCAATGTCTTTGTTCTAATCTGGCTGTTTCAAGGCATGTCTTCTGCTTCAACCCGAACTTACGAAACCATCACCCTGCCCGCCCCCAAAAAATACGACCGCTTTATATGGACACCCTTGGCTCATCCGCCGCGTGTCCTTATCCCCAAAGCAATCAGGTTTTCATCCAGCGTCACCGTACATCCACCCTACATCGGCGCAAAGTCACTCGCTAAACACTCAGCCAAGTGGGTTGATCAGCGTCTCCTCCTCTATGGCTGGGCTATCGACACCGAGGCTCTCGAAAGACGAGGAGAGCTGGAAGGCTATTCAGTTGATGAGATTGGGAAGGCCAATGTCCTTGATCGGTTTGGAATGATCCTCCGTGACGTTTGTGGTCTTGATCCGGACAAAGACTTCCTTCCCGTGTTGTTGAGCGATGGCACCCATGCGATGTGTGTGGTCCTAGCCCAGAATCTGACGAGGGAGACGATGCAGGTGGACGAAGAGAAGGGGCTGAAGGTTATGATGCTCCTGGCGACTTCCACTCGTCCTCGATGGTATCAATATGCATGGAACATTGATCACGATGGCGATTCGGATTAGATGTTCTCTTTGGAGTGTGTTCGTTATCGCTTTCGCTTGCTCTGACCCCTTCTCTTTTTATCTTTCTATTGTCGTCTTCGTTAGCCTACGTATCCCTCTCTCCCCCTGGTTCCATCGCTATAGTCTCGGCTATTCAATCCAACCTAGAAAAAAGAATGGGTGTGGGAACCCTGCTTACGTAAAAATAGCTGATTGGCTGGCGAGCGACGCGCGTCGGACTCTTCCGGTGCCCCAGTCCCGAGTGGCGAGCGGCTGCAAGGGAGCGTATGTCCTCGAAGTGACCAGTCGGGATGCGATGTTCAACACCAAAAAATAACGTCAGGCCTCCACAATGCCTAGAAGAATGTCGGAATATCCTGCAACCTGAGTTTTGTGTTCCCTGCATCAGCACTGGCAAGTGTGCTACACGGCGAGCATGTTACAGATGTTACAGTACAGGAGTGTGGCCCGTGAGGTTTCTCATGACGTGGTGGTCGTTGGGTGGTCGGCGAGTGCAGCGAGCTCGACCACTGATTATCAATAGTGATCTACTTATTACTCAGCTTAAAATGCTGTGTTCAGTGGTACCGTGTCCTCCACTCAGACTGTGAGAGTGAGAATGATATAATTTACAATAAAATGAGTGGTCAGCGAGCACTGCGGGCCCGACCACCAGCATATGAAGAGCGAGTGCTGTGAATAAATCACCTGGCTTAAGACTATATTTTGTGTATCTCTCTGTCTGAATGCATAGTGGTCGGCGAGCACCGCGAGCTCGACCACCGTGACTGGCATGTGAGGAAACAGGGCTGTGGATGGAACACTTGGCTCAAGGCTATATTTCTAACTGTACTGTTTGTCTAAAATGCACAGGGGCGGCAGTAGATTGGGGTGAGGTAGGTACAGTCTTTAATGAAGGGAGTGGTCGGTGAGCACTGCGAGCTCGACCACCTAAATTGTGAAGGTAAGTTTAAGTGGGGTAGGTAAGTACGGTCCACAAGCAGGGGAGTGGTCGGCGAGCACCGCGAGCTCGACCACTGGGGTGTCCAGGTATATTCAAGTGGGACAGACACAATATACGATAAGAGGAGTGGTCGGCGAGCACCGCGAGCTCGACCACCAACATATGAAGAGCCGGTGCTGTGCACAGGTCCGCGTAGCTTGTATTACTGGATTTGGTACTGGTATGACTAAACTTTGTTGTCAAGGCTTCGCGACAGCCCGTAATGTTTGAAGTCGATATTGACAGTCGACTACAACAGCTGAAAATGGCAGACGTCAACAATCCTCAGACACGGTGTCACTTAGGCCGAGACAGTGCTAAATCGAGCGGAAGCCCCCCATCATAATAATGAGTGACCAACATAATATTATTCGAATGACTATATCTAGATCCATCCCATATAAAATTTAGCGACGACCATACACCATAACTCATCACAACTCTCACAGTCAACAACAAAACTGTAGCTTAACAGAATATCGAGAGATCCAACCGACCGAGCAGAGACCTACACATTACGAGCAACCAGTCCGTCTCCTAACATACCCCGATCCTCCACCCGCTAAACAGCGTCTGAGACTCAACATATCAACCTATCGCACACCCCCAATCCTCGCCCAAAACATCTCCTCCCTCAACCTAACCAACTCCTTCCAAGTCCTCTCCTCCCACGTCGCCTCGCCCACATAAATCTCCCCGTCCACTCCCGATCCCTGACCCTTCTCCCCCTTCTCACCTACGTTCACATCGACACTGAGATTCTCCTTCTCGCTCTCCTCCTCCACTACAGGCTCTATCTTCTCCTTCATAATAGCGACGGCAAGAGGGGAGACCCCATTAACACCACCTCCAACGCCATTAATCGGCGCAACCCTCCTACTCGCAAACTTAGGCGGAGGCGGAGGCTGCATAATAGACCCCGACCGCCCCCGACTCCTCGCCGGTAACGGCGGCGTCGCCGCCGTCGTCGGCGCAGGCGCAGTCACAGGAGGCACCACAGGCAATGGAGCAAACGAATCATGCTCCTCCTCTTCATGTTCCCCAGCCTCAGCCTCCCTCATCAGCTCCTCCGCAGTCGTGCTCGTCTCGAGCGTGGAATGAGGCGCAGGGATGGTAGGCGGATGCAAGGGCGCGGAATGAGGCGGTTCAGAGTCGTAGTCTGAGCCGGCTGTGAAGACGAGTTCTTGAGACTCGTCGCGGTGGTGCTTCGTATCCCTGAGCTCGTCTATCACGGAGGCCACCTCTGCTGCTTCTGCTCCCGCGGCAGGGGCAGGTTCAGTTGCGGGGTCGATGGCCTCAGTAGGTGGGTGCGTAGGAGTAGAAGGCTGCGCGGGTTTCTCGACCTCGTCTTTCACCTCCTGAGAATCTGACGGCGGAATATCTGTCGCAGGAGCAGGTTCCTCGACAATAGGCTCTCCAGCGCTTGTTGGTGGAGGAGGAGGAACCGATACCTCGGCTGCATCAGTGTCAGGATTAGCTTCCGTCGCGGGAGCAGGAGCGGAAGCAGACTGTGTCGCCGGCTCCTCGGGAACAGGGGCTGGCACAGAGGCGCTCGTCTCCTCTGTCGCAGTTGCAGGAGCTGGTGGTTGCGTTGGCTCGACTGCGGGTAAGGATACAGGCTCAGGTGTCGGCGAAGATCCAGTCGCAGAACGTGGACGAGGTCCTGAAGGAGGTGGAGGTGGTACAGGACGGTTGCGTGCGGCTGCACGACGAGGTACGGGCGGAGGAGCCGGAGAGCCTGTTCTTGAAGGTACACCTGTAACAGAGTTACGCTTCGAGCTAGGCGTGGCGGGGGAGGCGGAACGGGCTGTAGGAGCGTCCATGGAGGTTCGGGAAGATACTGAAGCGCGCGCAGCAGGGGCAGGAGCAGGAGCCGGTGTTGGAGCTGGTGCTGGAGCTGCGGCCGCCGGGGTGGGAGACGATGGGACAGAAAATTCTGCTGGCTCGTCCGTAGGGGTGTGGAAAGCGTCCTGGTTGGTCTCATTTGAAGTCGAGGGTCGAAGTTCGCCCTCTTCTGTCTCTGTCTCAGGCTCGGGAAGACTCTCGCTCGACGCCGCTCCGCCCCTCAGACGCATCACTTCCCCGATCCTTTGTTCCTCCTCGCTGGCCTTGCTATACATCGACGACTCTTCGGAAATCTCTCCCGCCGGCGCCGGTACCACATTATGCTGCACAATCGTCCGAGATCGATTCCGCGTAGGAAGAGGTGGGGGTGGAGGTGCGGCCGTGGCACTCGTAGCAATAGGAGCTACGAATCTCTTCGCGATGCTGGGTGAGTGCGTAGGATGCGTTGGAGGGGGGACCTTTGGTGAGCCCATCACAGACTTCTCTGACTTCTCGTTACTAGGTGAACCAGACCTCGAATTGCCTTCGCCCCAGCTCAGGCCCCGGTCCATGCCCAAGGCCGAAGCCATGCCCCAAAGACCTCCCATCTTTGACTTTCGTCGGGGAGGTATGGACGGTCTACCGTCGGAGGAATCCTTCCTTGGTAGTGGTGGTGGAAGACTAGGGACTTCTTCCTCCCACACTTTCTCTACGATACCGGTCCGCACGAACGCCCAGAGGGAACATGTCGTCCGGAGACGTGTCAGGCACCAGCCGGAGGGACAGAGGGGATATACGGTGGTTTGGTTCTTCGCGTTCGGGCTCTGAGGGAGAGTGGTGGTGGTGGTGACTAGCTTAAAGATATATATTTGAGAAGGGAGGTTGTTCGGGTTGGTGTTGGAGAACGAGTTCTGTTGTGGCGGCGGCGATGAGGGAGGACTTGATTTCTGGTTGGAGAGGGATCGGGAAAGGGCATCTTTAAAGATAGAGGAACCCCAGGAATTGTTGCTCGAGTGATTCTTGACGGGGGATGAGCCGTCGGTAAGCGAGGTGCCACAGAGTGCGCAGCAGATGCCTGGATTGCTGTTAGTGGGGACGGGAAGGGAGTTCTGCGAGGCGATGGTGCATTCGAGGAGAGCAGTCGCAGAAATGGGTTCGATGGAGAGTTGGCCAGAATGAATGGCGGAAAGGACAGAGCGGCGAGTGAGCCAATTCAGAGAGGGTGCAAGGTCGAGGCGAACCGTAGGCTCGCTAAGGCAGCGGTCAGCACAGCATGAGAACGAAATATATCAAATCCCACATACGTGTCTTCAGTGGCTAGCCGGGAGAGGAATGGGAGTGGGAGCAGAGTCGACATGGCCGGCACTTGTGTCGAGTTTGGTCTCAGAGTTCGCAGATGTGCCACAAACATCAAGAACTCCTGGTATGGAAGATGACTGCTGAGTAGCCGAGGCGAAATACGTCCACGAGAGGGCGAAGGTGTCCGTGTAATCCATTTGCCCTTGCCCATGGTCATGCTCATCTCCTCTACCTTCTTCTCCGACGCCTCCTTCTCCTCCTGCAACTCCTGCATCTGCAGCTGCATCAAACGCACAACCTCCTCCGTCTCCCTCAAAGCGCGTTCAGCGTCCTCCGCCTTCCGTTCGCTGACTGCGCGTCCGAACCGAGCTTCTGCGACCATGGTATTGGCTTGGTTGAACAGACCAGCGGAGAGATCGTCAAGGTCCTTCTCGATTTCTGCTCTGGCAGACTCTGCTTGGCCGCGTTGAGCGGCCTCCTCTGTCGCCTTTTCCATGAGACGAGTGAGTTCGGCAGTGACCTGATCTTTCTCTACTAACAAACCTGAACACAACGTCAAAAATCTGACGAGGCTGTGGTTGAATACTACAACGCACCTGTGTTGAGAGCAGACAGATGCTGCGAACGCTCTAACTCCAAGTTCGAAATTTTGAGCGACGAAGAGCGAAGGTTAGAGGAAGAAATATGAAGGTCATCTTCGAGGTCAGAGACACGGTCATAGGACTTCACGAGCTTGTTGTTTAACTCTGTGACCTGTGAGAAGAGATCCTGGACCTGTTCGCGCAACGAAGCAATAACCTGCGCTTGTGCATCAGCATTGCTCGGTCTTCTCGACAGAGGTGTGGCCGGGGTATCGTTCAGAGCTCGTTCGCCGTTTGCAGCTGCCGTGTCGACCGTCGGGGCTGTGGTCGTCGCCGTCGTGACTGTCGGAGTCGACTGGTCGGTGGTGTCGTTATTGTCATTGGACATATATCCCGAGTCGTTGTCGTCGCAGTCTGGTGTAGGATGGAGGAGAAGGATAGGGTGGCGGATAGTCTGAGCGGGCGGGGCGACGTGGTTCAGTTCGTGCAGCGTGTCCCGGAGAATTCTTTCCGCTCTCTCGGCGTGCACAGCGGCGCGGGAAAACGGCCCGTCCCACGCTTTGCTCTCGACGTCCATTGTCGCCGACGTCGTTGCAGACGATGCCCTCTAGGTCTTTGGGTTGAAAGATGATTGTTGCTGGATATCGATCACCATGTCTCATGCTTTCTATGTTCTCGGTGGGCTCTGCAGACTTTCGTCGATTCATTACCGGACACGCCAATGTCGCGCGGATCGACATGCTTTGTTTCGTCGCGTTGGCAAAGGACACATTGTCCTCGGCCCTTCACTGCACGGTCGGATAGCTCTGCAGTATACTATGCATATCTCGGTGCAGTTTGACCGGATAATACTTTTTTTCTGGGCCACCCATGGCAGGAATGCGGTCATTTCACGTCTCACGTCGATGAAGTTCTTTCTTCACACCAATCAACTTATTCATGGTCCTGCCTATATCAGCGCTTGGTGTAGCCCTATTCATCCTCGACGAGCTTGCTAATCCACAGCCCGACTAATGCACCTCGATATTTGATCTCACACTCCTGACTCAGGCATGAGAGCTGTGTCCAATCGACCGCATTCATGCCCTGCCACTCGGGAACCGGGAGCAGCTCTACCAAAGGTCTATCATACTTCAATCGAATGGCACCCCTTGCCCAGCTTTCCATTGGCAAGCGCAGTTTGCACCAGGTACTCGTCGGTTTAGAGAACAGGCTGCTCGCCGACTACCGATGATCATGCGGACGCGTGCCGAGCACTTATCTTCGTTTCGCCAATACGTCCGAGCGCTATGAATATTTCTAGTATTGTAGCAGCTAGCTCATGCACAGTTCCACAGACATTACATTGCCCTACAGTATGCCGGCTTCTCTTTCAGACCCCTGTGGTCGACATGGACGTTCAACGCTCAATGCAGCCAGCCTCTAAACATTCGTCAAATGCCAGAGGCTCTCGTTTCTTTGGAATCGATACTTAGACATCCAAACATCCACATATCCTTCTTCCCTTTCGTGAAATTCAAGTCGACTATTGATATTGAGTTGTGGGCGCGGGCCACAGAACGATAAAGTGCGTGGGTGCCACAGGGGCTTTCCCCGTGTTTGTGCATGTTATTCAACCGCTTCGTTCCTAACAATGGTGGCGTCACCGTTTCCACTACCACCCCCCCACCATCGCGCATGCCTACCGGAAGCATATTGTTACGAATGAGATCATTGGGTCACCGGTTTATTCTGGGTCTATTTTCGAACAAGAGCCCCCCTTTCCTTTTGATGCCTCCACCGAGCTTGGAGTTATCTGGATGAGCACCTATTCGCCACAGAAGGTTGGGTGAGCCAAAGATGAACAGAACAAGGATGTGGGTGTTGAGTATCAGAGGAGAAGGAAACGTACCATGAGCGACGGCGCGTTCTCTAAGCTCAGCAGCTTGACGCTCGAGCCTCTCAGCCTCAGAGATCTCGGTACTTTGCTGCTTGATGGCGTTCATTTCACTGTATATGCCAAAACAATACCGTCAGTCAACACCATCATGCGACAGTCATCCCACCATGGAACGAAAGAAGAAGAAAAAAACAACACTGACTGTTCCTTCTCCGCACCCCTCGCCTCCAACGCCTTACTACCGATCATTGCACCGACGCCGTGTTCAACTTTGCCGGCAAGATGTCCACCCCCACTCCTATGCTGCTGCTGCTGCTGCTGCTGCTGCCCACCGATACCGGTGCCAGTGCCGACACCAGGGCCTGTCTGACCGCCGTAGACGTCGGTCGCGCCAGTCCTTCCGGTCCCGGTACCTGGGCCGTACTGATCTTGTTGACCGGCCGGATATTGGCCGGGGACGATGTTATGTCTGTCCGAAGTCGCGAACTATCCAAAAACAACATCGATAACAAGCCAGAGTCAGCGTCCTGCCTTGATGTCTATGTAAAGAATAAAATATAACGTACATCGTGGTGCGCACCCCTTCCAGCAACATTCGGTCCAGTCAAGTTGGGGTCGCCATACCCTCCAGAGCCCTGGGTCGTATCACCGCTCAGACCAGGATCGTACCGTTGCTCTTCACGAGCGGTGGAGCCGATGCCGGTGTTGGTGCCGGAGCCAGTGGTAGAGTCGTCGCGGATGTTGTCGGCGGCGCCGGAGTCGTTCTCGTGCTTCTGTAAGTTTTGAAGGATATGAAGGCAATTTCAGTGAAGTGATGAGGCATGAAAAAAGAGAGAAGAGACGGACGTTGTGGCTCTTCTTGAAAAGAGGCATGTTTGTGTAGAGGATCGAGTTGTGATTTGGGGAAAATGTGGGTGTTGTGGGTTTGTGGTGGTGGGTAGTAAGTGAAGAAAAAGAAAAGGCTTTATGAGCAGAGGTTTATATACCTCTCATCAGTGGTGATGCTCCAGGCATGGGGTCGCAATGGATTTGTGACGTCGTGGTTACGCGCGCGCGGAGTCCTCCCTGAGAAACTGGATGATCTAAGCCTGTCCATTCCAGTGCTCTTTGTCGTGCTCGGATGGGATGTATTATATCATCGATGGTCTTGAATGGCCACGGACTTGGATTGCGTAGTCGCGGAAGTTAAACATCCTGTATACTATATAAGTACCTATAACAAATGAATAATTCTGAATCTCCTTCCATGGTTTTGGTCCTGCGTGTGTTACTACAATCATACACCGTACACAGCCTTACACTCTGGGCATTCTTGACCGTGTACTGATGATAGGGATGAGGCATGCGCTGCAGTGGGCCTCACAACCGCGAGAGTAGCTGAAACGGCGACTACAAACCGAGAACTACTTGGTCGTAAGCGAAGGGAATATTCGCTTTGAACGTATACGCAGGACGTACGCCGCGTACATGGCCAGCGTCGCGTGTATCATGGCTTCCACGACAGCCGCCCTGGTGAGACTTTATCTGGTCCGCAGGATCACACATCTTCCCCTCAGACCAAAGGTTCACACGATCACAATGGCCACAACCCATAGGACGATGACCCAGTCATGTTTTCATTCAAACAGTGGATCATGCAGTAGCACTATTACCGTACGAGGCATACCTGCAAAACTATGGTATAGTAGAGGAAGAAAGAGTGTTGTTCCGAACGAAGTGGTGTACTCAGGTTGGAGAAAAAAGACAAAGCATTGCGAGCCGCGAGCCAAAAAAGGGCAAATAAGGAGATTGTAAAAGGAGCAGAAGAAGAACGCGAAGGTAATAGAGTACAGTACACGATCGTACAAAGGAGACAACGAAGCGAGGGAGAGGATAATACGCGTGTAGAGATCGGGGGTATCGAGACGGAGAGATGCTATTGCGTTACAATCCACGGGGATGACGGGACGACGACGTGAGATGAGCAGAGCAGCAGAAGGAAACAAAGTGGCAGAGGAAAGAGATCAGCGGAGACGAGAGGCGAGGGGAGCGAAGCGCTTAGAGACCGCCGAGAACGGGGGCAGCGACAGAGCCGACTGCGCTCACGACGGGGGCAACAGCGCCCTCAACACCGCTAACGACACCACCAACGAGGCCAGTAACACCGTCAAGCTGGCGGCGGAGGATGCCACCGACGACCTAAATGTTATGAAGTCATGAGTTCTCAGTTAGGAAAGGAGGACAGTAGTGAATACTCACGGGGTCAAGAATACCCTCAACAGCGCTGACAACGGGGTCGGCAACGCTGTCCACAGCACCGACGACACCGTCGACAGCGCCGGTAACGGGCCCGTCACGGCGGAGGATACCACCAACGACCTATAGATCCAATAAGTATTAGTCACTGGTGAACCAAAGAAATAAGTGGAAAACGTACGGGGTCGGCAGCAGACTCGACAGTGGAGATGACGGGGTTGGCAGCGCTGTCAACAGCACCAACGACACCGTTGATAGCATCGGTCACAGGGGTAGCAGCATCACGGCGAAGGATTCCACCGACAACCTGAGTGATTAAACATGATTTATAAGTAAACTAGAACGAAGAGGTATCAAACAGACAAGGACGTACGGGGTCAAGAGTACTCTCAACGGCGCTGACAACGGGGTTGGCGATGCTGTCGACGGCACCAACGACGCCGTTGACAACACCAGTCACGGGACCATCACGGCGGAGGATACCACTAACGACCTACACGTTCAACTAGGATTAATCACTGTTGAACTAAAGAAATGGGCGAGAAACGTACGGGGTCAAGAGCACCCTCGACGGCGCTGACAACCGGGTTGGCGATGCTGTCTACGGCACCGACGACGCCGTTAACAGCGCCAGTGACCGGGCCGTCGCGGCGAAGGATACCACCAACAACCTAATATATTCAGAACCATTGAGAACATGGAAGGCTGGGTAAAAATGTGCAGGAAACACGCACTGGGTCAAGCGCACCCTCGACAGCGCTGACGACGGGGTCAGCAACGCTGTCCACAGCACCGACGACACCGTCGACAACGCCGGTAACGGGCCCATCACGGCGGAGGATACCACCGACGACCTGATAAGAAGGGAATCAAGAACGACCATGAGTGAACGGCCAGAACAAGAGCAAATCGGACAGAGCAAAGGAAGCAGATTGAAACGAGACGTACAGGGTCAAGAGCACCCTCAACGGCGCTCACGACGGGGTCAGCAACGCTGTCGACGGCACCAACGACACCGTCAACGACACCGGTCACGGGGCCGTCACGGCGAACAATGCCACCAGCAAGGCCCTCAACGGTAGAGATAACAGGGGCGAGAGCGCTCTCAACACCAGATACGAGACCACCGACAGTGCCGGTGATTCCACCAAGTCCAGCGTCGGCCGGAGCAGCAGCACCGGTGGATGAGGAAGTGGCGTTAGCGGCAGCAGAGGCGTTGTCGCGGCGAACGATGCCACCAGCGAGGCCCTCAACAGTGGAAACGATGGGGGCAAGAGCACTCTCAACTCCGGAAACGAGACCGCCGACAGTGCCGGTGATTCCACCAAGTCCAGCGTCGGACGAAGTGGGAGTAGCGGGTGCAGTGGCGTTGGCGGTGGCATTTTGACGACGGACAATTCCTGAAGCGGCGCCGAGGACCTGGAAATGATCGAATGAAGAAGGTTAGAATGATGGGGAACTCGGGTAGGTTAGACACGAGGTGTAAAATACGTACCGGTGCAGCAACACCCTCGACGGTGCTCACGACGGGAGCAGCGGCAGATCCGACAGCGCTGAGGACTGGCGAAACAACACCGTCCACAGCTCCAACGGCGCCACTGACGAGGTCACGCTTCGCGGCAAGCGACTAGAACCACAGAAGAAGGCAAGCCGAGGGGAAAAAATCAGTTACTATGCACTAGAACTTAGCGTAGAGAAAAAGAAACGAACCAGAGAAGCATTAGTGTCGACGTTGACGGGAAGTGCAACGGCACTCGTGGCGAGTGCGACGAGAGCAATCAAGGCAGAGTATGTGCGGGAAGAGAACATGTTGAGAGTGAGGATTGAGAGTGGGGTTGTGTTTAAACGAATGGTGGTACTGGCAAGTACAGACGTCGATGCCGGATCGAGAGAGAGGAAGTCGAGACTTCAAATGTGGGTCTTTCGAGACGGTGGGTGGGGGAGGAGGAGGAGGAGGATAGACAGCAAGACGAGCAAGAGGGAGTGGTTGGGAGGGATTGTCGACCCGAACTGAACCTATATACGCAGAACTTGCTTAACGTACATAAGCAACACCCTTCGTCGCTTGATAAAGCTTCGAAGCGTCGTGCTAATTTCTGGCTCCACAGATCAACATCCCGCGTTTCACGCCTCCGCGCGGCGAAGGAACGGTTGCTCTGCGGGCGTGAAATAACGCGAATCGTCGTCATCGACGCAGCAAATATCACACAAAAGCAGACAAAAGCTCCACCATGGAAGCGGCTACCTAAATTGTTCACGTACAATTCGTGTCATGTCGCAGCCGTTACTGGTACCGGAATCATGCATAGCCCGTGGCGGAATAGATAGCCAGCGGGATGATGGTTTGTGGAACACACCGAAGGAAAGTCGCTGCACAGGAAAGGAAAGACGAAGATGACGACAGCCACGCTGGCTCCGGATAAACTGCTAAGCGCTTGCTCCCGCTCACTTCCGGTCGCAGGAAGGCGTTGAGCTTACCATTTATGGCAAGATTTTCTCCGTTCCGAGATCTTCTTCCCCAGATTGGGTGCTTAATCTGTGGTCATGGGTGACTCGGAAAGATGGCTCGTTCCGAGCGCCCGCGTTCGGAGCACGAAGAGAGAGCCCCGCAACAACCACTCCTTCTCCTGCTGTTGCCCCCAACAACACCCAACGATTTCTCATTTGAAGCAGTGACGTCTTGCCAAGAACGATCACCGAGATGCGTTGATCTCGGCTGTACTACTACTAGAAGAGGCTCCACAGATGTTCAACTTCGTTCAACTTTATCGCTTCGAACGAGGAAAAGGTTCTGAAACGGTGCTGCAGTCAATGAACGACGACTCAAAGTGGAAGAACCTCTAATATCGCGGACACTCAAAATTCCCCGAAGAATGACGCAACGGCAAAATTATATTGAGCTTGGAATCAGGGCGGGGGTCTCGCAGGGTCTCGCGAGCACATGGGTACCATAAGGAACCGCGGCACTAGTGGACGACTGGGGTAGACGAGGGTAGACGGTCCGCTCGATGTTCTGCTTGATACAGTATCAGCGAGGAGCCAAATACCACCAGGAAAGGTAGTAGCAGCACTATAGCATCTCTGATGATACATACCCTCCAGCCCCAGACTTGTACGTGTAGAGGGTGTACACGTTTTCGCAACTCGACAACCTGTCCAAATTTGTCCGGATTCTCGGACGCCCTGGCCTATATAGTCAGATAGACAAAAATCCGGTGCCATGCCCCAAACGGAGCACGTAAGATGTAAGAGCAAAAAAAAAAAGAGGAAAATGTCACTTGTGCTTGACGAAGGTGCTCTACTGTAGATCTATTTTTCGTCATGTGGCGGGTGAGTCTCAGATGGGCCACAGTAAACTAGAGTAAACTTCGCGGGTACTTTCACTTGTATTCAAACTCAGTTAACCGCCACCGTCGAACTTGTCAACCTGCCTCAGCCCGCTTGCCACTTCTGGTCTTCACACTTTCCTGCTTGCTACAGCGCGATGTCTTTGAACGAGGAACGGATCACGCTCATTTTGGACGAATCCGCTGGCTTTGACGGGATCCATCTCGTTATACCGCTTTGCGATATCCGCGCAAACTGCCTCTACCCAGTAAAATATCTCAAGTTCCTCGCCTGGGCTGTTTATTGGCTCGAAGGCACGATCAAACTCAACGGCCAGGTCGTTGGAGTTAAAGATCAGCTAGCTGCAGGAGCAGTTTACACCTCCCACTTGGACGCACCTAGAGACCGTAAGTTCTACTTGTCTTCATGATCGACCATTTTGCTGATTGATCCAGCGAAGCAGTATTACAAGCTGCACCCGTCAATCCAGACACCGCTTTCAACAAGACAGAATCGTCAGCCTCTGATACATGCAAGGCGTCCTTTCGGCGCAGCCTTCTCGAGCGTGACGGACACTGTCCCTTCACTGGAGTGGTGGAAACGATGTGTCATGTGGCCCACTTCATCCCATTATCCAAGGGCGAAGACGTGCGTTCCATTTATTTGAGCAATTTCATATACTTTTTGCTGTGCTGAGATTGTCCGGAGACAGTTCTTTAGAGCCGTTGTAGATAGCCGTTCCCACACAGCTTCATTCCTAGACGGAGAAGACACTGCCTTGCTCGGAATTGACCAGAGCAATTATGGTATCCTACTCGCTTCCCAAACCCAAATGTTGATGGATGAAAAGTGGTCGGTAGCAATCATGAAGGTATGGCGCTCACAATCCGTACAACATTCTTCTTTGATCCCCGCGCAGCAATCGCCGGCATTGACCGACAACTCTGTTGCAGACTCCGAATCCCATCTTGTCCACAGACGATATCCCACCTCCTCCGACTTCTCGCAAGCATCCTCTTAAAAGCTATCAGTCTCACCCGAAGGCAGAACGATACACACTGCAATATCTATCTTTAGTTGGAAAGTACGCGACTGATGACTACGCGGAATGGACGCCCAATAATGTCGATGCTGCATTTGTAACCGTTACCGAACATCCACGACCATCCGCCCTCCTTCTTCACTATCGCTATGCTGCCAACGCTCTAAAACGCTGGGGACAGAACATAGACAAACTCTCGGAGCTGCCAGGGTTCGTCGTGCGACATTCTAAGGCTCGGGTTCCTCATCCTTCTAAGAAACGACCTTCCGATGCATCGGACGAGCGACTTTCCGCAAAACGAAAGCACTCGTCAGAGCCTTCGAAAAGGTCTGATCATGCCGAAGGTGCCTCTATGGAAGCCAAGGATCCTATGGATCTTCTGCTGGAGATACCCCACCTCCGTCAAAATGTCCTTGACGCACAAGCCACCCGACAAGAGAAGCTTCGATTGAACGTACTCGATTGGCAAATCAATGCCGCGGATTTACAGAGGGATGATTGATCGGGGAATGTGTAGATTGACGAGGAGGCTCAACCAGGGTTTGCTGTGTCTGCGTTGATGCAGTTGGGGAGGTAGAGGGGTGGCAGCGGTGGGCGGCGCTGGCGGACAAGATGGTAGTTGAGATTACTGGGAGTTCCAGTCATTTTTCCTCGGGTTTTCTACTCGGGTTGGTGGCGAGTAGCCTACTTACTGTGGACATGGATGGTCTGGTGGCGGTTCATAAGGTTTCATTACGGACACATATTTATACATTTATTTGAGAGTAGCGACCTCGAAGGATAGTGTAACATGTTCCTTCCTCGTTGTACTGCATGGTTGTTCAATTTTATTGTTAATTTTATTCCCTCAATCATTGATGACTGACTTTCTGAATAAGGTCAACTAGACTTATTCCCGTTACCAACTAGTACGTTCAGTACAGTGGGAGCTACTTACTAGTGGACATTATTTGCGCCTTGTCAATAAGGCCCGACCTCGTCACACTCAGACTACCTGCCACGTCCGTCACTAGGCCTCAACTATTTGTGTCATCCGAATCAACTTAGCAGCAGCAGCAGACCGTGGCTTGATGTGGCACTTGAATGGCAAAGGCCGGCTGCATCATAATATTCGTACCATCAGACATCAAGTACTCGGTGGTAACCTGAACTTCGGGAGTGGCTTACGGGACGAGCGCAGAATATTGTTCGTCAACGGGTTCGATGTCCTTCCCGTCCTTATCCTTCACTTTCGAAATGTCGAATGTTGCTAGAATTGACACTATGGCTATCCAAGCTGACTCACGAGCCAGGTGTCTACCTACAAATATTATGAGGTATAATGAGAAAGGACCAGTGCGACTCAGTAAGAAAGGACGGGAGGGACAAGCCTGGACAGATACGACGCCCAAAGCCGAACGCGATTTCGGGGAATGGTGAATCTCTGTCTAAGAACCGTTCGGGCTTGAATTCCAACGCGTCTGATCCGTACACATTCTCGTCGTGTAGCATAGCCCTAATGCCCATGGCGATCATCATCGAAAAGCTTCCCATGTACGTGCAAAATTGTTCCTCACCAGACGTTCGCAATGACTGTGGATCCAGCCGGTAAAAAATAACCCTTGTAGACGTCATCAACTGTAAGAAGGTGGGGAACAGCTAGCCTTGCTATCAGAAATACCATTCATCGAGTGTAACGATGTCAAGAGTACCTAAAGGCGTAACATTTCGCCATCTATCGAAAGAGATGGAAAGCTTAACGATATGCACATCAAAACCACAGCATACGAGCTCACCTGAAGACCTCAGTGGTTAAGGCATTGACATAAGGAAGGATATCCTTGTCCTCAAAAGACGGAATACGATCCCTTCCGATGATCGAGTCAATCTCGGCTTGAGCTCTCTTCTGAGATTCTGGATACAATGTCATGGCGAGAACAAATATCTCTAACGCGCACACGGTCTGTTGCAACACGATCAGGTCAAGATGGTACGCAGCTTGCCAAGATACTCACTGTGTCAGCACCACCTGCGCATTTTGTATGAACAAATTAGTGCATAAATCGAATCGTAGATTGAACAATATATTCCTACCGAGGTACCTGTTCAGCAGTCATCAGCAATCATGGAAAAGGCGGACAAAAATGGACAAACAAATTTCCCGCAGCTAGCTTAGCCAAAGATTCCTCCTCGGGTGAGGGATCGGTCTCCAACCGGTCTAGTACGTTCCCAGCAAAGGATGGAGAGGCTTTGGTCTTGGCCTATAACAGTCGTGTCTCCGATTATGCAGATAATATCATACTTTCTTGGCGTACCAATGCTTCTTTGGCGGCAATCCATGGATTTTCTCTGGTGTCCACACTGCAATGATGCACGTCTCTGGCGTACTTCTTGTACTGCCATTCTAGGTCAGTCACTTCACCGTCGATGATTGTGCTGGGACATGTTCTTACACTAGCGCCGGGAAACCACGAAGGAAGATACATTGCTATGTATTGCCATTCAGCATGAGCATCGACTTAACGAGGAATGTCCACTAGATTCAGGGAGGATCTCACCTAGAGGAAAGAAATCGAAAATACGAGCGCTATGGGATATTGATGTTGTGAGGGCATGCATAGCTTTCTCGGCGCTCTTGATGTGTGGATCGCCCGAGGGTTTTACCTTGAAACCATACCCAAGCTCCAAGATAATCGCACCCGCCATCCTTTCAACATAGACGGATGAAAACCGTGATAAAGGGCCTAAGGTCAAGAGTCACTTGCACTAGATGTCATGACGCACTGTCTTAAGTGGGCCGTAAACTCTTCGGGCCTGTCCATAAGACTATTGAGGAGCTGGTTGACAGCTACAGTCTCAACAGGGTGATATTCCTAGACCCTTGTGTGAGGGTTCGGGCTGACATATCATAGAATGTAAACGCTTACCTTCAATGCAGTTGGCCGGAAGAACGTTTCGATCATTTTGCGCATAGACTTCAAATTTTCATTGTAGGGAATGGAAGCCATTATCCAATCAAAGCCGAGTCTGCACGTTGTTCAGTAGGCCAACATTCTCAGATAGCAAGAGCAAACCTTACAACACACGGATGACTGGACTATCTAGTCTGTGTCAAGTTGGTAAATATTCGTGGAGCTAACCATATTCGGGGGCGAGCCGTGCCTGTCTGAATAGATGGAGGAACGGCGTTCCAACAGCTCTGTAGCAGCCTCGATGGAATTCAAGATCACGACATGGCTACCAAGGACATCAACGTGAACCACATCAGAGTCTGACGAGGATAAAGATGTCATTCCGTCAGAGAGTGATCTGGGGCGGAGGAATAGAGAGCGTACGCACCGTATTTCTTTCCCCAGGTCTCGTATGTCAGCCAATCGTGACGGGAAGGCATCTGAAAAAAACTTCCTATGAAGGGTAGACGAGGAGGACCCGGAGGCAGTCGTTTGCCTGCGTATATCGCGGTCCTGTTTCGCCATAGATACAGCACGGCGATGGAGAAGAGCGCAAGGATGCAAGCAGCTATGGAGAAGCGATCGACGAACATATCGAGGAGACTCTTGAGAGCGAGATGGGGGAAGGCGAAATCGGGACTGTTGGTTTATTTATGCAAACGAGTTTGTATGCTGTGCCGCATGTTTGCGTTACTGAAACGTATATGGGGATCCCAAACTCAGATGTGAACAAGTCCTATCGAGCGCTTGAATACAGCCAGATGTGTTGTCACGTGCGAAAGGTACTTTGGGCGGCCCAGCATTAGCCCCTTAAAGGATCAAGTTGTGCGATTTGGGTAGGCTGAGGACGAGCAGTTGGCATTTACTATGCCAGACCAAGGAGACGGAGACTACGCAACCCACTGGGGCTGAGATGTGGGCGCAATCGGGTCATTATTATGGAGCTACTGAGTTACGACCTTCCCGACGATGATAAGAATCTACCGTGCCGGCGTCGTCGGGTTTCTGCTCGGAGTCTACTCTCACGGTAGAATCATCAGGCCCCAGGAAAAATACAGCGTAGACAGTGACAATGTTTCGCCGAGGAGGTCGTCTCAGGGCCATCGCGGACGGAACGAGTAAAATCCAATCGTTCCAGTACAAGACTACCCGTTGCGCCTGTCAAATTTTCTGACCTCGCAGAACTGAACCTCACATCAACGCAAAAAAAGACAAGTGAATGTCTATCTAGAGGGCAAGAATGGTCGCTGCGCGATGACATGAAGGAATGATGATGAACACGAACTTGACCCACACTTTGTATATGACACGCTCGAGATGATGACCAAGCGACCTCCCGAACGCCACTCTCGCCACACTCATCACATACTCGGACCTGCTCATCGTATTTGGAACAGGTGTAAGTACCTCACGAATAGCCCCTAACCATCCATTTTTATGCTGCGGTGCATCCCGAAAGTCCGTTCTCTCGAACTTCTCAGAGAAAGGAAAACGGAAGACTTCAATACGTCTCGATGATTTGAGACATCTGGATCAATTTCGCTGTTGCCGTCGATCGCGGCTGTATATGACACTTGAATGGCAAAGGATACCTGTTTCGCCACATTTCTAGCGTTAGACACCATGCTATACAAAGACAGGAAAATCGGCTATCTTACGGGATAATGCCAGGTACTTGACCGTCCACAGGTTCAATACTGTTGCCGTGCTCGTCCTTCGCTTTCGAAATGTCGAGTGTCGCCAGCATTGACACAATGGCCAACCATACGGACTCTCGCGCAAGATGCCTTCCTGCAGATGCGTGTTAGTAATCCAACGAAGAGATAGAACTCTGATGTATATACCTGGACACTGGCGACGTCCAAAGCCGAAGACGATTTCAGGAAACGGTAAATTCTTGTCCAGAAAACGTTCAGGCCGGAACTCCAACGCATCGGGTCCGTATACAGTCTCTTCGTGCAACATGGCCCTATAGCCCGTAATTATTTTCCGCACAGTCCCATCTGCAGGCAAAAAGTCCCTTACCAGATATTCGCAATGATCACGGACCCAGCCGGCAGGAGGTAGCCTGCGTACACATCGTCGACCCGGAGACCGCGTGGAAGATCTACTCTTCTTTACATCAATAATGAGACTGAAGATCGAATGCTAGATAATGTACCCAAAGGCAGGACGTTCCGCCATCTGAAAGAGTGTGAGGAAGATATGCAAACTGGAACCCTAGCGCACGAGCTCACCTGAGAACCTCAGCGACTAAAGCGTTGACATAGGGAAGCGAATCCTTATCCTCAAAACAGGGAAGATGGTCGGGTCCGACGACGGAGTCTATCTCCGCTTGAGCTTTCTTTTGCGACCCCGGATACAATACCATGGAGAGAATGAAGTTTCCCAACGCGCATACGGTCTATGACAACGCGATTAGGGTGCAGTGACATCGCAGAATGCGAGAGAACTTACTGTGTCGGCGCCACCTGTTCACGGCACAGTAACAACATATTAACGCCGCAATGAAGTTGTCAAGAAGATGGTGGATGGATACCGAGATACCTGGAGCGGGAGCGGGAGCCATCAACTGCCATGAAATTTGGAAGCACACAAAGGACACGTACATGCTGGCTGCAACATCTTTGCAGATCGACTCCTCAGCAGGTGAAGACTGAAGTTCCAGCTGGCTTAATGTCCTAGCAGCAAAGGACGGAGATGCCTTTCCCTCGGCCTATAACACATGCAGTTCCTAATTACTCAAGGGGACGAGACTTGTCGTGATATCGCAACATACCATTGCTTCCTTGGTAGCGCGCCACGGAATCTCTCTCGTGTCCACACTCCAATGACGCATGCGCTTCGCGTACTTCTTGTACTGCCACTCATGGTCAATTCGTTTCGTCTAGAGATAAGTATATGTTGGGATGTGCTCTTACGCTGGCTCCTGGAAACCACGAGGGAAGATATATCACTGTTACGCATTGTAAGCATCCATAGGTCTAAGGATTCAGTCAGATAGACTCGACATGGGACGTACATATAGAGAAGAAGTCAAATACCCGGGCAGCAGGGGCTATTGACGTCGAAAGGGATTGTGTGGCCTGTTCGGCACTCTCAATGTGCGGATCATCCGTGGACTTGACATGTATACCATATGCAAGCTCCATGATGATTTTACCGGCCATGCTTTCGTACACAAGAAGACGGAAGATGAACAAGATGGGCCAAAATTGAGGAGTAAATACTCACTGTCTTAAGTGAGCCATGAAATCATCGGGTCTGTTAACGAGATTACTCAGGAGTTCATGAACAGCTATAATCTCGACTGAGTGATATTCCTACAGAAAGGAAGAAAGGATGAACGGCCCGGATGTCGAAAAATGGGATAGATCCTCGCCTTCAGAGCGGCAGGTCGCATAAACTCTTCGAACCTTTTGCGTGAGGTTCTCAACCGGTCGTTGTACCGACAGAAAGCCATCCCCCAATCAAAACCCAGCCTGTACCTCACATCAGATATCATTCTCAAAGTCCAAGAAACAAGGCTTACAAAACGCGTACGACAGTGAAGATTGGCCTGGAGCATATCGTTCAATACTGCGTGTAAAGAGATGGCAGGGGTTCGAATCGCTGTACCTGTCTGAATAAATCGAAGGGCGCTGTTCGAACAGCTCCGTGGCAGCTTTGATGGAATTCAAGACCACAATATGGCGACCGAGGACATCGACATGAAGCACATCCGAACCTGATCGTCGCAAACATATCACTATGAGAAAAAAATCTAGGACCAAAACAAACAGCGAACTTACCGAACTCCTTGGCCCATGCTTCGTAGGTCAACCAATCATGACTTTTCGGCATCTGTAAAAGGTTGCCCACGAGGGGTAGACGGGGAGGACCCGGAGGCAGCGGTATTCCTGCATGCTTCGCAGTCCTATTTCGCCACAGATATAGTCCGGCGATGGTGCAGAGAGTCAATAAACAAGCAGCCACAGAGGAACGATCAAGGAGCTCGAGCATAACTGGCTAAGATACTCTGATGTGAGGCGAGAAAGAAGGGAAGGGTCTCTGACATATTTATGAGATTCGATGCGTGTGCCAGTGTAAAGCTCTCTCACTCCTGCAACGCTACCGTGTTAAACATAAAGTTCGTGCACGACGAAGTATTGTATCTCCATTGTGCGTTTGTCGTATCTAATGCCGGCATGTGTCGTCTCACATGTCCTTGTGATTGGAAATTTGGGAGGAAGGTTGAGAAAGCTTCAGGAGCAGGAGATGGCACTCGAGAATCGGATGGCGCAAGGAGGTTCTATTCCCGCTCGGAGCAAGGCAACAGAGAAGTAAATATGGAACTATACCGACATGATGTCAGTAACTCAAGCTCGAGCACAGCTCGACTCCGCTTCCGCAACTTTCTGGAGTGAGGTTTCCGCCGAGGGAAAGGTTTTCAACCCCTAAAGGTTTCTAGACAGGCTTCCGAAGGAAGTCGTGGTGAAAAATTCTGGAAATATTCCAGCAAAGCGTTAGAAGAGGTGGGAAGGGCGCAAGAAGTCTTGACAAAGAGTCACCGAAAGTGGGGGGAGGTTGACCGAGAGAAAGCCGTGATCGAGTCTAGCTTGAACTGGTTGTCCAAGCGTCTCGGGACAGACGTTGGGTTGGGTACAGCAATGCCTAAGAAAGCGGGGCACCCGCCAATTCGCCCCTCGACCTAGAAAACACGAATCTCGTTGATGCCTTCCTTCCTGCCCCGCTCCTCTGCTATGAGTTGGGACGTGTCACCTGAACTTTGCTAAAATTGGAACAATTGTTGGACATACACTGTTTAGGACTAGGCTGAATGAGCTCCAGGATGTCCGGAAGAACAGCGACACATGACAACATTCTTTTGGAGGGAGATAAAGTAGGGCTTGCGCATCAGGAGCATCTAGGACAAACACAAGCTCTGACCAGATGGACACTCTCGATGCAAGGAGGCAGAGCATGCCGACCGCTCACCCCGCGATCACGACTCACCGATCAGGCGGGTGGCGTCAAGCTGGGCCACACAGACGAGATGATATATTTATACAATTCCTGATGCATCTTGCGGCCAAACAATAGCTCACAGATGGCGCCATAGAGAGCGTCGTTGATACCGCAGCCCCAGATATCCAAAATCCCATGGCTGGAGGAGACCAGAACTGCGGGAGTAGAGAGAAGCAAAGACGTACGAACTTGAACCCAAGTTACTGAAGCAACAGATATCTTTTGGGCCGTCGAGTATCCTGGTGACAGTACCGTCTTCCAAGCTTCGACGAGCGATAAGACTACGAGACGTGCATGCTAAGAATGGATTGTCCCTCGAGTCTTGAACACAGAGAAGTTGCAAGCTGCGCCGTGCAGGCCTTGGACGCCCGAGTTCGTACACCGACCGAGTAGAAGCAGACACGTCCGCATCACTAACATGCTGTTGTGTACGTATATCATTGGCCTAAACCAACAGAAAAGCGGTAGAATAAGAGGATCACACCAGTCAGGACCAAGAAGACAAAGCGAGACCTGCGTCCTTCATGTGCACAATCTCTCACGGTTCTCATCCTTCCTTCCCCTTTGAGTCTCCCACTCCCCAAACAAACAACCCAAGTCTATTTCTCTCCCTTTCTCGCTCCCGTCGCATCATGATATCGGATCGTTACAACCATTCAAGCAATCGAGGCGAGTGGGAAGAGTTCGGAATAGCCTGCTGACATGGACGTCAGGGAGAACAAGGACCTAATCTGGCGAATGCGGTCATCTGGCTGACTTTTCCTGCCGAATCAGCGACTTCGCATTCATTTCAGCGACTTTACCTATGGCCGCCGTCTGGATCTATTTAAGACCGACTAGCAAGCTCCGAAGACTCCTTTATATCTCTGCTTCGATTCACTAGGATCGACTTTGAACCCACGACGACTTACAGAGAAGATGGCCTCAGAGAGTGTAGCAAACAAGGCCGTGTCGAATGGAATTCCTCCTCCAACAGTGGAACTTCCGGTACGGCATGTGTAACTATGGATGCCATGGTGAAGATACTGAAGTTTTATTTTTGGGGATGGGACAGTATCCTGACCGGGCGGAGATCATCACTAACAACCTCTTGAAGCTCACCGACCTTGCGACGAACCCGTACGTGAATAACTTACTATGACCCGTTCTACTTCATCCGCTGACATCGCTCTTTTCTCTGGTGTGCAAGACGGACGAAGTTCATATTCAAGAATCTGGTCGTGAAGTTGCATGAGTTCATCAATGAAACGAGGTGCGTTCCTTTTTAAACCTGTCCAGTTCTACCCCTATTTTGAATCCCCCACACTCGAACGTTTCCCGATCCCGCTATTCCCGCAATCCGTCAATCCGTTCCTTCCAGTTTCCTTTCCCATAGAATGACAAGAGCCTAACATGCTCATCGCCCCCATCCTCACCTTGAACACAGTATCACAACAGCAGAATGGATGACCACCCTCGAGTTCCTCACCCGCACTGGCCAAACCTGCACACCTCTTCGCCAAGAATTCATCCTCCTCTCCGATATCCTTGGAGTTTCTGCCCTTGTCGACGCGCTCAACAACCCACCGGTGGGCAACTCGACGGAGAGCAGCGTGTTGGGTCCGTTCTTCACCGAGGATGCACCAGATGGTACGTCCTCGTCTTTTACTGTTTCCTTCGCTGAGTCGTGTGGCGCTGTCACCAGCGTTGACAGTATTGAGCATAGCCAAGGCTCTGTGCTGACTGTCTACTTCGTCCTCTGTCATAGTGAGCAATGGCGACTCGATTGCGTCGGAGGGCAAGGGCGAGTACATGTTCGTCGAGGGAAGTGTACTTTCGACGAGTGGGAAACCCATCCCGGATGCCGTCATCGAGACCTGGGAGACCGACGACAATGGTTCGCCCTTTCTGTCGACTGTAATCGCTCGTGCTATATGTGAATTGGCTAACTCTGGATTGCAGGATTCTATGATACGCAGTACAAGAATCGCGAGAAGCCCGACTGTCGTGGTCGCCTGCGTTCCGGTCCAGATGGCAAATTTGGTTATCGTGCCGTCGTACCCGTGGCTTATCCTATCCCTGGAGATGTACGTTTGATTGTACTCCCCTACTCCCCTACTCCCCCCTTCCCTCTTTACAACTTCTCCCTCTACTCCGACCAACCCTATCGACATCCTTTATCGATCGGTATGGTAGTCTAACATCTGTTCACCTTCCTACTTATAGGGTCCTGTCGGAGAACTCCTCGTTCACCTAAACCGGCACAACATGCGTCCTAACCACCTCCACGTCATGATCGAAGCCCCAGGATATGTCAAACTCACCACTGCTCTCTATCCCGATGGTGATCCATACATGACGAGTGATGCCGTGTTCGGTGTGAAGAAGAGTTTGGTCGTGGTACGCCCGCTGCCCCTGCCTCTGGTATACATTCCTTCTTATGCCACTATGACTTTGCAGCACTACAAAGACGTAGACGACGAAGCAGAGGCACGCAAGCGCGGTTTCCCGAAAGGGTCGAAATTCAAGCTCTTGAAGTTTGATTTCGTTCTCGTCACGAATGAGGAATCGAAGGCTGCGTTGGAACAGCAAGCGAAGGCTGCAGCGAGGAATGCTGTTCAATGAGCGACTGCAGACTCGCTTCTTTGTGAACTCAACCGCATAGGGCATAGGTTTCGTGATGCAGAAGGGACAGGCTGAAGGAGGGTTGGGTTGAGGGGCTCGAGAGGAATGCCTATATTCGGTAAGGAGCCGAAGTTGTATCAATACGCGGTGTACGAGTAGCAGGGTTGTGTGGTACGGTTCTCTTGTGACTGGATGGATCATTGTAAACCGATATCTCAGCGTCTGCGTTCCCATTCTTCCGCACATGTGTAAGTCACAGTCAAGCTTCCCATGACTGAACGGATACCCGGTGACCGGGAACCCCTCGTGCATTCAAGGCCGAATCAGACTACGATGTTGATTTACCGCCACATCGTAGAACAGTCCGAGTTCGTCTTCTTCTTTCCACATCATACCATATGGATTTGCTCACGTATCACCTTCTTCTTAAAACATCTAGATGCACACTGTTACAACCGCAAAGCCCGGTCTGTCCGCTCCTTGTGCCGGATCCAAAGGGCCACCCACATTCAGAACAGCTGTAGGGGTGCAGCGGAGTTTCGATAATAGACGCCCGTGGCCACACAGGTTTATATATGGACACACATGGTCCAATTTCGAACATCTTCTCTTCTCACCCTTATTCCTGGACGCCCACTACCTGCGGCAGTCGCTTGATGTCATGATAGACTCTCATACAGCACCAACATCACTATCACCGTCACCCTGCCATCGTCAGACTGCCTCGACTATTTCTAATATGCCCACCAGCGAAACTCAGGCTGGTGCTGCAGAACCTTCGGAGTCGCAATCGGAGTCCGCCCGAACCGCGAACGTCCTCTCAGATTCTCTATGTTCGATTTGTCTCAGCCGGTTGACTGTCTCCGGCGAGCAGGTAGGACAGTTCTTCGATTGTAAGGAAGAGGCCGATATTCTCCAGGTACGTACGGAGAGTTCGGGCCGATTGGCTAGTCTGTTGCTTATGTGTCTATTGTCGCTGAACTTCTTTTTTCGGGTCCTTTCTAGGTAGATAAGGCTATATGGGCTGGTGTCATGGATGAGGACATCGAGGGCACGGTTAAGTTGTCAAGTGAGGAGAACGATATCAAACGTAAGTCGTTTGGTCTCGCAATCTCCCGACCTCATACTGTACTGATGCTCGTCGGGCCTGACGGCACTGAACGGATTGCAGTATGCCCAACATGCCACCTGTCGTATTTCGAACCCGGATACATAGCCTTCTGTCCACACAGCCACGTCGTCCGATACCTCTTACATCGTATTGTGGAAGAAGACGACAACCGTACATTTGGAGAGGTAAGGACTCTTTCAATTGCTCATGGGCTACCTTCTAGCTACACTGTTAGTCTACTTGCGCTGACCTCATCACATTTCAGATTCTCGATGGTGTAGAGATTACCGGCGAGCCTGAATACCTCCTTCCCTTCCTTGGACTGTACCATCTCGTCCGAGTGCACAATGGTCCTCTACCTCCTCTACTCGTGCACTTACCACCTCGCTCTCGCCTCGGGGTAAGGTATTGGGCCGCAGGACGCTCGATAGGAGCCTCCCACGAGAACCCTTCTAATGATCAAACATATCGAATATTTGACGCTCAAATGAACACGACCTCTCCTAGCAACACCGGAAGTCCATCCCATCTCGATAACACCAAGGCGGCCCCCATCATTCTCGGGGGATTCGACCCAGAAGCAGAAGCGTTCGAATCCCTGGTCCTCGAAGCCTCCCATTCAAAATCATCCGATGGTACAGAGTTCCAACATCGTCTCTGGCGTCTCAGCAACCCGGCAGGTCTTATCCTCTCTCATTTATGGTATAGGCTCACCAGTAATCCTGGCGTACGGAATCATGCTCTCGATCTTGGAATGCCGACGGAGCTTGTTGGTCTTGTTGTGCAGTTGTTCCATAGAAGGGTTATACAGAAGTCGTTGGCGACATTCCAGAGTGGCGGTGGTGACAGTAGTGGTGGTGGCGGCGATAGTGGTGGCGGAGGCGGTGACGATGATGGCGATGGGGATGACCATGCCGAAGACGATGGCTTTGAGGAGTTTTTCGACGAGGCCGTCGATGCGTGCGGACCCATGGTTGTGCGCCGAAGGGATCCGTCCGGGAGCAATATTGATGGTGAGTCCGAAATCGATGAGCTCGATGAAAGCGACAAGTCCTCCAGGAGCCCGACTCCGATGGTCCGCGGGATTGTAGTCGAGGAGGTAGTGACTCCATCCAGTGCCGATACTGAATTTATTCCGGGAGCCGAAGTGGTCATAGGGACAGCTCAGGCGTCGTCCAGCATAATTCAAACGCCTGCTGAGGTGAACCCTGGCGCCGAATACCCTTATGTTGTGTCGGGGCATGTTTCCTCGCCACATGAAGTTAATGGAGGACCTCCCAATGTATTGGTATCTGGAGGGCCAATCACCGTCAAAAGATCTGCACAGACGCCTTCGACAAATGATCCGGACCCTGAATGGCCTGGCGATTCTGATGGACTTGAGGTAATCCCTCCGGACTTGGTACGGGATTCGATCCATCCTACAAGTACGTATCGGCCGCATCCTGACATACAATCACCACCATTGGCCCAAGTAAGCCTTTGAATCTCTCCTCGACGGTATACCTGTCTAATACCTATTTTTCCTATTCCAGTCCGAGGTGCCACCCATTCCCACTAGAAGGACGTATGCATTCCCTGGCTTCATCCATAGTCCCGTCGACAACCCAATATGTGTCGTCCTCCCCGTTTCCTCAGAGTATTCCTTCTCTTGGACTCCACATCTCCTACCTATGGACCCGGCCAGAGTCTCCATTCTCCCTAAAACCCGAGATAAACACCGTCTTCTCTTCGGCTATGTCCTCGACGAAACCGCAATTAAACTTCGCGGTGCACAGGAATATTTCGCAACGGACGATGAAGGCAGGTATCACGCCATGTCACGATTTCATATGATCCTCGAATGGACGTGTGGGATTGCATCGGAGAAGGATATACATTTGGCGATGTTGGGGCCCAAATATGAAAGCGCGCTGTGTGTTTGTTTGGCGCAGAATTTGAGCGAGGAGATGATGAGGGTTGATTGGGAGAAGCTGGAAAAGTTGAAACGTGTGCTTGGGACGAGGGAGGAGCCGAGGTGGTATAGGTATGCTTGGAAACTTTTCCATAACGATGACGAGTAGCGGGTCTGCCACTTATTTCGAATGAATTTACTAGCAGTTGAGGTCTAATGGTATTGACAATTCTGGTTTGACCCGCTAAGGGATGTAAAGCCTGGAGGTTGAGCCGAGCTGAGGTTGCGTTCTAGTAAATCAACGAGACTAAAGGTAGGTGCCACAATAATAGCCCTCACGGTCATGACGCACCCGCCACACTGGTTGAGCCCCAGTGACGTCAGTGCTGAACGCGACATGAACACGACTTGGCGCACCGTCCATGGCTTTTATGCGCTTCACCTCCTCTTTGCTCTTCACCACCACCACCCATAACAGTGCTTTCAAAAGTCTACGAGTATCCTATACGATGGTCGATGTCAAACAGAGCGTACAGGCCGAGGTGAACCGCGTTAAGTACATATCGACAGACGCGGCACGTTCAGGGGCCTACCTATATCCGTTGAAGGTCTGTGAACTTATTTCTTGCTCAGCCATGTATGTATCCCAACTGACGGCTTGGATATACAGGGAATACTTTACTTTTTTACGCACCGTGACCTTTGGAAACCCCTACTATCGAAACTCCTCCCCACCCTTGCGCTCGCGATTGGTGTCATCATTTTCATGTTCACCTTCACCTACTTTCCGCAAGCAGCAATACTCGCTATAGTCAATGGCCCGCTCGCCATCTTGACCACGGTACTCCTCGTACTTAGCGAGAGCAGCACGATCATCAATATACTCAGCAAGACGTTCATTCTCCAAGATGCTCTCGTGGATACTTTCGATGGCGTACGTTTCGTCCTTTCGTCTATTATCCAGCATTATATTCACATCCACATCCTCACAGACTCTTCTCTCTCAAAACGACACAAAACTTCTCTCTTCCGGCCGTCAAATCAAGCCCGGCAGCGACGCCATCTCAAAACTCGGAAAACTCATAAAATCGCCCATCCAGCGTTTCTCTCCCGATCGCCTCATCACATACCTTCTCTATCTCCCCCTAAACTTCATCCCTGTAGTCGGCACCGTCATCTTCATTTTACTTCAAGGGAAGAAGGCCGGCCCGGCCTCCCATGCACGGTACTTCCAACTCAAAGGGTTCTCAAAAACGCAAAAGGAGGAGTTCGTCGCAGAGAAGACAGGCCCGTACACGGCGTTCGGGACGGCGGCAACATTGTTGGAGTTGGTTCCTGTTGTGGGGATCGCGTTTACATTTACGAACACGGTGGGAGCAGCGTTGTGGGCGGCGGATTTGGAGAGAGGAGTCCAGGATCCGAGGGCTGAGGGGAGTGCCGGTGGCAGTCAGAGTGAGATTTCTACTGGGTTGAGGGAGAGGGTCAGGAAGGCTGATGGAGAGTACTAGGGTAATTGGATCTGACGGTGTTTTCTTCCATGCGCATTGCGTTTTTGCTCGTCATGCTATCATACACGATATATTCTACTCACCCTTGTTAACCACGACGGACTTACATACGATACCGATCGTTAGATTTCTGGTGCATCATTTCCCACGAATTGTAGCTTTACGTTCTGTTCCTCCTGTTATTGTGTACCTGGATGTCCCACTGGTTACTCGAAGGGAATGTCACAGGGCCACATCGCCGTTCAACTTCCGCCACTGCCCCCGTGCGAACATTCTCTCAGACAGGCGCCCGTTATTTGTTCGCCCAAGTTGCCCGAAATAGCCGCGAGTATTGTTCTTTCAGGCGCCACGAGCACAATGGTCAACAATGTTGTCAAGGCCTCCGACCGAGCCTTTGTTCTCTATATGACCTGTTTCTCTTGCTATCCCTGGTTGCTTGGCACTACCTTAGTCTTGGGAAACTGAGACGCCGATCGAGGAGACTGTGTCCTCGAGGCAAAACTGTATAAGAACCGCTTGGAAGAGATGCTGCTCTCCCCTCGCCTAAGCTCGCTCCTGCCTCTGGTACTCTTGTGCTCGTGTCTGTGTCTTGAACGATCCCCGGGGACTGGTTCCTCCTTCACGCTTCAACTTCACGTCTAAGCTAGTCTTACCCTTTACACTCTCTTCACCTCACGCTAGACGTCCTTTCATTCCTTTCATCCCTTGGAACTCTCTCGTCGTTCTCGACATACACGACGCCGCTTTCAACAAAACGTATGATTATGGCCATGTTCAGATCCCTCGTCGCTCTTACCGTCCTGCTCGCCCTCACGACTCAAGTCCACGCCCACGCCGGCGTCTCTCCCGCCCTCAGCGTGAGCGGCGACCTCACGCGTAACGATGTCCAACGTCCGTCGTCTTCTTCTCCCTGTGGAAACATCAATATTGCGAAGAGCGTGGATTCCTCGACGCCGGTTAAGGCTGCGACTAATGGGAGTTTTGCGGCTACTGTTACGAATTTCAATGGGTGTGTTAATCTGTTCTGTTCTAACTCTGAAGGTGGAACCGTTGTATTGACCTATCATCGATTTTTATCTAGCGGAAAAGATGGTTCTCGAGAAATGACCGTTCAGATCGACGCTGATGGGACGGGGAAAAACTTCGTCAAGGGTACGATGCTGGTCAATGGAAATGGCGTACGTACCGTTACTCCCACTTTATCTCCTTGGGGAACATATTAACTTAAGTTCTCCTTTGTAGAATCCATCGAGCACCGGATCAGAGAACCTGTTCATCCAGATGCCTTCGGATACGCAATGTACTGGAGGCACGAGTAAAGATCTCTGTCTCGCCTCGTTCACCAGCACTGCTGGCTTTGGCAATTGCGTCGTCGTCCAACAAGATACCTCTGGTTCGGCTGCTACGTCGCCATCTGCCAGCGAGTCCACGTCCGCCCCGTCTATCTCGACTATCGCCAAATCGTCTACCACCACATCGAAAGCAAAAGCGACCACTTCTGCATCCGTATCCGACACGGCCACTGCGTCTTCCAGCGCCGCCGCCACAGCAGCGAACGCGGCCGCCTCCAACTCTCCAGCCAGTGTCAGTGTTGTCACCGACACCGTAACCGCCACTGTCACCGTCAGCTCCAACCCTACCTCCACTGCTGCGCCACACACGCAAGTCACCACTACTGTGTTCGTTGTCGCTCCTGCCTCTACCTCTACCTCTGCCTCCGCCGTCACATCTTCTGTGTTGGCATCAACGGCATTTACACTGACGTTGAAGGAATCGACCCCGACTGCGTCTGCTCAGGCCCGCTCTCTCGCTGACGCTGATGCAAAGAGGGAAGAGCAGGGATATAGGAGGCATGCGCGGGACTTCAGGGGTAGGGTGAGTGCTGCTGGTGCCGCGAAGGAGGTGAGGGCGGAGATGTTTGAGAGGATGTGTGAGTAAAAATTGCTCCTCACTCCACATTTCCTTGCTGACTATTATAAATTGAATTTTAGGGTCTTCTCATCGTCGTGCGTCGGCTCAAGCTTAGAAGGCCCGTGATGCTTATATTTTCTTGGGTCGTCAGCTTGCTTTTTTATGGGTTATTGACGAACTTATGACGATCTGTACATACGCCTTCTTGTTTCTATTAATAATGGGCTCTGAATATCTATGTAGCAAATAGCATATTTGATTTTTCTTCTGTCATGCGCTCAATTTATGCATAGCGTTTCTCGCCGATCTTCCTCCCGAACGATGGAATCAGAGCCACAGTGGCACCAGTAAGATGAGATGAGATAACTCTCGGCAATCGCCGTCCAGCACAAGAGCGAATTATAGCACCGTGAGCACTTGAGGACCGGAATAAACGTAACATCAAGGTGATCTCCCGTTCACCCACAAATGTATCCTCACAAAGAGCATACTACTAACCATTAGTCGAAGATTCAGATGGCAGAAGTCTCCGAAACCGCATCCACCTCCACATTCTCTGCAGAATCATATTTCGCGACCCAACCCCCTCCGCCGTCACTAGAGCATGACATCGCGGGCGTTCGAGCCTTCGTAGGAAGACAACGGGAGAAAGGCAGAAGGGTTGTACTTGTGACTGTGAGTCTTTCATATACGTATGGCTGGTTGATATGATACGGAAGATCTGCGCCTTTACTTATTATCAGGCGAATGTGCTCTAGAGTGGAGGAACGACGGTGCCGCTGGAGCTCAACGTGTGAGCGCTCCTTCAGCGCTCAGCGACCCCGTAATTGGTGTCATTGAAGCTCATATGCGTGTATGAATGCAGCGTACGGTTTTTGGACAACTTCAGTGCTGGTGGGTGTCTCTAGATATGTGATCTTGTGAAACGAGGACCTAACGAACGTTGGATGTACTTGACGATGGTCAGGTACCCGTGGTGCAACCTCTGCCGAATACTTCCTCAAAGCAGGCTACGCCGTCGTCTTCATGCACCGCCAATTCAGTCTCCAGCCCTTCAGCCGACACTACTCCCACTCCACCAACCCCTTCCTCGACTTCCTCGAAGTCAACCCCCACATCACATCCTCCTCGCCAAATAGCTCAGATATCACCGTCACCCCGTCCAAACGTGCCGAACTCCTCGAAACGCTGAAAGTGTACAAAGAGGCACATCATGCGGATATGATCCATACGTTGACGTTCGTGACGGTGAATGATTATTTGTGGTTGTTGAGGGCTGTTAGCCAGGAGCTGTCGGTACTTAGGAGGGGAGCGCTGTATTATTTAGCAGCGGCCGTCAGCGATTTCTTTTTGCCGAGGCAGAAGATGGTGAGTCTTATCTATATCCTCGAACGCAGTGAATGAAGCGAGTTTGGGAGGGAAAGGGCGGATGGAACTGCTGACGGAGCGAAGAATTGTTTGGTGTACGCAGTCGGAACATAAGATCCAGTCAGGAAAGGGCAGTCTGTTGATTGAGATGGATCAAGTACCGAAAATATTGAAGCCAATGGTTGACGAGTGGACTCGCGATGGGTTCATCGTGTCGTTCAAGGTTCGTTATCACTTACCCTTGTCTCCCACCCCGGTCGATTAATTTGCTCACGAAACTTATCATCGACTACATTACTACGCGACTATAGCTCGAAACCGACCCCAACCTCCTCATCCCTAAAGCACGCGGCGCATTAGAACGTTACGGTCACCAGATCGTCATCGGAAACGATCTCAACAGGAGGAAATTCGAGGTCGTCTTCGTCGCGCGTACATCCTCTACCGCTACCAACACGGCCGCATCCATATCTTCATCAACCACGGCATCAGAAGATGAGATCACGCACACATGGCTACGCCTCGATCCTAATGTGGTTGGCGGAACGAAGGAGATAGAAGAGGATATTATTGCGGAGTTGGTGAAGCGGCATGATAAGTGGGTGGAGGCGAAGGTGGCTATATGATTAGGGTCATAGCTGGAATCGAAAGATGAGTAGTTTCACAGCCTAGAGGCTCATAGGGTGGGTTGGAGTATGTCAACGGCCGTGTGAGGTAGAAGATGAGCAAAGGTGAATATGAAGAGGATCGTGTACAGTGTACCTAACCGCTTACAGCCTTGAAGTGCAGATTGTACATTTCAGAATGGTGGGATGAGGCAGCGTCGAGTTCGAGAGCTTGTTCGGGTCGAGTGGCGCCCGTGTAGGGCACTCCTTTGGCACCATGCTAGGTCTACCAGGAGGATATTCCACAACCACGGACATGCGAACATTGGGTGCTTCGGTATGTGGATAAAGACAAAACGGACATGGCCATGCGCATGTCTATCCTTTCGTATCATTCGATGACCGGTGACACCGGTTATATGTTGAACGGTTGAGTCAACGACTAGGTTAGTGCCTAAGTTGGGACGTTGGATATCCTGGGTCTTACGAAGGAGGGGGTTGTATTGAGAAATCCTTGAGCAATTCCGATTTAGCACGACCTGAGAGGATCCTGCTTGGGGAACACCCGAGTGCCCCGGCATAGTAGTAGCCACGCAAAGGAGAATCCTCAACTAGTAAGTAGGCGGTCGTGAGCCAAATAGACAAGGATTGTAACATCCACAAGGTGTACACTGTGCCGAACGGCCAGGCCTGAGGTACTAGTTCGTGAAGCTGGACTGAATGTGCGTCTTGCGAAATTCGAAGGTTTCGAGTGTCCGGCCGGGAGCACGTGATCCCGAACAAAACATTTGATAATTTCCTAAAAACAAATTCCTCTTTCCTCTTTCCTCTCGACTTTCACGACAATGAATGCGTGACCATCGACCATCTTTGAACGTTCTTTCTGTGTTTCCTCCATGACAATTCCAGTCTAGGGATCATTCCCTCGAGTGACCACCCTTGGATATTGCGGAATTCCATGGTGTGTCTTCTTTCGTTTAAGTGTCTGCCACTCATGCGGCTTGTGGGACCTGTACTAGCCTAATCTCGACCTGACAATCCACACAGAAAATTGGATATCCAGGAACCCGTACATGCACTTGGCATGCGGATGATGAGTCGGAACCCGCGAAATAGGAGCGCCATTGTCACCGACCGTAAGAGTCGAACAACCGCACCTTTGCTGATCTCTGGCCGTCGTCGCCTCTTGCTTAGGACACCAAACTACTGAACTGATGGAGCCCAGAATGGTGTTCCGTCCAGTAGAGTTTGTCACCAACGAACGACTCCGATGAAGATCAATATTACACATTTCCCTATGTTACCATTGCCATGGCACTGGATACAGATCATTTTCCTGTGGTTGAACACAGTGCATCACTGTGAAAGATGATCTAACTTCGTCAGCCGATGCGCGTTTCGTGGCCCTCATTGGCTGCAGGACTCAGTACCCCCCACCTCAGCTCATTATCCACTATTCAGGCCGACCATTCTCCTTTCAAGACGCCTTCATCTCTCAATTGCTGTGGGACCCATTAAACTGGCGCCTTGACGACCACATACACGTATTTTTAACCATGCAGGCTTGTGCTATTAATTCTCACATGAGCGAGGATATGCCGCCTTTGGTGGTTTCACTTGGCACAACATCGCACACCATTGGTTCGGCCACAATGAACGTTCGGTATTGGCTGGCATGGGATCGACTAGCCCTTATGGAACGCCTTTGATGGACCTGACATTCCCTTGGGCGGCCACAACAGACCAATGGCCATGCTGTGTGGAGATCAGGCGGCTTTCGAGTGTGGGGTACATAAACGCTCTCTCCTGGGGCATCTCATCCTTTTCCTTTTCTCCAGGTTTCCTCGTCGTCGCATTCGCCCTCTTTTTGCCTTGCACCTTCGTTTCATTTCTCGAGGACCGGTTCCTCTCGCTCTCATTCAACCATACCCTTCGTTTTCCTGCTCTTCGCCCCTGTCAAACCTTCCCTCTTTCATTTACGACAGCTAGTCTGATCTTCCGATCCTTTTGACGTCCCTTCACACTCTCACCCTCAGCCCTCCATCTTATCTTTCTATTCATTAGATATGTTCTCCTCTCGTCTTTTTATCTCAGTCCTGGCTCTCGCTCTTTCTGTCGCCCAGGTGAACGCTCACGCCGCCATCGCCCCCGCCCTCGGTGTCTCTGGCAATCCCGTCCGTAACGATGTTCAGAGGCCTTCGACCGCCACGCCTTGTGGCACTGTCAACATTGCCCAGAACATCGATACCTCGACGGCTATTCCTCTCACCGGAAGTACTTTCCAGGCAACTGTGACAGACTTTAATGCGTGAGTCCTCATGACCTTCTGACATCCATAGTTCGCTTTACCCGTCCGAATCACTGAAAAGCGGGCACCTCATCTTTTGATTGCTGATTTTTTTTTGTGTGGATGATCAGTGGTGCAGATGGATCACGGTCGGTTTCGGCTCAAGTTGATGCGACGGGAGCTGGCAAGAGTTTCACGGCGGCTACAGTGACCACAAATGGGAATGCGGTACGTTACATGACCATCTTCCTTCCTTTTCCTGCCTTACGACAACCCTCAACTCCCTGCCCCACATCCGATATGGCGCTCAATCTGATGCGTATTCTTAAATTATGCAGAACCCCACCACCGTCGGCTCCGACCAAGTGACAGTACAGATGCCCGCTGGTACCACCTGCACTGGTGGTGCTGCCGGAAACCTCTGTCTCGTGTCGTTCAAGACCACAGCCGGGTTCGGTAACTGTGTCGGTTCGTCTCTTTTTCCTACCGCTTTAGGCTTGCTCTCACATCTATTTCCCTACATCTGATCTTGATATTGTAACCTATAGTTGTGTCGCAAGGCACTGCTACAGGTGCCGCCGCCACCAACGGTACCACAGCCGCCGGCACTGCCGCCGCCGCCTCTGGATCTGCTGCAGCTGGCAACACTACCACTACAGCCACTGGCACGGGGAAGAAACACCACAAGGGCGCGAACGCTGCCGCCAAAGCCGCTGCCAAAGCCGCAGCCGCCGCTAAGCAGAGGCGTGGAGGATCATTGAGGGCGTCGGAGGCGAGGTGGTTGGAGAAGATGAGCGAGATCATCGGTAGGCTTTGATATACCGTTATATTGTGCCAAGTTCGTCGTGCGGTACTGAAATGCCTTTGTCGTTGCTCTACAGGTGCTTGAAGATTTTCGGAAGTCCGAGGTCCGGCCGGGTTTACTGCTTTTACATGGAAAGGCTTGTTTCCAGAGTTGGGAAAGACGTTGGCTCATTTGGTGAATGTGTTTGTTTAGTTCATTTTTTGACTTCGGGGGTGCTTGCGCCACAGGCAATCAGATGCGTTTCGCGGTAACCAAAAACGTTTAGATGAAGCCCTGAACAGATACAAGGTCATCTACATGAGGATTCATACAAGCTCTACAGCTCTAAGCAACGCATCAAGAAAGACATCGATATACTAAGCAGATTAAACTCTCACTATCGCCTCATTAATCGACCCCGAGAAATGGAAGAGGCCTTCAAACACGGAGTCATGAAGTCACAGATATCACACCCGACAAACAAAGTCCTCGACGCCAGCCAACTGAATCGCCTACTTCTTTTGTTGTTGCCTCCACAAAGTCAAATCCTTCACTGGTCCAGATCCGGCAGCCCATTGTCCCCGTATCGGTGCAGCCGCCTTCGGAAGCTCTCTCCAAGGGGTCTCCTCGGAAGGAAGAGTAGGATAGCTTTCAGACTCTGTATGAGATCGTGGCGTAGTCTCTCTTATAGGAAGGGTTTCAGAGCGAAGGCGACCTCTGGATGTTGATTGCGTGTGTCGTTGGATGGGAGACAGTGGTTCGGGAATGGAGGATTGCGGAGGTATGCTGTTGGAGTGCTTGATAGCCTTCGTGCGGGTAACGTTCGCCCATGAACCTTGGAGGGCCTTGGGCTTGAATCCATCGAGTTCCACGGAGCCGGATGGAGATGGGATCGAAGGCGGCAACGTCACTGACGGTACGGGGCTTGAGAGGTGCCTTCGTGGAACTTGAGGGGTTTGGGACCGAGGAGTCGACGGGGACGGAGTACCAGAACTTGTCGACATTGTTGCGGGGGTATCATTCAGTGATAGTTTGGCGAAGTCGATGTTGGGGATAGCGACAGGTGGTGGCGGTGCTGGTGATGGTAGTTGCGGACGGGGCGCCACACATCCGGGCAAGTCCACGTTCTTCTCAACTATGTCCTTCCAATCCACCCAGACCTTATATGATCCCTGTTTCTCTTTCCAATAGCCTAAAAGCTTGCCGGTCAGGGTCTGTGCCCCTGCCGACAACAGGAATTGAGTATTCGTGACGATGACCATGCCCTTCTTGCAGCGAGTCAGCATGACATTGACACGTTTATCTGAGGCCAGAAAACCCGGTTTTTCGGTCCTGACGGTCGATATGATCACATAGTCGTCCTCGTTGCCTATCCACGGTAGTCAGAATATGTATCTGGAGACTTTTGTAAGTAAATAGGCAGAGTCGGCGCACCCTGAAAGCTATCAACGTTGAAGACGCTGTCTGGCAACCCGCTCCTTGCCAGCTCGCGGGATATTGCAGCTCGTTGAGCATCGTAGGGTGTGATGATGCAATAGCTCCTGTTGGAGTAATATCCTTGAACAAGACGAATGACAGTGTGGACCTCTTCCATGTTCTGATATCGACCCGGATTATTTCAGTAAGGGACGCATATGACTGCAGAGAATTCGTACCACGAAACTCTTGTCTCGCTGTTCCTCCGAGCCCTTGCTAACGTTCACGAACCGAACGCAGTTATAGTCGTCTCTGTTCTCGTGGCATGAACGAAGCTTCTTGTCATACATAGCCTCAGAAATGAAGCTACCGATAGGTCCAGGCATCCGGTCTATAATATAGTTTTAAATCAACCAGGTGTGTAGATAATAATAAAGGCTCACACTGCGTATTCAGAAAATATTTTGTTCTGCGAAGCTGTTTGACTTCGAAAATCGTCTGTAAACCTGCCTGCTCAGCCTGGTACGGTGGCACTAGTATGAGGAAATAAGTTGATATCGTCCGATTATTCGAACTCCTGAGAGCGACTCTCACGTTGTTTTGGATCTCCAAAGAAACAAACTTTGACGAGGTCCAGGTGGTACTTGTAGAACACAGGCTGAGCCACAGTTCAGTAGTCGTAGTCATACCTAAGACGGAAAAGGAACTGACCAAGAATTCGAATACATCGATTTGTGAAGCTTCGTCGATGATGAGTCTTTCGATAGGAACGAGTTTGGTGAGCCCGCTTCGAACTACGATGGGATTGGACAGCATGCTGAGAGTACACAGGATCACGGTATTCCCCTCGAAGAGACGTTCCATCGCAGCCATGTCGCCACTGGAAGGGATATCGTCGCTGCGAATGAGTTTTTCCTCCACACACTCATAGATCCCTTCGTGCCTGCATGAAGGACATCAGCGATCGAATAGCTTCAGAGCTTCAAATGAATACATAGTAGTTTTGACATACCACTCGACGTAGAACTCTTTCGAGACCACGAGTCTGAAGTCCACATCACGGCGACATAGAGATTCGGCGATGTTCTTTACACCTACGTTTGACTGGGCCACGATCCAAACGGGCTCATGGCGATTGGCCCAAATCTTGACAGCGTTAGAAATTGTTGCGGTCTTGCCACTACCAGGAGGCCCTGGAAATGCGTAAGTGCAAAGAAAGAGGGAGAAAAGGTCATCAGCGCTACGAACACATCAGACACGAGGGAAGACTAACCGTGGACAATCACCAGAGCACTGTCCTCTGCTGTCGAACACATCGCCACCACCACCTCATATTGAGATGGATTGAGGTGGTCAAGACCTGGGGTACCGTCAAGCTGACGGCGACTCATTGAGCACTCCCCCCGGTTCAGGATCTTGTTTTCGTCTGTGAACCATATAACATCGATGAACGGAGAGGTGTCGGGCAAGTGTATGTCTCCTTGTAGTACTCGTACGAGGAGTTCGTATTGCGCTCGTTCAGCATTAGTAAGCTCTTCTCGTCCTATAACCCGTATGGTGTCGACTGGTCCGGAGAGTGATGTATTGAATTTAATATTGGTAGCTCTGCCCTTAGAGCCACCGGCACGCGCTATAACGCGCTCTCCCGTCCGTAAAGTCATCTCGACATCCGTCTAGGAGAGGGGTATTAGAAGATGATAAAACAAGTGTTATCGCGCAAGAATAGGCATACCAGGTCGCTTGCACGGATTCTGCTTTTGTAGCGCGAGTTCATAACGATGTGGCCTTCTGCTGTGTGTATTATCTCGCTGAATTCGTTCTCTCTCGTCAATGGCTTATTGGCGTTGAGGAGTTGTACCCGAGCCGCCACGAGGCTCAAAACACGCAGCTCCTGATGAACAGAGCGCAAACGTTAATTCTAGAAATGTGAACAATTCTACGAAAATAATTGCACGGACCTGCTGGGTGAGGAGGCTGGTCTGCAGCCGAGAGATACCTGCGATTCCACCAGTCCGAGCTAGAGCATCTACGGCGCTGATAGTGATAGACCATACATAAGGGTGAGAGACCGCGTCGCATAAGGAAAAAAAATGCAAAAAAAAAATACATGGCACTAATCCAAGCACGTCGACAAACACTTTCTTCAGTGTTGTTTTCGTCGTCTATTTCCAGGTATCGATTGACCGCTCTGTGGTTTAACGAAGGTATTACGGAGTTGAGGAACTCCCCGGGAGACTTGAAGGGGCTTAATTTATCGTCTTCGGTGGCGACGGTCATCGACAGGTCGATTCCACTACGGAGGTCGCCGCGGGTGAAAGCCACCGGAAAATCAACCGGGTTTTAGGTGGTATTCGACGTTAGAGCGGTCGATCTTCACCCTCTCGCGGCTCTCCGAGGCGATTTTCGACGTCGCGGGAGGTGATCAAGAATGGTGATGATCACCCCGCCTATGCTCCTTTTCACCCGATCCTTTCTCGAGCTCGGGCAGGGTGGTTTTCAACCTCTAGTGCTGCTTTTTTCAACCGCTGATTCTATGCCATGTTCACCGTCTTTCACAGGCGACTTTCACTCCTATATCACCTTGACCATCCCATTGGTCTCTGGCCGTGTATCGGGTTTCACCGCCACCGGCGGCAATATTTATGTTTCCGTTCATTTGTTCTCGACGCTCGTCGCTTCCGCTGGCACGCTTGGTTCTCACGGTATGTTTTCAACCCCACTCTCCCGGTAAAATCAAAACACGATAAAGCAGCAATGATATTTTCGAACCAGACACGGGTATACAGGAGCATTTACTCGACAGCCTCAGCTAATGATAAACATTGGGACGAACACAAGACAACAAACAAGAAGACGCAGGTAGTAGCGCACACTGTTGAAGCAGAACCGCTCCCCCTGCATTTTTTTTAGCAGTGCGATCCTTGTCGAAATC